>NC_056742.1:416305025-416510025 GCF_019279795.1 Protopterus annectens
ACACCAACAGCACTACTAGATAGGGGCCAAGGGGGTACTAGCTGCTAGTACAAGGATCTAGGGAACTACTAAAGGGGCGGGAATACCACACAACGTGGCTGGGCTAATATATGCCATCGTGCAGATAGCCCAGTACCAACCTATGATGGTACGCCCATTCACGCACGTCTCCACCACACAGAAGACGCTCTAGTTGAGAATCGAACAGGACATCTTACTGTGAGGCAACAACGTTACTGCAGCACCACCACTGCAGTTTATTTTTATATAGATATATATATATATATATATATATATATATATATATATATATATACACATATATATATACATAATGCATGATAATTGATCCCTGGCCTCTCCTTCTCCCTAAATGGGGGGGGGGGGGTAGCCTCCTACTTCCCTTGCTTTGTGTATACTGACTCTGGTCACACCATATTCTGTAGTACAGTATAACCTTCAATGACTCTGTCATTGGTATATTTTGAATCTGGAGGAAGTGGGGGGGGGGGTCATAACCCTCTGTGTTGAAGTAGATGGGGGAGTATCCTTGTTGTATTACAAATTTTATTTGTAATGTTTTCTTTCACAGTGTTTTGACATTGCAGTATGTTCTATTGCTTCAACTTTGTTTTTTTGAATTCATGATTTTAGATTTTTTTTTTTGTTTTCTTTTTACAGGTGTTGCAGCTTCTGACTACTGTAAGCCATACTAGTATACATATGAGGGGGGAGTGCATGTGTATGTGCTGTACATTACCATCTGGTAAGGGGGTATCTGTGCTTTGTTCAGGAGTCGGCAGGGAAGTCTATAGGGTCATTTTTGGCAAAGGTCATATAAATGGGAGAAGAGGACTGACATTGTCCAAGGTCTCCTGTTATAAAGTTCAGTCCTTTAACAGGCTTTGTTTCCTCCATTCCCACCAGGTGTCACTTGACCAACAAGGGATTCAGTTCTTAATCTGTCCTTGTATCAACAGCAAGTGCAGCAGGAGAGGTACACCTCCTGCAAGTTCCTTTGGGACTGTGTCCAATAGTTT
The DNA here is from genome assembly GCF_019279795.1 of Protopterus annectens. Lineage (NCBI taxonomy): Eukaryota > Metazoa > Chordata > Ceratodontiformes > Protopteridae > Protopterus > Protopterus annectens. Next base: position 416,306,066 of record NC_056742.1, read on the forward strand.
CACTGCTGACCTTCCTCTTCTTGTGTATCCAGAGCATATGACAGCAAGTAAACGTCTCTTTCTGATTAAAACCCTTGAATCTCCCAGTGAAAGCTAAGTACTGGAATACAGGCTTATCAGATGTACTCCTTTTGTCATTCCCAGGGTAATGAAAGATAACCAGTAAGACTAAAGGAGACTTCCAAAGGGTCCTACCACAGCAGATAGGCCAAGAGAGAATCTCCTCCCCTATTTTAGGTGTCCATGCACTGTCTTTGGTGCATTTGTTTTCATGAGTGTAAGTGCCGCCATTATACGGCACATTTTTTCTTATTATTTTTACAAGGCCTTGCCAAGGTTCTTATGACCTAGTACAGCATCCCGACACTGGGACACTGCTGCCTACCATTCTATTGCTGACCTTTATAAGCAGTATGCTTGTTCCACCCTTCTGTGGTTCTAGGGATTTCTGTCTTCCCATTTGAAGATCAATCTGATGATACTGACAGCTTAGTTTCAGAGACAAAGATAATGAAATGTCCCTGTCATGTAGCATGCCTCCTAATGAGCCCTGATGCAAAAAGAAGTTTTAAGGAGTAGAGCAGTTTTTCGAAATTCGTTATTCTCCAGTATTTTCAGTCTTTCTTTTTTTTTTTTTTGGTCTTGTCAGCACTTGGCATTTTGAGTGCCAGTATTTCATTAGGGAGCGCTTTGTTGTCGGTAAGTAAATGTTGACTGATGTCTTCCAGACTTGAGCCTCTAGAAGACTTTGAAGATTGAGTACATTCCTTAAGAAGGTCTAATTCTGATGTAAAGGTAAACAGACTTTGCAGAATGTAGAAGGGTAGTAACTGCCCTTTGGGCTTCTGCCTAGAGTAGCTAAAAATCAAATGCTGAGTATTCAGGTTTTGACATAGCAGCTTTGACTGCTGAGCGAGTGGACCAAAGCTTGATATCAGGATACGGAGTGTTCACACTGTCTGCTGGATTATCTTCTGGGTCATGTTTCCATCCCTGGACTCTTCTCTCAATTCTTAGGGACGTCAGAGCCATAAGTATTAATAGTCTTAGCTTAGCAATGGACAATTGTATTGTGAAGGTGCCCTTGTCACATGATTTCCTGATACTCTATAGCCTAAAAGAGTAAAAAAAAAAACTTTTACTGAAGTCAGATGCATCTTTTGCTAGAAAAAAATGCTTCTCTTACACATCATTTGCAAGTGTTCAGGGAAGAGCCTCTGTGTCTTGCAGTTCATCATATATTATGAAGTGAGCAAGAAATGATTAGTGTACACCACTGGAAAAAGCTCCAGAGAATTCCAAGGAAGATGAGAATGAGTGGAACTAATGTGTAGATGGTTTTGTACTGAATAACGCTGACGTAATGTATTCTATCTGAAAACGCTGTGAGAGGTTATCCATTTTATTCAGTGGGAAGTTATCCGTGGCATGTAATGTTGAAGGACAGTGCTGACAACATAGTGTTGAAGGGCAATGCTTAGTTTTGGGGAAGGGATTGAAGGACAGTTTCAGTCCGACTAATGACATCAGTCATACTAATACTTAGAATTTGCTGACATAGTATTGTTAATATAAGACTTTCAAAGAGCAGCCATTTCTTTTAATTTATTTATGTGGAATGTTCAATGATCTTGGCAAGGGTACACGTGGGGCTTATAATCTCAGCACTCACTTTAATACTGGAGACGTCGGTAATAATTAATTGAAGAGACTTCTTGACGTAGTATTCTCATAGGCTGCTGTCAGAGTTCAGTTTTACTGTCAGTACCCCTCCATTGAATTTAAAACACATATTTTGCTTAATCAAACACATGGAATAATGTATAACCATGATTAACCATCTGTGGTGTGTCCCCCACCATGCCATTGTACTGTCAGTGTGCATTTTCCACCCTGGAATATGTGTAATTTACATTCCAGTAAATTAGAAGTGTCATATTGAAGTAGTAAAGTAATGAATTGTTGCATTCCAGTAAATTAGAAGTGTCATATTGAAGTAGTAAAGTAATGAGTTGTTGGGTGAACACTAAAGTCATAATGCAACAGAACTTTCTGTGAAGGTGAAGTCATGAGCAGCCATCTTTGCATTTTGAGAGACCCTTCATGTAGTTCTTTTGTTTTGTGTATTAACAGGTCCAAGCAGAGATTTAATGGGTTACAAAAATACAAAGCTACTGTAGCTTTCAGTGATCAGAACTAGTTTCATTCATTCTTTTTTTATTATTATTATTAAAGATTGATGCCCTTATGTAGTGGCATCTCTAGTCCCTTCATCTGCCTCAGAAGTTTGAGCTGGAAAATGTCCACAGCATTGTCTTCTTGTACTGGTAATTTATATCACTAATGCCCACTGCTAAAGAAATGATGTCCTAAGTGCTGAACTAAGACTTAAATGCAGTGAAAGCTGCTAACAGGATGGAAAAGGGATCCCATTTCTGTGCAAAAGCAAAGTATCTGATTTCTCTGCAAATGAGTTTAAAAACTGGAATGTGCTGAAATATACAGTTAAAATGTAAAGTTAGTATTCCGCTCAAGCCAACAGTGGATTGTTTGGCAGGATGAACAAATATCATTTAATATCAGTAAAATGTCTTAAACAAACTGGGAAAGCAGTGGTCTCAACAGCTGATGGATCAAAGGTTTGCCTAGCAACCAAAGCACCGAAATGTAAACAGCTGTTTCAAAGAGACCTAATCAGGAGTGCTTTGCTTATACATGCATAGTATCTGTTACAGTATTGCTGTTTCACTTAACTGCTGACAGGATAAATCTGCTAAAAAGCTTAATAGTAAGGGAAGCGAGCAGGCTGCAGGAATTTGCACTTGATGTACAAGTGCTGAATATTAGTATATCCATCTTATGTCAATCGTCTGGATGTGTGTTACCGTGTTTGCTGCAGTTTCTATAGCAGGGAAATTGAAAGAGTGGGTAGAGGGTAAAAAATTGTCTGCTCAGTGTTTATTAAGAGTTTTTCTTTATATTATTTTGGTCCCGTTACACTGACCATCTGTGTTTCTGTAACAGCGCATGTCTTGTTTCTTCATCCTATTAGTTGTAGCACCTAGCATCAACCTGTTAGGAACTGTCCCCTTCTGTTAGGGATTCACTCTAGTACCTGAGCTTTATAATCAGACTGGAGCTGCCATTAGAACACTGTGTATCCTTCTGGTCCATAGACCGTATAACATTTTGCAAGATGTTTTACATAATGAAGGGATGAAGTGCTGGAAACCCCTAAAGTCCTTGGATTTAATAAACTGCATCAGATTGTGTGTTGGTGTGGGAATGCATGTTTGTGTGATACTGTATGTTTAAAAGCAAGTTGAATCTATGAAAGTCATTTTAATTGCTGGCTGTGAGAGAGAAGGCATTATTAGGGGCGGATGGCCCAAGGTGCATTTGCATATACAGAGGCTTGGGTGTTGGAGATGAAACACAGTTTTGTTAACCTTAGATAGTCTATGACCCCACTCCATCCGGTGTTGTCACCATACACACAGAAACAGTATGACTGTGGTTTGGTACATAAACAAACTGGGAGATCACACTTCTCCCCTTGTGGTGAGAAATTATGACTGTGTGGGAATGTCCTGTTCACAGACCCATTTCTAGTCATAGTGTACATCTTGGAGGATGCCAGTTCCCTAGCAAGACAAGTTCAGCTGGTGCTTGTTCATGCCTCAAAATTTTTTTTTCAGTTCTTTCATCATGAAACATTTTCTTGTTTTTGGAAGAGGCCTTGTTTTGATATTTACTTTCTGATCCAATGCCAAGCCGTGCAACTTCTGCGTCATTATTCTCTTACCGCCTGAGCCTACCTTATGCGTCTCTCCTCTTCTCCTGACTTCAAAGTTTATTCAGAAAGCCAGGCAGTACAATTTAATCATTTTCATATCCCCATACTGGCCTCAGTGGGTTTGGTTCTTCTTGCTTTACCCTCATTTTGTGGAGAAACTGCTGCACCCGATGGCCTTTCAGAACTCTGCTGATGCACCCATCAGATGAGCTTTGCTGATATCCTCACATTTTTCAGCTAAACTCCATGGTTTCTCTACTTCTGTTTATGACCATGCCCCTTCATACCCTGACATAGTGGTCCATTTTTCACCTATGCCTGGAGGCCTAGTACCAGGAAAACAAACAAAACAAACAAATGTATGCCTTTCTACGGGTCTATATTAAAAGACTATAGAGGTGTTTCAGCAAACACCTCTTGGTCGACACGTAATCAAACGCACTAAACTGCGAATGCTCAAAACAGCGATTTCTTTCCCTGGGAAAGAAATCACTTGGCCATCCCAGTGTGTTCGCCCCTTTCCTCACTGTAGTGCGATCTCGGAGTTGATATATTTAGTTAGGGGGGTGTGGGGGGCACAGCCCCCCCACGTTGTTATGTTTTAAAGTGTGTGTGCATTTGTGCTAGCGGTTTCTTTCCAAGGGAAAGAAACTGCTGTTTTGAGCATTTGTGCTTTAGTGCGTTCACTCATTACGTGTCTACCAAGAGGTGTTCGCTGAAACACCTCTTCGGTCTTTTAATATAGACCCCTTTCTACATATGATCTACTTCCAGATGCTTGGATCCATTCACTGCTCCAGTACTGTTCATTCTGGATTACATTTCTCAAGCCTTTGACTCTGGCTTGAGTTATTCATCTGTTAAAGTACATTTGTCAGTAATATGTATCTTTCCTCCGAGATTGATTCTTTGTTGCTTGCATCTCTGAGGGTTTGCAAGATTTTATGTGAGGTACTTTCCTTATCAGTCTGCCCACAAAGGTACCCCTTAGACCAAATACTTTGTCCTGAAAAAAATTGGCACCAACATCTTTGAGCCAGAGCAGAATTGAAATTCTTGCCTTGGAAAGACATACATCTTTCAGATGGCAGAGTTCTTTACTAGGAGAATTTCTAAAATTGTTGCAAATGAAAACCACCTTGGACACTGAGAACAGCACTCTTTCAGATATAGCCCCCTGATTCTTTTGTAATCTTTCTAGAACTGTTATTTCCATTAGTTTGCCCTTAGTAGATAGTGGGCTAATAGGGTGAAAGTTCTTCACAATATAACATTCTTTGTTTTTATATATTGGCCTAATGTTTGCCTTCTTCCAGTTCTGTACTACATTCCCTTCCTTAAAACCTTACAAAGGCGCTGTCAGGGAGGGTTTTAGGTCTAAATATCATGATTACTTAGAGGCTATGCTACTAGCTTTGCAGGTTCTTTATCAAGTTGTCTTGACTATCACAGGTCTATTTGGATTCCTCACTGTTACTACACACTGACATTTTATAGCTATGTAATATTTTTTGTTCCAGACAGAGACACTGTGGGGTTCAAGTAACCTGATTCTCATCCGGTGTAACAGTTCTTGTTATCCCCATGCAAAGGGTGGTCTGTATGACCTACTTACCTATCAACTGTATACCTGTAAAATAATATTTTGTTCATAGTTCATACTAGGCTATCTGCCCTAGGGCATTTATAAGCCTAGCCAGAGTGTGTTTGGCTTTCGCCACCCATTTTAAATTAATTTTGCTATGCCCTTTTTCGAGGTTAGTATGCTGTGCCTCTAACAGTGGTACAGAAGTGATACCCGGGGTAAACCTACGATTTCCCATCCACTCATCAAGATTCCTCTTGAAGAGAGTCAATGAGGGACTCTGCCTAACCTGGACTGGGATTTTATTCCAGAGTGAAGGGAGCCTCTGGGTTATAAATCTGTCCCTCCAGCATGTCCTATTTATTTCAGTGCTGAGGTTCAAGTCTCTCGAGCGCGTAGCTCGATGGAATTTGGATTTTCTGAGGTGCAGCATGTCTATTATTGTCTTTATGGTTCTTCAATAAATTGTTTTCAAAATTTTTCCTCTCTTTTTAAAGCAGTTTTAACTTGCTGGTAGATAATCTGAACTTATCCGAACACTGTTTTGTATAATTCTGTTTTGTTTACATTCTGTTCTTTTTGTTTATTAATTTCCTTCTACCTGATGTGATTTTTTTTGTACTACCTTGAATTCTTAGAGTTTGAGCTAATATGTCTATTTTGTGTCATTCATAAAGACCTTCTGTAACAGACACCATCCTTTCTATTGTAAAACTCAGTTACAAAACTTGGGTACTTTATATCTGGATGAACACATCCATCCGTTTTAGCAAATCCTCCACCGTCCCTCGGCCTCAGGCAGGAAGAGACTTGGAAGAATTCTGGGGAAGCAGTAATAACCTACACTGCCATGGCCTAAAAGAGACCAGGAGAGGAAGTTTTCTGATGAAGCATTACAGGGGAGACATTAAAAGCCTTGAAAAGTTTCCTATGCCAAGATCTGTAAGTTCGGTCACCCTTGGTCCTAACAGTGAGCAATGAGGGACTCTTCATGCAGATCTAATGTTTTGGTAGGTACATAATTTTCATTTACAGCTGCTGGAATGACAAACTTAAGGTATATACATACCTAGGAAAACCTGATGCCTCTGTGGCATAACAAAGGGCTAGTTATTGCAATAAAAATTAAACATTGTCATTCTGGTTTTCTGCTTGCAAAATATTTAACAAAATGTGCTTTATGCAAGCATACTTCACAATGTTTTGGTCCAGTGTAAGCAGCAGTACATGTTTTATTTCTTGCTCCATCAAAAGGCTGACTTCAGACTTTCAGCCTTGTCTTAATGAGAAATCATTTAGTATTTTTTCCAGTTAAGTCTGAATACCTGGGGTGCATACTTTTCTTGGGTTCCATTTCTATTGCCAAATCGTAAATTCAGCAATTTAGCTTTGAAAATTAACACAATCGGAGCTACGTGTCATTACATCCCCAAAAGTGATTTGCATGCTTTCTATGTGTTTATATGCTTCAAGAGAGCATTTAAACATTTCTCAAGCTGGCGCTTTCTAGCCATCTCACGTTAGTCAGCAGAAGGTGTAGTATTAACATAGCTGAGCGACACAAGGGATAACTCTCAGTAAGGTACATCCAGCAACAGGAGTGCTATTGAGACAGACATAGTATCAGATGAGGCTATTTTTGTAAGTGCGTGCTTAGCGAAGCTTCTTCAGCAAGACATGTATGTATGTGTGTGTGTGTGTGTGTGTGTGTGTGTGTGTGTGTGTGTGTATATATATATATATATATATATATATATATATATATATATATATATATATATACATACACACACACACATTGTTTAGATATATTTATTGAACATTTAAGTAGTCCATAGCTGCTGAAGTATCTTTGTTACTTGCATAAATCTGCAGGTTATTAAAGTTACCCTGCAAAAAAGTTCCATGTTTAAAGATGTAATGACAAATTGTGTACATGTATGCAATAAGCAGAAAATATTTGTAAACCGTGTTTATACAAATGTGTTAAACTCAAGAGGTTTCATACAGGGTCGCAAAAATATATTAAAACACTAAGGAAGGGTACTAAAAGAAGAAAGCCAATTTTGTTGGGCAGAACAACTTTGAGTCGAAGATGCAAGTACAAAATATGGCATTAGTTCTGTATTCAAAATCATTGTATTGGTCTGCGAGTCGTCATTCCTGGTTTCAGTTAAATGTACTTGAGGGGATGGATAATGCATAGCAACTGCGGAGTGTGCTGTTACAGTGTCTAGTCAGCAGAAGGAATGTGTAAAGTATAGGTTGTTCACTTGAATGTCTTTAACAGGTAGCATACTTTTTATGATTGAAGGTGCATTCATGCCAGTGTTGTAGTGTATGGACCTGTTAAACATATTCTCTGCTACTGAATTAAGCATTTCTACCTGGTTTTACTAAGAGCAGCTTATACCATAGTCCTCTGAAAGCCAGACAAATTTTTCTTCATAGTGCACCCAGGGGAAATTTATGCTGGAATGTTGGTGGCCAATAATGTGAACATTTTTTTTTCCAGAAGAAAGTCAAGGTTTGTCCCTCTGGTGCTGCATTCTGGGTGTCAAGCTGTCGCCATGGTTTCCCTCCTAGTAATGTGAAGTGCCATAATTATTATCTTAATGGGAATGTGAGAATAAATTCCCTTTTAGAAGTTTGCTCCTGTTGGGAAACTTTTTGAAAAATGTGAATATTAAAAGTAAACATAATTTATGTATATGATACATTTATGCACATTTCACCTTGTATTTTCATTTGAGAGGCTTTTTTCACAATTTGTAGTAAGCTTATGCCAACATTAACAGAAAAAAATTGTTCTTGTATCACTTTTTGCTTCCATTATTTACGAGGGCCATAAACAACTAAGTTCTCCTTCATTGCACTCTTTTCACTGCCTGCCTAGAACCCCAGTCATACAGCCCGAAAAAGAAAAGGCTAAATGTTCATGTGGCTACAAAGGAAGGTAGGACTAGTGGTTAGGGCAAACAGGAAGTGCAAGTGAGGGGAAAGTCAGAGGAGACGCAGCACAGGGAGGTGAGCATAACTAAGGGATGGTGAAGGCAGTGAAAGCAAGGGAATGGGTAGAAAGGGGCAAGAAGGGGCAACGAGGGCTTTTTAGTTAAGTAGCAGCAAGCAGGACCAGAGGGACAGACCTAGACAATCTGAGGAGTGATGCTTGGGAGATCACAGAAGCTGGGGGGGGGGGGGGGGCAGAGTTATCAAATTATTACATTATTTCAGTCTTCACAAAGTAAAGCAAGGGAGGGTGACTTGTTGGGACACAGGTATAGTAGACTGTGGAGAGCAGTGGTCCAAACACTAAGAGAGGGAGGAGGTTGAGAAGGAATGGTCTTCCTTAAGAGAGGATAATGCACAGGGCCAGATGTCTGCCTCCAGGGGTCCTCCAGAATCTAGCCAGTGTGCTGGCAGAGTCATGGCTGGTATTTTCATTAGACTGCTGACCACACTGGAAGTGCCTGAGGGCAGGAACATTGCAACTGTGGTGTCCATGTCTGTGGGTGGGAGTAGGGGGAGGTTGGAAATATCAAGGAAACTACAGACCTGCTAGCCTAATATTATTGACAGGGAAACGTATGGAGAGACTCCTATGGAAAAGCCCTTTTGCTTTATTAGAGGACAGTCCTGAAACCATCTGACTGTGCTATAGGAAATGATGTAGAGAATGTCTTCTGCAAAGCCTTTGACTTGCTCCTGCAGGGAAGGCTGCTAGAAAAACTGGAAGGGTTGGGGTAGGACCATATCTGAGAAACCAGATTGCTGCATGTTTAAATGGCAAGATACAGAGGGCTGAGGGGGACATATGACTAGTGAAATGTAACAGAGGTCAGTCTCAAGTCCATTACTTTTTATTATATTTGGTTAACATATCGAAACAAGTAGAGAACAGAATCCGTATTTGCTGACAACACAATGTTTGGTGCAGCAGTAGAGGCGGGGGGATAGTTTAACAAAGTGTTTGGAAGGGCTGAACAAATGCTCTGAAAGATGACTTGGGGTCAGTGCAAATAAATACAGATGTTTGCATCTGGGTCACAGCAGCTGTAATGTTAAATTTCAGCTTGGAGAATAGAAAATAATGGAACAGGAAAATGATCTTGGAGTGTTGGGCGTCACCAAGAGCAGAGTGAAAAGGTTGTCATAGTAGCCATCAGAATGTTGAGGTGTATCCTGGGGGGGGGGGGGCTCCTGGAGCAAAGGTCTAATGCTTCCACTTTACTATCCATGGTAAGGCTACACATTGAATATTCTGTGCTTTTCTGAAGACTGTTCAAAGGCAGAAGCCCGAGGAAAGTCACCAGAAGGGTTTATGGGAAGAAGATGAAAGGATGTGACCAGAGGCTAAAGGAACCAAAGCTCCTCTCACTTGAAAGCAGATTAGACAGGGGAGATATAATATAAGTGCACAAGATCATGTGAGGGAGATATGTAAGGGTTGTCCTCAAAAGGAATGGCTAAGGAGAGAACAGAGGCAGCAGATTGTAGGGACCGTCTGTTGCATAGGTCTGTGAAGGCACTTCTTCATTGGAAGGGTTATGGACCCATGAATGGACTTCCAGAAGGGGTGATGAACAAGGAATCCATAGTGGTATTTAAACAGACATGGAGCTGGTAAAGAAAAGGTGAAGGGAACGGTAGAAAAGGAGGGGGAGGGTAGAATGTTGAATGTGCTTGATGAGCAGAGTAGATAAACCTATTTGATGATGTCCTTCATGGATGCATCTGCAGTCATAACAAGTGGGTTGTCCTGTCGTCAGGCAGCCCTTCAGTCGGCCGGATTCCAAAGTCCGGGTCCGGCTTCGGCTGATGTCGCACTCCACCCGACGTCATCTCTGTTGGTCTTCGGGTATAAAGGCATCAGCCGACGCCATTTTCCTCAGTCTTTCTTGCCGGCGCCCGAAGCAGAAGCTGTTCGCAAGTGCCGGTCGGTCGGATCCAGAGATTACTTCTACGAATACTACTTGAAGACTTCTAAAGCTAAGTACCCGTTGGGGACTCTTTCTTGCCTCAGCCGATGTCAGAAAAGGTTAACAATTGTTTAAACTGTGGGAGACAAATACCTCATAAAGATTTCCACTCTTACTGTCTGCCTTGTTTAGGCCCAGCCACCGACGTAGCAGCCTGTTCGGCCTGTGCTTCTTTCAACCGACGACGCTTAGGCGTCGGTCGGAGTTTGCAGAACAGTTTTTGGTTCTGATTTTGCGTACATTATGCCGCCGGATCCTCCGACTACCCAATCTAGCAAAACGCAAAGATAAAGACCGACACTCGCGGTCCGCGGTTTCGGCGAAACCATGGTCAAGCAAACATGAGTGTCTCGGTTTCGGCGAAACCGAGAAAACTGAACAAAGTACAGCTGAACCTATTCCTACAACTGAGGCCCCTGCTACAACTCTTGAAGCGACTTCAGAAATTTTACCCACTACGGTGGTTGACTTATCAGACACCATCCCTTGGATGTTTCTACCCCAGCACGTGGTGCTGCTAGGCCTCCAGCAGCCATGTCCATTAAGGCCTTCGCCAGGGCTAAAGCAGCCAAGACTACTAAAACAGTGCCTGTTAAACCACCCACATCCAGGCCCTCTTTTAGTTCTCAAATGCTTACTTTGGCAGAAGATTTAATTTCTTTAATTAGAGGATCTCAATCTCACCCAGACAGGGCCTCTCAGCCCCCAGAGAAGAGACCTAGGGCAGAGCCCCGAGCCAGTGTCCTCTGATGATTCTGCTGATGAATCAGACATAACTGACCAGCCAGAGGCTCCCTTCTCCAATTTTGAAGATTCTGATGCTGAAGAATCCATCCCAGCTGCTTCCCCACCAGAAGAATTCTCCTTTGGGAAACCTTGCATGCCATGCGAGAACAGTTCCAATGGCAGCAACAGGATTTTTCAGACTCCAGAAAAAGACTTAGCACTTTTCTGCACCTCCCACAGCACAGGCCCTTAGCTATAGCCCCTGTTCGCGCTGTGGTGGATGATGCTTTCAACGATGTTTGCTCCGCTCCAGATTCTTTACCCCGAGCCCCTGCCAAACCAGACAGATTTTACAGGGTGCCAGATACTCATCACCACCTTTACAAGGCTCCACTTGCAGACCCAGAAACTATATCCCAGGGCCCCAAGGCAGTAGCAGCGACCACAGCTAAAACCCTATTCCTTCTGAAAGGGAAGCAAGGTCATTAGACAGATGGGGTAAAAGGTCTACACTTCAGCTACTCTCTCAGCTAGAGCTTTAAACTGTCAGTTTCACATGATACAATACCAAGAGTTTATGCTGGATCAGTTAACTAAAAACTAACCACTGATGAATCTCTTGATAAGAAATATGTATTAGAGATGGTAAATAACATACAACAGGTTAGCAACCATTCCTTAAAATGTGGCTATGATGCACTGGAGGCTTCATTTAGATCAGCCATGACAGGCACAGTGATAAGAAGGCATGCATGGCTAAAGGAACAAGCTTTACGGATCATGTTAAAGCTAAGTTGCTAGATGCTCCTATGGACAAGACAAGTTTGTTTGGTACATCTGCCCAGCAGGTTATGAAGAAAATGGAAGAAAAGGCAAAATCTGTTCAAACTGTTAAAGATTTCTTGCAGGTTCAACCCCAAGGTTTAGCAGGAACTGGCCTGCCAAAAATTGGTCCTTTCCTCACTCCACAAAATTTCAAAGGGGCAGGAATAGGCGTTCCAGAGGCAGAAACCAATCCAGAGGAGGTGCCTACAGAGGAAGACAGTGGCAAGGTAACAACAGAGGCACAGACACAGCCACTGCCACTACATCAACACAACCACAGTGACTTAACCTAAATCCGCCTACCAGGGAACAAATAGCAGCTCCTCTAGGCGGAAAGTTAACCTTATTTTCAAAGAACTGGCACTACATAACAAAGGACAAGTGGATTTTACAAACCATAGAACAAGGTTACGGTTTCACTTCCACACTTTTCCAGTCAAAGAGGAATGCCAAATCTACCTCCAAATCAAAAACAGAGGCTCTACCAGATAATGGAGTTAGCAAACATGAGAGCTGTGGAAAGAGTGCCAACAGCAGAGCAAGGAAAGGGGTTCTACTCCAGACTATTCCTAGTTCCAAGAAAGGAAAAAAGTTGGAGACCAATTCTCGACCTGTCCACCTTAAATACATACATCATTGTCCCAAAATTCAAAATGCTGACCTTACAGCAACTTCTTCCCATGCTGGGCAAGGAGTCTTGGCTGGTAACTCTAGATCTCAAGGAGGCATACCTGCACGTCCCCATTCGACCAATCTGCAGAAGATACCTCAGATTTCTTGCAGGATCAGAGCACTATCAATTCTCAGCATTGCCTTTTGGCTTATCTACTGCGCCCAGAGTATTCACAAAATGCCTGGCATCAGTAATCGCCCATTGCAGACTTCAGGGAATTCAAATTTACCCATACCTGGACGACTGCCTGCTACAAGGGACAACAAAAGCAAGCTGACAACAGATTTACAAAGGGTCATTTACTTGCTACAAGCACTGGGATACACAGTCAATTTACAAAAGTCAAGGCTGATACCATCCCAAACAAGGACATTCTTGGGCTGAATTGGACACAGTAAAACAAATGGCATTCCTGACTACAGAAAAACAAAAAGAACTCCCTCTATACTTCTTGGCACTAACAAAACTGAACAAGTTAACAGCAAGAAAAGTACTGCAGGCCTTGGGCTTCATGGCATCATGCATAATCTTGGTTCCATTTGCCAGACTACATATGAGAAAACTACAGTGGTACCTAAAGAATTTATGGTCCCAACACAGACACAGTCTAGAAACAGAAATCCCACTAATTCCATGCTTAAAACAGGAGTTCCTATGGTGGGCTCAGGCATGCCAGTCAAACCCAGGCCTACCATTTCGCAGATGTCAAGCAAGCCAGACCATCACAACAGCCGCTTCAGACCTAGGATGGGGGGCCCACATGCTGGACAAATGCGTGCAAGGATTGTGGACACAGGATCAACTTCAACTGCACATCAACCTAAAAGAAATGCTGGCAGTAAAACTGGCAATCCAAAAGTTCAAACCATTTCTCAAAGAGGGCCAGTTGATGATAAGGACAGACAACACCACAGTCATGTGGTACATCAACAAACAGGGAGGCACTCATTCATACCCCCTATGCAGAATGACCTTGGAGCTGTGGACCCTGGCACTCAGCTACAACATCCAGTTACAGGCAATATTTGTACCAGGAAAGACAATACCCTAGCAGACATATTAAGCAGAACCACCACGGATGCCCACGAATGGAAGCTTCACCCGGACATCTTCAAGACCATCTCAAAGAAATGGGGAATGCCACAGATAGACCTATTCGCATCACCTCTCAATCACCAGCTCAAAAATTCTGCACAAGGACATTCCACCCATTAGCATGGAAAGTGGATTCGCTCTCTTTCAACTGGAAAGGCCTAACAGCATATGCATTCCGCCTCTTCCTTTGATACACAAGGTACTACTGAAAATCAAGGAAGAACGTCCAAGGATAATCCTGATAGCTCCAAACTGGCCAAGACAACACTGGTACCCACTACTGAGGAGCATGTCTCGGAACAATATGTGGACAATTCCCTGATGCCTTTGATGTTAGCGCAGAACAACTACAGCATCATACATCCAAACCTAAAACCTTGCAACTGACTGCATGGAACATCACATAACAGCAGCTATTCCAGAACTTTCCCAAAGAGTTAAAGACATTATTCTTGAAGCACGCAGACCTTCAACAAGAAGGAACTATGCTGGAAAATGGAAAAGGTTTGTCATCTGGAGTACGGAAAGAGGAAAAGATGTGTCAAACATAGATATGCCTAACATTCTGGAGTATCTGGCCGAACTTCTTCATTCAGGCCTGTCCTACTCCTCCATCAAGATACATGCATCAGCTATTTCAGCAGAATACAGCTTTGATACACCTGTTTTTTCGCACCCTTTGCTCAGGCAATTCCTCAGAGGAATCAAGAATGTAAAACCTCCAAGAAAAAACCACCATTACCAGCTTGGGATTTAAACTTTGTGCTAGAAAAGTTGACACTAGCACCCTTTGAACCAGCAGCAACAGCAGACCTACAACACCTGTCATGGAAAACTGCTTTCCTACTGGCAATTACTTCAGCAAGGAGGGTTTCAGAACTACAGGCCTTAATGGCAGTGCAACCCTTCCTAATCTTCCACCAAGATAGAGTGTCCATGAGGACTAATCCTACATTTATGCCTAAGGTGGTATCCAGAGTGTCTTTAAACCAGGCAATCCACCTTACCTACCTTCTTTCCCAACCCACAAAACAGAGGGGAAAGAATACTGCATACCTTGGATGTACATAGACAGCTACGCTACTACTTGGACAGAACAAAAAATAGCAGAAAGACTGACCAACTTTTTGTAGCCTATGCAACAGGAAGGGAAGGAAAAGCTATTTCCAAACAGACAATCTCCAAATGGATAGGAAATTGCATACGATTCTGTTACTCCTTCCATGGAAAACCAATTCCACAGAACATAAGACCTCATTCTACAAGGGCAACAGCCACTACTACAGCCTTCTTACGAGGAGTGGCAACCAAAGACATTATTGATGCGGCTACTTGGACCTCCGTGCATATATTTGCCAAGCATTATAATTTGCCTCTATATTCCAGATCCCGAGCAGGGTTTGCCACTGCTGTACTGCAAGGGATCCTAAACACACCATAATCTACTTTTATCCTCCTCCCCTAGTTGGCTATGGTATTCTACCCACTTGTTATGACTGCAGATGCATCCATGAAGGACATAGTACAGTTTTGTACCTACCATAAATGTAGATGTCCGAACTGGATAGCATCTGCAGTCAGGATTACCCTCCCTCCATCCCCTCTGTGGTACTCCTAGGGTGTTTACCCTTCTAATAGCTAGCTGTTGGGGGGGAGTCTTTTATGGTGTATTTGTTTGTGTATATGTACATACATGCTTATTGTTGTGTTTACCTCTATCTATTTGGAAACATTGGCATCTATCCAAATTTTAGCCTGCAAGAGGGCTACTGGCATCTGGGGCAAGAAACACTGAGGAAAATGGCGTCGGCTGATGCCTTTATACCGAACCAACAGAGATGGCGTCGGGTGGAGTGCGACATCAGCCGAAGCCGGACCCGGACTTTGGAATCCGGCCGACTGAAGGGCTGCCTGACGACAGGACAACCCACTTGTTATGACTGCAGATGCTATCCAGTTCGGACATCTACATTTATGGTAGGTACAAAACTGTACTTTCTTCGTGTTTCACTGTTGCAGTCATTACATTTGGGTAATCTGCTGGCAGGTTGCCATCAGTCGGCCTGATTAACAAAGTCTTGGGTCCTGTGTCAGTTGCTGTCCCTTCTTCCATAACGTCAGGTCGTCAGGGGTATAAAACATGCAGCCGACGCCATTACATCAGTCTATCTTGCCGTGCGGTGCCCGAAGTAGAAGCAGTTCGCAAGTGCCGGTCAGCCGACTCCTGAAATTTTCGTTTTCGAGTTTCAGAACCAAAGTCTTCAACTTAGTACCTCGTTGTGGAAACTTTTTCTTGCTGCTAACCGATGTCAGTAAAAGTTAATAATTGCATTACTTGTGGAAAGCAAATACCTCAAAGATTTTCATTTGTACTGTATTCCTTGCATAGGCCCTGACCACGACGTACCTTGCTGTCAGTTTTGTGCTTTATTTAATCAGCGCACTATCCTTTGTCGGTACATTTTTGCCTCTAAATATTTTGTTTCTCGGTTTAATTATCCAGAAATGACGTTGGTTAGCCATCCGACTACCAGAATTCTGAAAAAATGCAAAGAAAAAGACAGAGACAGGCCATTGAGGTCCAAAACTGCCAACGACGCTTCTCCTAAGCCAGTTGCCAGTTCGCCGGTACTCAGTGAGGCGCTTTCGCAGCCCCTGATACCTGCTACTTCTGACTCGCAGGCCTCTACTGAGACCCATTCGGAGTCCGGTATGCCACGAGATGCTTCTCTTATGGAACCCGCGGATGTCTCTACCTTGGGTGCGTCCAGAGATGCTGTGCAGGCACTGGCTTCTGAGGGTGTATTCACGCCTACAAACTTGCATATTAAACCAACTCCACCTTCTATTCTAAGGCCTAAATCTCTATCAGTGTCTAAAAAAATGACGCCCAGGCCACATGTTCAGGCCCCTATGCCTAAAAAACAAATGATCAAAATGGCTAAAGATCTTATTACTCTAATCAGGGGTAGTCAACCCCCCCCCCCCCCCCTTCTAAGAGACCTAGGACTGAGCTTGATTATGATTCTTCTGATCAGGACACTGTTTCTACTAATTCTTCCAATGACCTAGATTTGTCCATACCTACTTATGAGGATTCTGGTGCAGAGGATTCCATTCCCTCTGCTTCTCCCCCTGAGGACTTTTCTTTTGGGGAAACTTTACATACCTTAAGGGAGCATATCCATTGGGAAAGTCAGGAATTTTCTGAATCTAAAAAGAGGCTTAGGGATTTCCTCCTTCTACCTCAGCATAGGCCTTTGGCTATACCTCCTCTTCTAGACATTGTTGATAATGTGTTTTCAGAATCCAGTATGGCCCCTGATTCCCTGCCTCCAGCTCCCAGTAAACCTGACAGATACTACAGGGTTCCTGAGTCCCACAAGTTCCTTTTAAAAAATTCTGTTGCGGATCCAGAAACCATTTCTCTGGGGCCCAATGGCATTAAGGCTTCTACTGCTTAAAATCCTCGCCCTTCTGATAGAGATTCCAGGGCGCTGGATAGATGGGCTAAAAAGGTTTAGACTTCTGCAACCTTGGCAATCAGGGCTTTAAACTGCCAATTTCATATGCTAAAATATTGTTGATTTCTGACTGTGTGGTAAATAGATTTACAGGATTTATTGCATTCTGCTGTGCAAGTTGGAAAACATACTTTGCAACGTGGTTTTGATTCTTTAGAGGCCTCTTGCAGGGCTGCTGTTACTGGGTCTGTGCTTAGAAGGCATGCTTGGCTTAAGGAGCAATCTCTGCCTGATCATGTTAAAGCAAAATTATTGCATGCCTCTTTAAATCAGGACCGCCTGTTTGGCAATAAGGCTGAAGAAGGTTTAAAAAATATGGAAGATAAAGCTAAATCTATGCAAACTATAAAAGATTTCTTACAAGTGCAACCTCCAAGATTTAGTAGGCACTGGCCTACTAAGAATTGGTCCTTTCCAGCTCCTTCCAGATCCACTCAAGCCAAACCCAGACACACCAAAAGTACCAGGTTTCAGTCCCAAAGGACTCTCAGAACTAAGCAATGGGTGCCTCCACTTCCAAATCTGGAAATAACAAGACACCCCCCTATGGTAAATGGTCTCAATGACTTTCCTTTAAAATTACCAAGCACTTACCTTTTAGCCGCCCCTTTGGGGGAAAGATTGCTCCTCATGCAAAAAACTGGGAACTCGTAACCCAGGACAAATGGGTTTTAAATATAGTGTCCCAGGGATACAGATTTCATTTCCACATGTTGCCAACACCAAACGGGTGGCCAGACCTGCCGCCAAATCAGTGGGCAGAGGCTCAGAAACAAGTACTTTCCCTCTTAAACATGGGGGCTATCCAACCGGTAACAGAACAGGGACAAGGTTTCTATTCCAGGCTTTTCCTGGTACCCAGAAAAGACAAATCATGGCGTCCAATTCTGGACCTGTCTACTCTAAACACCTTTCTGGACATTCCAAAATTCAAGATGCTGACTCTTCAACAGTTACTACCTATGCTAGGCAAAGATGCCTGGTTGGCAACTCTAGATTTAAAAGAAGCTTACCTGCACATCCCAATCAGGGAATCTTGCAGAAGATACCTACGTTTCAAAGCAGGCTACTTGCATTATCAGTTCTCTGTACTGTCCTTTGGCTTGTCTACTGCGCCCAGGGTATTCACAAAGTGCGTGACTCCAGTAATTGCATTTTGCAGGCAAAGAAATATTCAAATATATCCATACCTGGACAATTGTCTAATTCAGGCAGAAAACCAGGCCATACTTATAAATCATCTGGTGTTTGTAAAAAGGGTTCTAACTTGTCTAGGGTACACCATAAACAAAACGAAATCACAACTGGTACCCTCTCGACAGATTACATTCCTGGGTGCAAGCTTGAATACAACTGCCCAGATGGCTTTCCTCACGCCAGAAAAGCAATTTCATTTGGTAACTTACTTCAAACAAGTGGCCACAAAAACCCTGCTGTCTGCAAGACAAATACTCAAGCCTTGGGGTTCATGGCCTCCTGCATTTGTCTAATTCCATATGCAAGACTGCATATGAGGAAATTTCAGTGGTACTTAAAAAGTCTATGGAGTCAACATTGTCACAGCCTGGAAACGATGATTCCAATCATACCTTGCCTACACTTGGAGTTCCTACGGTGGGCAGAGGCCTGCCACCAAAACAAGGGACTGCCATTTACACTACCCCCTGCCGTCCAAACCCTAACTACAGATGCATCATAGACTATGCATGGGGGGCTCACCTGGCAGGGAAGTGCATTCAGGGTAAATGGAACCCAAATCAAATGCACCTACAATATCAATCAAAAAGAAATGTTAGCTGTACAGAATGCTCTGACAGCCTTCAAGGACTACATTCATTCAGGACAACTAATGGTAAAGACAGACAACACCACGGTAATGTGGTACATAAACAAGCAGGGGGGTATACATTCGTACCCCCTCTGCAGACTATGGAACACGGCCTTGAGCTACCAAGTGCAACTACAAGCTCAATTCCTGCCAGGAAAACTGAATACACTGGCAGACAGACTAAGCAGAAATCTCATGGACCCACACGAGTGGAAACTGGAACCACGGATTTTCAACATGTTGACAAGCAAATGGGGGAGCCCAGACATAGATCTATTTGCCTCCCCCCAGAACTACCAGTTGGACAAATTTTGCACAAGGACTCCTCACAAAAAAGCCTGGAAAGTGGATGCTCTGTCCTTCTGCTGGAAAAACATATCAGTCTATGCTTTTCCCCCTCTGCCTCTGCTCTCCAAAGTTCTGCTAAAAGTCAAACAAGACAAACCGAAAATGATTTTGATTGCTCCAGACTGGCCACGCCAACACTAGTACCCACTCCTGCGCAGTAGTGTGTCACAAATATCTCCATGGCACCTGCCTCAGACACCTTCCTTACTGTCTCAGGAGAACCAGATTCTGCACCCTCAGCTCCCAACATTGAACCTTGCAGCTTGGCTAATCACTTAAATTCACCCTTAGCATCCCTCAGCATCCCTCAGCAAACCTGTGATGGATGTCATCTTGAAGGCGAGAAGTACTAGTACTAGAAAGTCTTATGCTGACAAATGGAAAAGATTCTGTGCCTGGAACCAGTCTTTAGGGATGAGCACAGCAACACCCAGTTTACCTCAGATTTTGCAATATTTAACTGAGATGCTTCACAAGGGCCTGCCTTTTTTCCTCTATTAAAATCCATGCTTCAGCTATTTCAGCTCACTATAACACAGAACCCACCCCTGTTTTCTCATCCCCTGCTCAAACAGCATCTCAGAGGGGCAAAGAACTTGAGACCACCCAGGAGAGCTCCTACTCCTGCCTGGGACCTTAACTTTGTTTTGGAAAAGCTCACTTTACCTCCTTTCAAGCTAGCTGCTACTGCAGACTTAAAATTTCTTTCTTGGAAAACAGCCTTCCTCTTAGCAATCACTTCAGCTAGAAGGATATCTGAATTACCGGCCCTTATGGCAGTGGAGCCTTTCATCATCTTTCATGCAGACAAGGTATCTCTGAGGACCAATCCATCCTTCATGCCCAAGGTGGTTTCCAGTGTGGCTCTTAACCAGTCCATTCATTTGCCAACCTTCTATCCCAATCCACAAAACAAAGGGGAACGGATTCTGCATTCCTTGGACGTGCACAGACAACTTAGATTCTACTTGGACAGAACTAAATTTTGAAGAAAATCTGAACAATTGCTAGTGGCACTTGCTGCTTGGGCAGTGGAGAAGGTATTTCACAACAAACCATTTCTAAATGGATAAGCCATTGCTTTCATTTCTGCTAAAAGCACCATGGAAAACCTATCCCCCAGGGGATCAGATCTCATTCCACCAGGGCTGCATCCACCGTGGAAAACCTATCCACCAGGAGATCAGATCTCATTCCACCAGGGCTGCATCTACTTCTGCAGCCTTTCTCAAGAGGTGTTCCTACCAGGGATATTCTAGAAGCTGCTACCTGGAGTTCAGTACATACTTTCACCAAGCATTACCATTTACCAATTTTCTCGTAAATCCAGAGCTGGCTTTGCCACTGCAGTCTTGCGGGGCCTTAAAGCTGGTCCTAATGCTGTATAAATCCATCTTCCATAGCTTTGGGAATCTACCCAAATGTAATGACTGCAACAGTGAAACACGAAGAACATAGTACAGTTGTGTACATTTACCATAAATGTAGATGTTCGAGTGTATTCACTGTTGCAGTCCTGGTTACCCTCTCTCCATATACATGTTTTTTTCTTACTGTACCTCTACTTTCTTTTACTATGCTTAAAAGCCTTTTTGGTGTATTTGCTTTTGGTTGGAGGAATATATTTTTGTATTTTTAATTTTATTTGCTTCCCATTTGGGGGGCACCTGACATCTGGGGCAAGAAAAACTGTAATGGCAAACAGATGTAATGGCGTCAACTGCATGTTTTATTCCCCTGACGACCTGACGTCATGGAAGAAGGGACAGCAACCAACACAGGACCCAAGACTTTGTTAATCAGGCCGACTGAGGGCAACCTGCCAGCAGATAACCCAAATGTAATGACTGCAACAGTGAATACACTCGAACAGCTACATTTATGGTAAGTGTACACAACTGTACTTTCTATGTACTGTCAAGCAAATGTAAGTATAACTCCACCTTTGTACTAAAATTTTATTTTTTTCTGTAAAGATTCACCATTTCTGGGTGTATTTGCACATTTTCCTTCATTTCCTTCATTTTCCTATTCAGCATTTCCATTTTGATTAGCAAGCAGCTGAGTTAGTCAATACTAAGTTTTGAAGTGAATTCTTTTATTTGCCTGTACAAGTGAGAATGGTACTGCTATTTTTGAGAAAAAATAGTTTTAGTATTCATTTATGCTTATGATTCTCATTTGACTGTGTGACTTCTATTAATAACCCTTAAACAAAAAAAATCCCCCCAGAACACCCCCATAACCTATTAACTTAAACACACAAAATTGTACATCTTCAAATAATGAAGTTTAAACCTTTTGAAAGGAGCAATTTGCCCAAATCGAGAGATGCACCTACAGGCATTAACTAACTTAAAGTTAAGGTTATCCATGCTAAAGTGCATATTACAGCCTGTGCTCCTACTTACGTTAATTGCTGTCTGTTCTTGTCTTATCTCTGTTCCCCTCTCTTATGTGGAAAACAAACATATGTGCTTTCAAAAACTAACTTTTTGCCTTAAGTGCACTGGCTATAGTTTTTTAAACGTAAATTATACATTATTCTGGTAAATGCATTAAAGTATTTAGTTACCAGAAAAGCTGCTATCTCTGATTCACTTCTAATAATTTCAAACTTTTTTTTAACTGAGCTGCTTGCCATTCTACCTTTTTAATTGTAGGTTTCTTTCGGTAAACAGTGTCCAGATCTTCTTGTGTTATTGCCTTCACTTTTAGTCAGCTTGTTTCTTTGGAAACATAAAAACAGAATGTACTTCTCTACTTGTTGTTGTGTCTTTCGGCTTTTCCCGGTTAGGGGTCGCCACAGCGGAACTCCGGTCCGCTAATGATTGGCAGTATATTTTTACGTGCCATGTTGCCGGCCCTGACGCACAACCTTCAACGAAGGTACGCCCATTCACGCATGTCTCCACACAGAAGATGCTGTAGCTGAGAATCGAACAGGACAACGTCTTACTGTGAGGCGACAACACTACCGCAGCACCAGAAAACTGTTTATTTCATTGCTCTCTGTCCTTAAAAAACACTGAAACAAAAAACTTGTCATTAGATTAAGCCAACAACAATAAATAAATGTGCCTGTGCAAAAGTAAAAGAAATCATTTCATCTGTACATACATTATATATTGGTGCGCTTTTACAGACAGTATTACATCCTATTAAATCAAATGTGCTTTTGTTCAGTCTTTCGTCTCGTTACATTGTAATGTCTACATTTCTTAAAACTAAAAAAGGAAAAAAAAATAGTTCACTTTAGAATCTTTATCACCTACAGCAATCACTGGGAATGCTTTACTGTATATCACATGCAATTTATATCATTAAATATTTTATCAAAATACTTTTAAGAACAAAATTGCTTTACCTAGTTACATTCTCTTGTAATCTTTTTTTTCCCTTTTATTGTCCTTCCGAATGTTAATGACATGGAGTGGGCTTTTTGCCTGTCAGTCCCCCCACAAGTTTAACAATGTCAACAAAAATTATCTTTATCAGCCTCTTTTTTTTTTTTTCATGTAAAGGCATTTTCTCAAATATGGTTCATGCTTTATAATTGCACATTTATTCAATAATTTGTGTTGCTGGTGGTCTTCCTGTTCAGCTCAATCTCCCAACCCCAGACTTTGTTTCAAGTCCAAGGTACTCCTGATTTTTCTAGTCAACTCCTGTGCTTCTTTTTTCCCCCTCTCTCTCTCGCTCTCTTTTTCTCTCTGTCATACTTTTTCCTTTGGAACATTGGAAAAGGTTTCACTGGCAAAGTCTCTCTGAGCTTTATTACCAGAAGAATGTGAAGCAGGGTCCCCTTCTGTTTGATGGCACTTTTTTTGTTAGGCAAGCTTTTGTATTCCCTCCTTAGCCTGTTCTGCATTAAAAGTGACTTGATCCTTTAGAAAAAATATTCTGAAGATGGCTGGATACAGCAGCTTGTCGATATTCCCTGATTGCTGGGAAAAATGTGCTTGTCTTCTACCTGGTGTGCAATGAATAATAATTTTCCACAAATACTCTGCTGTCTCCACTTTTTAATATATTGCCTTTCTGCCACAGGTTTGTCAGGACCAACTCGATGTGCTTCGTGTTTCACTGTTGCAGTCATCACATTTGGGTTATCTGCCTGCAGGTAGCCCTCAGCCGGGCTGAATACTAGAGTCTTCGGATTCCTGTGTCGGATGCTGTCTCTTATTCCATGATGTCAAGTCGTCAGGGGTATAAAACATGCAGCCGACGCCATTACATCAGTCTTTCTTACAGTGCGGTGCCCGAAGCAGAAGCAGTTAAAAAGTGCTGGTCGGCCAAGTAAAAAATTTTCATTTTCGAGTTTCAGAACTGAAGTCTTCAAAAAAGATAAGTACCCCATTAAGGGTCTTTTTTTCTTGCTCCAACCAATGTCAGTTAAAGTTAACAATTGTCTTTCCTGTGGAAAGCAAATACCTTATAAAGATTTTCATTCGTACTGCATTCCCTGCTTAGGCCCAGACCATAACGTCCCTCTCTGTTGGTTTTGTGCCTTGTTCAACCCCTGAACTATTCATCGTCGGGCTATCTTTGCAGCAAATTATTTTGGTACTCAGTCTCTCAGTACTCTGAAATGGCTTCGTTAAGCCATCCGACTACCGGTCTTCCAAAAAAAAAGTAAGGATGAAGACAGAGGCAGACTGCATAGGTCCAAAACTGCCGATGATGCTTCCGTTAAGCTAGTCGCCAGACCGCTGGTACTCAGTGAGGTGCTTTCACAGCCCCTGATACCCGCTACTCCAGATTCGCAGGCCTGTACTGAGACCCATTCGGAGTCCGGTATGCCGCAAGATGCTTCTTCGACTATGGAAGCTGCAGATGTCTCTACCTTGGATGGGTCTGGAGCCGCTGTGCAGGCACCGGCTTCTGAGGGTGTATTCAGGCCTACAGACTTGCATTTTAAACCAACGCCATCTTTTTCATCCAGGCCTAAAACTCACACCCACGCCTAAAAAACTGAAGTCCAAACCAGAGGCTCAGGCCCATATGCCTAAAAAACAAGTGCTTAGAATGGCTGAAGTCCTTATTACCTTAATTAGAGGAAGCCAGCCTTCCCCCTCGAGGAGACCTAGAACTGATTTTCCTTCTGATTCTTCTGATCAGGAGTCTTAAATTTTTGTTCCTTCTGATTACCAGGATTTTCCCTTATCTACCTATGAGGATTCTGATGAAGAGGATTCCATTCCCTCTGCTTCCCCTCCAGAAGATTTTTCTTTTGGTGAAACCTTGCACGCTCTTAGGGAGCATTTCCGCTGAGAAAGCCAGGATTACTCTGACTCCAAAAAGAGGCTTAGGGAATTCTTACTCCTTCCTCAACACAGACCTTTAGCTATCCCTCCTGTTCTGGACATTGTAGATGGTGCTTTCTTAGAATCTAGCCTTTCCCGAGACACTTTACCTCCAGCTCCCAGAAAACCTGACTGGTATTACAGAGTACCTGATTTCCACAAGTTCCTCTTCAAGAGTCCTACTGCGGATCCAGAAAACATTTCCCAAGGACCAAAAGGCGTTAAGGCTACTGCTGCCAATAATCCTACCCCTTCTGATACAGATTCTAGGGCCTTGGACAGATTGGGTAAGAAGGTATACACTTCTGCTACTTTGGCCATTAGGGCTTTAAATTGCCAGTTTCATAAGGTAAAGTATCAGCAGCATGTTATGGGACTATTTAAACAGAAGATAATGCTGATTCCTGACTGTGCTGAACACAAAGAATTACAGGATTTAATGCATTCTGCAGAACAAGTTGGTAAACATACTTTGCAATGTGGTTTTGATGCTTTAGAAGCATCTTGCAGGGCTGCTGTCACTGGGTCTGTACTTAGAAGGCATGCTTGGCTTAAGGAGCAAAACTTGCCAGATCATGTTAAAGCTAAATTACTGGATGCTCCCTTAACCCAGGACCGCCTTTTTGGCAACAAAGCAGAAGTAGTCCTCAAAAGGATGTAGAAAAAAGCTAAATCTATGCAAACTGTTAAAGATTTCCTACAAGTACAGCCTCCCAGATTTAGTAGGCATTGGCCTTCTAAGAATTGGTCCTTTTCAGTCTCTTCCATGCCTTCTCAGTCCAAACCCAGGAACAGCAGACCCACCTAGGTTACAGTCTCAGGCTGCGCACAGGCCTAAGCAGTGGGGGGCTCCCACTTCCAAAGCAGGGAGTAGTAAGCCACCCCCCTATGGAAAAATGGCACAATGACTTAACCTTAACCCTTCCAAGCCCTGCTCAACTGCCTGCTCCCTTAGGAGGAAAGCTCGCCCTGCATGCAAAAAAGCTGGGAACTCATTACTCAGGACAAATGGGTTTTGAACATAGTTTTCCCAAGGATACAGATTCCATATCCACACACTACCAACCCCAAACGATTGGCCAGACCTACCCTCAAATCAGTGGGGGGAGGCCCAACAGCAGCTTCTCTCTCTTCTAAGTATCAGGCCTATTCAACCTGTTCCATCAGACCAAAGGGGACAAGGTTTTTATTCCAGACTTTTCCTGGTACCTAGAAAAGACAGCTCCTGGCGTCCTATCCTGGACCTCTCTATTCTAAATACCTTTCTGATAATGTCAAAATTCAAAACGCTAACACTTCAACAGCTTATTCCTATGCTAGGCAAAGATGCCTGGCTGGCAACCTTAGACTTAAAGGAAGCTTACCTGCACATTCCAGTAAGAGAATCTTGCAGGAAATACCTACACTTCAGGGCAGGCTCCGTGCACTTCCCTTTGGCTTATCTACTGCGTCCAGGGTATTCACAAAATGTCTAGCTCCAGCCATTGCAGTTTGCAGGCAGAGAAATATTCAAATATACCCATACTTGGACAATTGTCTGATTTAGGCAGAAAGCCAGAACTTGCTATTACAACATCTGACATTCGTAAAGAAACATCTAACCTCACTGGGGTACACCATAAACGAAAAGAAATCTCCAGAGATAAACCTGTTTGCCTTCCCTCAGAACTACCAGTTGGACAAATTCTGCACAAGGACTCCCCACAGTCAAGCTTGGAAAGTGGATGCCCTGTCCTTTACCTGGGAAAGCCTCTCAGTTTATGTCTTTCCCCCTCTGCCTCTCCTCTCAAAGGTTCTGCTAAAGATCAAACAAGACAAGCCAAGGACAATACTAATTGCACCAGACTGGCCACGCCAGCACTGATACCCCCTCTTGAGCAGTATGACACTGCTGGAACCATGGCACCTGCCTCAGACCCCTTCCCTGCTGTCCCAGCAGGCGGGCCAGATTTTGCACCCTCAGCTTCAAACTCTGAACCTTGCAGCCTGGCTAATTCCTTGAGCTCTCCAATAGCATCCCTCAGTAAGCAGGTGTTAGATGTCATTCTGGAGACAAGGAGGCCTAGTACTAGAAAATCCTATGCTGAAAAGTGGAAAAGATACTGTTCCTGGAGCCAGACTCAGGGGAAGGGCACAACAACGATGCCCAGCTTTACCTCATATTCTTCAGTACTTAACAGAAATGCTCCACAAGGGCCTATCCTTCTCGTCAAGTAAAACTCATGCCTCTGCCATTTCAGCACATTATAATACTGAGCCACTCCTCTTCTCTCACCCCCTGCTAAAACAATTCCTTAGAGGGGCCAAAAATTTAAGACCCACCCAGGAGAGCCCCCACTCCAGCATGGGACCTTAACTTTGTATTGGAAAAGCTCACTCATCCCCCCTTTGAGCCAGCTGCAACAGCAGAGTTTAAATTCCTTTCTTGGAAAACAGCCTTCTTTCTAGCCATCACTTCAGCAAGAAGAGTGCCTGAATTACAGGCCCTCATGGCAGTGGAACCCTTCATTATCTTCCATGCAGACAGGGTTTCCCTCAGGACCAGTCCTTCCTTTATGCCCAAGGTGGTGTCTAGTGTGGCCCTAAATCAGTCCATTTATTTGTCTACTTTTTTCCCTAACCCACAAAACAAAGGGGGAACAATACTGCACTCTCCGGACATGCACAAACAACTTAGATTTTATTTGGACAGGACTAAGCCTCTCAAAATCTGAACAGCTGCTAATTGGCTTTGCTGCAGGGCCAGAGGGGAAGGCCATTTCAAAGCAAACCATTTCCAGATGGATAGCCCATTGCATTCATTTCTGCTATAAGCACCATGGAAAACCTACCCCACAGGGGATAAGATCACATTCCACCAGGGCTGCATCTACCGCTGCAGCCTTTCTCAGAGGAGTCCCTACCAGGGACATCCTAGAAGCTGCTACCTGGAGCACTGTACATGCCTTCACCAATCATTACCACATGCTTTTTTTTCTAAATCCAGGGCTGGTTTTGCCACTGCAGTCTTGCAGGGTTTAATAGCTGGCCCTAATGCTCTCTCTCGAACATCCTCCTCCCTTCCTTAGCTTTGGGAATCAACCCAAATGTGATGACTGCAACAGTGAAACACGAAGAACATAGTACAGTTGTGTACACTTACTGTAAATGTAGATGTTCCAGTGTTCACTGTTGCAGTCCTGGTTACCCTCCCAGCCCTCTGACTTCTCTTGGCTCTGCCTTTCCTTCTTGTTTGGTATATTTAAGTTTTCTGGTGTATTTGCTTCTTGATGGAGGTGTACCATAACATATAATTGCTTCCCATTGTGGGGGCATCTGACATCTGGGGCAAGAAAAACTGATGTAATGGTGTCGGTTGCATGTTTTATATTCCTGACGTCATGGAAGAAGAGACAGCAACCGACGCAAGAATCCAAAGACTCTGGTATTCAGGCCGGCTGAGGGCTACTTGCAGGCAGATAATCCAAATGTGATGACTGCAACAGTGAATACACTCGAACATCTACATTTATGGTAAGTGTACACAATTTTACTTTCTGCTGGTATGACTTCTTCTTTACTAGGTCTTTACAGGTCTTGGCTGCTTTCTCGTGGCCAGGTTGGAACTTACACACACTGTGCCATTTAAATTAACAAATCCTGATGTGGAATACCTGTTCAGTTACGTATTTTAGTTTTCATAAAATTAATAGTCTGTTCCTTCCAGGTTTTCTGGTACAGCAGAAAATCTCAAGTATTGTCTGTATCCTCTGTCTTCTAACTCTACCATTTTTGAAACATCTCTTCCTGAGCAGTCTCATACTCAGACAACTTTTTAATTTCATCCTCTTATTTTTGCTGTTTTATGGTTTATCTGACTAGCTGTTTAAAGGCTCTTCCATTTTTCTCCAGCCTGTTATGTGAGTTGATGTACTCCTTCAGTGCTTCATTTATTTCAGTCTGCTCTAAACACATTTATATTTATTTTTTTCCTCTAAATTACCAGAAACAATCTCTTGTACCAAAGCTGGAGCTGAAACCACTTTTGGATGAACAGCTGCAGGATTCTTCTCAATCCGTAATTTCTATTTACCTTTTCTAGTTGATTTTCTTTGAGGCTGTCTAAGTTTCTTCTTTGCTGACAATCCGGGTAGTGTACTTGGTAGACATTATCTGAATTTTACAAAAAAAGGCAGAATTCCTTGCCCTTATCTGTCGATTTATTTTTCACACTGGGAGAGCTGAAATTGAGCTGTTGATCAGTGTCCAGCCATCTTGGAAAAGAATGGGACTTGTGTTATGTCTGCTGCCTAGTGGTGGTTAGTTCTCTTTTGTTTTAGGAAATTATAATCTGTTTGATGAAATAGAAAAATGTGAAAGCCCCATAAGGAAACATAACAGTGCAAACAGGTAGAAGATATATATGTACGAGATGAACATGACTAGACCCCTAACATAAAACAGAAAGTTCACCATCTTAAGTTTTTATTGTGTGGCAAGACAACAAATTTAACGTCTGTGTCCACTGTTGTGTTAACAATCCGGTTTATATTTTCCATTTTATAGAGCAACAGTATGTGTAGTATGTTTACTGTTACTGCATATTGTCCTGTTACCAGATGAATTATGGGCCGCGGTGGTACGGTGGTAGTGTTGTTACCTCACAGCAAGAGGTTCTCCCGTTCGATTCTCGGCGTGGCTTGGGAGTGCTTTCTGTGTGGAGTCTGCATGTCCTCCCCGCGGTTGGGTAGCATTCGAAAGACATGCGTGCGTAAATGGGCGTGCCTTCATTGAAGGTTGGGTGTTGAGCTGGCACCTCGGCATTTCGTAAAAATCTACTGCCAATCATTAGTGGACCGGCATTCCGCTGTGGCGACCCCTTAACGGGGAAAAAGCCGAAAGACAAACAACAACCAGATAAATCATTGGTTAATGACGATCAACAATTTTTTTCTGTGAGCTTGTAAAATGGATCATCTAAGTACATTTTATAAGAATCTTTCAAGTTCAGAGCTGCCTATATTGCAGCATTGCAGTTTCCTAACCAAAAGGAGGTTTTCCTTAACGGTAGACACTGTTTCTTGGACAGACCTTATCATTGTTTTTATTTTTGCCACTTTGTCTTACTTTTATACTATCTTATGTATATTTGTAGCACATGCCCCTTAACTGTGATGTATTATTTTAATTGCAGTTTGTCAGTTATGCTTTGTACCTTTATGGTATTTGCCCTATTGCCTGGGTCGTGGCAGAAAAAGGACTTGCACCAGCCTATCCTCCCACCCAGTTAACAGATAGACAAGTAAAACTACAGAGTTTAATGTTAGGAATTTCCTTGTCTAGGGCTGCTGTCTACCATCCATGTTTCATATAGTATATAAAACCGCCATTTATTTACACATATTGCAGGTTACACAACATTACTTAGTGCTTCAGATGGATATGATTGTTGGCATGCAACTCATATAAACCTAGCTTGGATATTTCTGTTGAAGTATAAATTAGTACCCATCTGCAGTTGTGACCTTATTCATAACTGTTTTTATTCGAGCATTGTGCCTTATACATGTTTTGCAATTCTTTGAACAGTGCCTTTAATAATTTATCAGGCATCTGCAGTCCCCTTGTCATTCTGTCTAAGCCATTTGTAAATAAGTAATCAATGTTTTTTTTTTTTAATTCCTGATCCTAGAAGTGGGGGTGCTAGTAGGAGTAGTCCAAGCATTTGTTCTTGTGAGACCTCAGCAAGTCATCAGTGTGTGGCAAGCAGTTTATTTGCTATAACAGTACATTATAGAATAAGGCTTCCTATTCACGAAAAGCAATGTAGCAAGTCTTCTGTGTTCAGAACTGCTCTTAACAATTGAATAGTCCCTTGTAAATTCATCCTTAGGGGGAGGTAACATGGCATACCCTGATAGAAGAGCCTAACTCATCCAGTTATTCCTGAGCTTAGCTGGCTAGGCTTTTCAGTGTCTTATGGACCTCATGCCTAATATATATCTGTGAACCTTGTATGGAGTGACAGTTTGACAGAGCAGCTACATGCTAGTTTTGTAGACGCTGATACCAGTGTTTGGATCCTGTTGTTACCAACTTCTACAGATTGTGAAACTTCAAAGTTATCCCAAAACAAAATAATGTGTATTTCAGCAGACCACATCTGGTCAGCTAAGATATCAAAATAAATAGATGTTCCTTAGTGACCACTACTGCATTAGTAATCCTTACTCAAGGTTTACATTTGAACTCCCAACCCAGTCTGGTGGGTTTTTCTAAGACATCTCCATTAGCATAATTCCTCCTTGGTTGATATTGGGCACACATCATTTAGTTGTTTCTTCCCCAGAATTGCAATCTGTTCAGTCTGCTGTCAATCGGGTCCCTTTCGGATGACATCCAGATCACAATATTTTCCAGTATGGGATCTGTTTTCTTCAAATTCTTTTGAGCTTCTGAAAATCTAATATCAAAATACATAGTTCTGTTCATTATAAAGAAAATAAATTTTTGTAAACTAGTTTCAGAACCAGATGGCATAGTGGTGTGGGCTTAGCATTGCTGCCTGATAGCACACAATTGTTTAGTTATGTTTTCTGCATGCAGTGCCTAATGTGAGAGAACCTACATGTCCTTTCCTGCGTATGGGTTTCCACTAGGTGCTGCAGGTTCCTCCTACATCCCAAACGTGTGCATCCTTCAAGAGACAGGCATCCTATCCAAGACTCTCTACACATTACACCCATTTCTTGTTAGAATAGGTTCCAACTGCATTTTGGCGTAATGTAGTTAACAGAAAATGGTTGACAGTTCTAAACAAACAGGAAAACTTTATTTCCAAAAGAAAAAAATATTTCCCTAAAAAAAAAATCTATGTTGGCAGTATATTCTCATGTTCTGTTGTTTGATCTTCTTGCACAATGAAGGGGGTAGCTGTTATGTCACTCCAAGAAATGAGTAAAGAAAAAACAGCTGGATGCTGCATTAGGTAAAGATTTGAATATTTTTTTATTCCTAGTATGGAAAAAAAGAACTCTTATTTTAAACATACTAACCACTTCTTTTTAATACCAGTGTTGTGCTCTTTGTAAGGCAGGTAGTTTTCACTAATTTGTTGTTATTACTAACATTTTTTCCATTGCAGCTTTTAAGTCAGACTCTTGTGGAAACATTTTAAGTAACCCTATGTTGTCCTACATTAAAATAGTCATCCTTGATTTCAAAATGGTTTATATTTATTCTGTATTAGTCATGTGCATACACCATTTCGTCATGTGCACTTGAAGGTTTGCAACAACATTCAGACCGGGTTGATATACAAGTTTATTTTTTATTTATTTATAGCTTTGTTTTCAGGAGTCCCTTGGTGGTGTCCTGAGTTGTACATAGTGACTGCCCTGCTTGAAAGAGGCATCACTTGGTTCTTGCGTTGAAATGTTAAACATTTGTTCCAGCTGTGCACCATACATTAATTAAAGCAGAGTGTCCTGTTTCTGTACTGTAAAGTATTCAAAGCTCCTAGAACTGCCTCTCCTTTTCCCCTTACATATGCGGTATATTCTGCCTCCCACCCTCAAAATCCCACTGATGAACAAAGTTTATCTTTCACATAGTTTCTGAAAAGTGGCGAGCTTTCATTGCATCTTAGAAAGCACACACAGATTTACATCCTACACTTTTTTAGTCTAACTTAGATTTTCACAAAATTAACCCACAGAGAGATGTCTGCATAAGAAACAGTTTAAGGTACGTAATCCTAGCCTTTAATCTTCATATTGGAACAGTTTTCAAGGGACTGCAGCTCTGATCTCCTCATATTTTACAGTCTGGAGCACCATTTTTGAAACAAATCGTATGCTCTTTTCTTTATACAGCTGTCCTTGATGATATATTATTCAGATTCATTTACTGTGTTTTATAGAAGATGTTTAATTGTTGGAGTTGCTTGTCTTTTTATTCTGTCAGGAAAGTTGTGTTTATTTTAATTTAATCTTTTTGCCTGTAATATTGGCAATGTTCAGAATAGACAAACATGCTAACCATCGATGTTCATCGTGCTACACTGCTGTAGTCATCACACTTGGGTTATCCTGCCGTCAGGTCCCGCAGTCAGCCTGAGTTCCAAAGTCTTGGTCTGGTGTCGGTTGCTGTCGCTTCTTCCCTAACGTCAGTGCACCAGGGGTATATAAGATGCAGCCGACACCATTTTCTTCAGTCTTTCTTGCCGCGCAGTGCCCGATGCAAAAGCAGTTCGCAAGTGCCGGTCGGCCGACTCCTGAGATTTTCATTCCGAATCCAGAACCGATGTCTTCTACAAAGCTAACTACCCCGTTGGGGAAACTTTTTCTTGCCTCAGACCGATGTCAGTAAAAGTTAATAATTGTATTTCTTGTAGGAAGCAAATACCTCATAAGGATTTCCATTCCTATTGTATCCCATGCCTAGGCCCAGACCACGATGTCACTGGTTGTCTGTTTTGCGCTAGCTTTAACAAGCGCAATATTAAACATCGGTTTGATTTTGCCCATTATTTTGGCAGAAAATTCAATTACACCATGCCTTCTGAACAACCGACCGGAATACACAAAAAGCGCAAAGACAAGGACAGGCATCCGAGGCCCAAAACTGACGACGAAGCCTCTTCTAGGCCAGTCGCCGGTTCTCCGGTTTTCAGCGAGGCGCCTTCGCAGCCCCTGATGACCGCTTCTTTGGAACCACAGGCCGCCTCTGACTCCCACGTGGGGATGGCTGGGCCTTTGGATACACCAGACTTGATACCTACTGAGACTAACCCTTCAGAGGGCTCCGGAGTAGCTGAACAGCCCGCAGCTTCAGAGGGTGTTTTCAGGCCTACTCAGTTAACCATTAAATCTTCTGCTAAGTCTAAAACAAAGAAACAACTTCAGCATTCACCAGGACAGGCCTTCATGCCTAAGAAACAGATGCTTAAAATGGCCGAAGACCTAATTACTCTGATCAGGGGGTCCCACCCTCCTCCTGATAAAAGGCCTAGACAAGGTGCAGACTATGACTTATCTGACCAGGTGTCCATCTCCTCAGATTCATCCTCAGATCAAGGATACTCTTTACCCCCTTATGAGGATTCTGATGCTGAGGAATCCTTTCCTTCAGCCTCTCCACCAGAGGACTACTCCTTTGGGAAAACCTTACATATCATGCGGGAGCATTTCCATTGGGAGGGCCAGGATTGCTCAGAATCCAAGAAAAGGCTCAGAGATTTCCTTTTATTACCTCAACACAGAACCCTTGCTATTCCGCCAGTGTTGGATATTGTGGATGATGTGTATGCTGAATCCAGCTTAAATCCTGATTCTTTACCTCCAGCTCCAGTTAAGCCAGACAGATATTACAGAGTCCCTGACTCTCACAAATTCCTTTATAAAAGCCCTGTTGCTGACCCTGAAACTATTTCCCAGGGTCCCAAAGGGGTAAAGACCTCTACAGCAAAAAATCCAGTCCCGTCTGACAGAGATTCCAGGGCATTAGACAGATGGGAAAAGAAAGTATACACATCTGCAACTTTAGCAATGAGAGCACTAAATTGCCAGTTTCACATGCTTAAATATCAGCAATATTTGATGTCTTCAGCTGAAACAAAATATGCTTCCAAATTCAGATCTTCCTAACTATAAGGAAATGCAGGATTTATTGCATGCAGCTGAACAAGTGGGAAAACATACTTTGCAATGTGGTTTTGATTCCTTAGAGGCCTCCTGTAGAGCAGCAGTTACAGGATCCGTCATTAGAAGACATGCTTGGTTAAAAGAACAGACCTTACCAGATCATGTTAAAGCAAAATTATTGGATGCACCTTTGCAGCAGGATGTTTTATTTGGAGTTAAGGCAGAAGAGGTATTAAAGAAAATGGAGGATAAAGCAAAATCTATGCAAACGGTGAAGGATTTCTTACAGGTTCAGCCTCCTCGATTTAGCAGAAATTGGCCAACAAAGAATTGGTCCTTTCCAGTTTCAGACAGACCTCAAAGGGGCAGATACAGACGTCCCAAGATGCAGTGGTCAACCACAAGGTACTTACAGGCCTCGACAATGGGGTGCTTCAAAAGCACTTTTCAGTCACAATTGGCAAATAATCACCCAAGACAAATGGGTTCTCAGTATTGTGTCTCAAGGTTACAGGTTCCACTTTCACACTCTGCCAAGGTTAAAAGGAATGCCAAATCTGCCACCAAATCAATGGGCAGAGGCTCAAAGGCAAATTACAGCACTCATGGACATGAGAGCTATTCAAAAGGTACCAACACAGGAGCAAGGACAAGGATTTTACTCAAGACTGTTTCTGGTTCCCAGAAAGGACAAAGCCTGGAGGCTCATTCTGGATCTTTCTTCTCTAAATACTTACCTGGATGTTCCAAAATTCAAAATGTTGACACTACTACTTGGCTCGTAACATGGGACCTCAAGGAGGCATACCTGCATGTCCCAGTCAGACAAAATTGCAGAAGATACCTCAGATTCGTAGCAGGTTCAATGCACTACCAATTCTCTGCACTGCCCTTTGGCTTATCTACTGCGCACAGGGTCTTTACAAAATGCCTGGCACCAGTAATTGCATTTTGCAAACAAAAATGAATTAAAATTTACCCATATTTGGACGACTGCCTTATTCAAGCAGAGAGCAAAGACATTCTTCTAAAGCATCTGGCGTTTGTAAAACGTTGCCTAGGGTACACAGTAAACGAAAATAAATCAAAACTAGTGCCCTCACAAGAGATAATATTCCTGGGTGCCAGCTTAAATACAACGGCCCAGATGACTTATCTCATGCCAGAGTAGCAAGGACAACTGACTCAATATTTCCAATTGATGGCAACAAAAACTCAACTCCCTGCAAGAAAAATTCTGCAGGCCTTGGGTTACATGGCATCTTGCATATTACTAATTCCATATGCAAAACTGCATATGACGAAACTACAGTGGTACCTAAAGAGTGTCTGGTCTCAACGCTGTCACAGTTTGGAAACAGTAATACCACTTATTCCTTGCCTTCAACAGGAGTTTCGGTGGTGGGCTCAAGCCTGTCACTCAACAAGGGACAGCCTTTCACTCAAACCCACAGCCAGGCAAACACTGACAACAGATGCTTCGGATTACGCCTGGGGAGCACACATGGCAGGAAAATGTATTCAGGACAAGTGGCCCGCAGAACAAAGGCATCTTCACATCAATCAAAAAGAGATGCTAGCTATACAAAATGCCCTTATAGCTTTCAAGGACCTTCTGCATCCAGGACAACTACTTCTAAAGACAGACAACACCACAGTTTTATGTGGTACATAAACAACAAAGGAGGCACTCATTCATATCCCCTCTGCAGACAAGCTATGACCTTGTGGAACACAGCTATAACCTATCAAGTTCATCTGCAAGCACAATTCCTGCTAGGAGAGAAAAACACACTGGCAGACGACTTAAGCAGAAACATCATGGATCCGCACGAGTGGAAATTACATCCACAAATGTTCAGGATGATAACACAGAAATGGTGGAGCCCGGACATAGATCTGTTCACATCCCCAATGAATTGCCAGCTACAGAAATTCTGCACAAGGACTTACCACCCACAAGCATGGAAAGTGGATGCCCTCTCATTCAGCTGGAAAAACCTACAAGTATACGCTTTCCCACCACTGCCTCTCCTTTCAAAGGTACTCATAAAATCCAGACAAGAAAGGCCAAAGATGATCCTTATTGCTCCAGACTGGCCACGCCAGCACTGGTACCCAATCTTAAAGAACTTAGCACAAGGACCACCATGGATTTTGCCTCAAATCTCACAACTTCTGACTCAGCAAAACAATCAGATACTTCACGCCCAGCTCAAGACTTTAAACCTGGCTGCATGGCAGATTCCTTAGTCAAGCAAACAATGCCTCTCTCCAAAGCTGTTATGGATGTCATTCTGGAGGCCAGAAGGCCTAGTACCAGGAAAGCCTATTCGGATAAATGGAAAAGATTCTGTGCCTGGAACCAGGCTCACAGCCTTGACCCTCTTGTCCCAAATATTCCTCAGATACTACAATACTTGACTGAGATGCTGGACAAGGGCCTCTCCTTTTCATCCATTAAGATCCATGCCTCTGCCATCTCTGCTCATTACAACACAGATCCACCAATTTTTTCTCATTCTTTGGTAAAACAGTACCTCAGAGGGGCTAAAAACACAAGACCGCCCCGTAGAGCACCAACTCCAACTTGGGACCTCAACTTTGTCTTGGAAAAATTAACTTTACCTCCTTTTGAACCAGCTAATTCAGCAGACTTAAACTATGTCTCTTGGAAAACTGCTCTGCTCCTAGCAATAACCTCAGCACGAAAAATTTCAGAATTACAGGCACTAATGGCAGTGGAACCTTTCATCATTTTCCACCAAGACAGGGTGTCTTTAAG
Organism: Protopterus annectens; assembly: GCF_019279795.1. Taxonomy (NCBI): domain Eukaryota; kingdom Metazoa; phylum Chordata; order Ceratodontiformes; family Protopteridae; genus Protopterus; species Protopterus annectens. The sequence goes on from NC_056742.1 coordinate 416,343,159, forward strand.
AACAAACCCTACTTTTATGGCAAAGGTGGTATCAAGTATGGCTCTAAACCAAACTATTCACTTGCCAACTTTTTATCCAAATCCACAGAATAAAGGGAGAGGCTACTGCATTCCTTGGACATACACAGGCAGTTACGCTTCTACTTGGACAAAACTAAAGCTTTCAGGAAAACTGAGCAATTATTTGTATCATATGCTGCAGGAACACAGGGAAAAGCCATTTCAAAACAGATCATTTCAAAATGGATAGGGCATTGCATACGTTTCTGCTGTACACATCATGGGAAAACTGCACCTAACAGCATTAGGTCTCATTCCACCAGGGCAACAGCCACTTCAACTGCCTACCTCAGAGGAGTACCTACCAAGGACATTTTGGAAGCAGCAACTTGGAGTTCTGTACATACCTTCACCAAGCATTACCAACTGCCTCTTTACTCTAAATCCAGAGCTGGCTTTGCCACTGCAGTTCTGCAGGGCCTTATAGCCACCCCTAATGCCTTATAGAACCAGCCACCCTACCTCAGCTTTGGGATTCTACCCAAGTGTAATGACTGCAGCAGTGTAACACGATGAACATAGTACAGTTTTGTACCTACCATAAATGTAGATGTTCGAGTGTATACACTGCTGCAGTCCAGGTTACCCTCCCTCCTTCCCCTCTTACTTGCTGTTACTTACCCTAGTATTCTACCCTTTGCTGCCTATGGGAAGTATTTTCTGGTAACAGAAAGTATTTGATTGCTTTTCTTATGCATGTTTTATTAGCAATTTACATTGCCTACCTTTTTGGGGGCATCTGACATCTGGGGCAAGAAAAACTGAAGAAAATGGCGTCGGCTGCATCTTATATACTCCTGGCGCACTGACGTCAGGGAAGAAGCGACATCAACCGACGCCGGACCAAGACTTTGGAACTCGGGCCGACTGCGGGACCACCTGATGGCAGGATAACCCAAGTGTGATGACTGCAGCAGTGTATACACTCGAACATCTACATTTATGGTAGGTACAAAACTGTACTTTTTGAACACCTTGTTTCTCTTGAGACCACTGTACTGTGTACATTTTCCCACCAAATGTCAGTATGAAAATGCCTTGTGCAGCAGAAAGCAGGCAGCATGTAACAGTAGATGTCCTTCCATATCACTGTTGCAGTATCCTTTACTAAAGGAATCCCCTGCCAAGATTAGTACAGTGTACGGCCAGTATACCAAAGCCTTAGGTTTTCGGGGACAATGTACATCAGTTACATGTATGCTCCCTGCTCACAGCGTGGGGCATAAAGGTGTTGTACGGCTGTATATACTTCAGAACTTCTATGCCACCAGTCTGAACACCATCTTCAATCGTCTGTCTGAATGTTCCTTCATTTGTGCTGGTTACTAAGCAGTTTTCAGGTAAGTACCCCATTGGGGTTTTCTTCTTATCCTGTTTTTTCTTCTTTTGGTTGCGAGTTTACTTGTCATCCAGAAAGGGAAAATGTCAGTGCAGGAGACAGATTCCTTATAAGGACCATCATGAGCAATGTCTTTTTTTTGCCTGCAGCTCCTCATGACCATACTTTGTGCTCAGCTTGTCTCCCTCCTCTTCCTGTCATACTGAGGTCATGCTCAAGATAGAACAGGACTCCCCCAAAATCTTGCATTGGTTCCTTCTTCTTTTGCAGCTAGTCAAGGGCAGTCACCACAAGTTACCTGACACGGTAGACCTACTCGCACCAGACAAGGGGTCGCTCATCCATCCTCACTTGTCCACTCTGCAAATGACACTTTGGGTGATAGGGGTTTGATCCCTTTTAGGCACCTTTTCTTTGAGGGCGTGCTTCAAGTTCTGCAGGAGGCCAGGAAACCCACTACCAGGAAATCTTGTGTCAAAATGGAAGAGATTTTCAGTATGCCTTGCTCATAACCAGGATCCACTTTCTCTGGAGGTTCCTCTGGTTCTGTCAAGTCTGCCTTTGACTCCTCATTTGGCCTCTAGGTTTGAGGTCCAGCAATTTCTTAAAGACATCTTTCATATTAAGCATCCCAGGAAGCCTATTCCTTTTTCCTGGGACCTTAATCTTGTTTCTGAAATATTGACTCAGGCTCCTTTTGAGCTTGCAGCTTCAGCTTCCCTACAGCATTGTACATGGAAGACTGTTTCTTTTGGCCATTACTTCAGCTAGGAGGGTGTCTGAGCTTCAGGCACTTATGGCTATCCCTCCTTTTTAAGTTTTTCATAGGGAGTCTCTTTGTAGTACTACTTTTATGTCCAAGGTGGTTAAGGAATTGTCTCTGTCAGTCTATTAATTCATAGGTTCATAGGTAGGTACTAGGCTATCGGCCCTAGGGCTCATACAAGCCTAGCCAAAAAATGTACCCTGGCTTTCGCCACCCAAGAAAATTATTTTCCTGTGCTCCTGTCGAGCAGAGCCACAGAAGTGATCTCCGGGGTGAATTTCCCATTTCCCATCCAATCATCAAGATTTTTCTTGAGTGCTAATGAGGAGCTCTGTTTGACATAGATAGGTAGTCTGTTCCAGAGTATGGGAAGTCTCTGGGACAGGAATCTATCCCTCCAGCATGTTCTGTTTATTGTGGTGACAAGGTTAAGATCCCTAGAGCGTGTAGCTCAGAGGGATTGGGATTTCTTTAAGTGGAGCATGTCCAACAGCTCTGGGTTTGACATAGTTTTGTATGTTAGGCAGAGATCGCCCTGAGTAGGCGATATGCGATGGAGTAAAGCTGTAGTTTTTTGAGACTGTCTGCATAGGGCATATGTTTGAGGTCAGTAATCCTCTTTGTGAGGTATTTCTGTGGTCTTTCCAGTTGTTGTAGATGTCTTGTGAAGTACATACCAAAAGGGGCATTGTACTCTATAATGGGTCTAATGAGTGATGAGTAGAGGGGAACAATGACCTCTTTTTTTTCTGGATGAGAATCCTTTTGTGATGAGATGAGCCACGTAGAAGGATTTCCTGACCACTGTGGCGATGTGATTATCAAAGGAGAGACTACTGTCCACCTGTGTCCCAAGGTCTCATCACATTTTCGACATTAAATAGACTACCAGCTATGTGGTAGTTCATGGGTACAGAGTTTTTACCAAAGGGGATGACAATACACTTTTTGGCATTGAGCTTCAGGTCATGGCTTTGACACCAGGTATCTGTCTCATTGAGGCCCTTTTGTAGTTTGTCCACATTGATTATGGCTCCTAGTTTGCAGTCATCTGCAAACTTTGTTAGCCAAAGACCTTCTGTGTTGGCCTGCACTTCAGAGAAGTAGATACCAAACAGGAGAGGACCCAGGACTGAACCCTGTGGTGCTCCACTTGTCACTGGTCTGATGTCGGATTTGGAATCCGCTACTTTCACAGTGTGGGTTCTGGCCGTGAGCCAGTTGGCAACCCATCTTGTGACATAGGGATTTATACCTAGTTTAGTGAGCTTATCTATAATTCCAGAGTGGGGGATGGTGTTGAAAGCCTTGGCAAGATATGGATAAGCTGTGTGAACCATTTTACCCTGATCTATGGCTTTTGTGACTGCTTCAAAGAAGTCAATCAGTTTTAGGAGACATGATCTGCCTTTTACAAATCCAAACTGTGTAGGGTCCAGAGTTTGAAGATTACCAATGTCTTTGTTTATGAGTTCCATGATGATACGTTCCGTGGCCTTGCAGACCAGGCTCGCCAGGCTAATGGGGCGGTAGTTCCCGGGGTCCGTCGTGGCTCCCCCTTTGTGGAGTGGGATAACTGTCGCGGTGCGCCATTCAGTGGGTACAAAGCCTGAGGTGAGGCTATGATTGAACATGGTACTTAGGTAGGGTGCCAGTTCATTCTGTAGTTCGTGTAGAACGCAGCCTGGGATATTGTCAGGTCCCATGGATGCCGTGTAGAACGCAGCCTGGGATATTGTCAGGTCCCATGGATGCTGTGTTCTTGGCTTTGGAGAGTGTGTTTTTTACCTGTGCAGCCGTGATTATAGGAACTTTGTATTATTCAGGTATAGAGATGGACCCTCTAGGGGGTGAGAGGGGGGTAAAGTTAGCACTGAACCTATCTGCTAGGGTGTTGGCAATATCAGTTGGTTCTGTATATTTAGTGCCATTATGCTGTAACTCAGAGCAGATCTGAGTGTTCCCATTTAGATTCTTGACATAGCTATAGAATGCTTTGTGGTTGTCTTTAGAGTCAGTGGCAATTTTGTTTTCGTAACTAGCTTTGGAGGATTTTATGAGGGATCTCAGCTTCTTACTGAGGTTGACCAGGGAGTTCCTCCAGTCATGGGATTTTACTCTTTTTTGCAACAGTTTCTTTCTTCTGTTGTAGAGTTTGTTTGTGGCAGAGGTCCACCAGATTGGCTTCCTTTTTTTAGAGGATAACATCTTGGTTCTATTAGGGATAGCATGATCCATACACTCGTGTAAGTGCTTATAAAGTGCATTTGTGTAGGATTCGGCAGTCATACCTCTATTGTCCGTCTACATGGGTGTCATGAAGTTTGCCACTTCTGTCTTAAGAAGTGTGAAGTTGGCTTGTGAGAAGTTTTTTACGATGGTTTCCCTAATTGGGGCTGGGGGTGGGATGTGGATGTCTAGGCTGATTAGCTTGTGGTCGGATCTGACCAACGAGGAATTGACCTCTGGTGTGGAACACCAGTTTCCCATGTTGGTAATGACCAGGTCTAGGATATTGCTGCCCCTGGCGGGGGTGTGAATAAGTTGATCCAAGGCGTTGGAATTTATGAATTCTAGAAAACGTTGAGCAAAAGAGTTGGTACATGAGTAGTTTTCCCAGTTAATGGTGGGGTAGTTGAAATCGCCCATTATTAGGGTGTTGGGTTGTACCCTAATACTTTCCAGTGTATCAAGAAATGAGGAGTGTGAATCCTAGGGCATGGTGGGGGGTCTGTAGCAAGCTACAATTTGGATTGCGGTCTTGCCCGGAGTTAGTTGCAATTGGATAATCTCGGATGCATTATGCTGTGCAACTAGCCTGGAGGTGTGGATATCCTTAATGAATATGGACACGCCTCCGCCTTTAGTTCTTCTTTCTGGGTTAGGTGGCCGAAAGGTGTGGTATGAATTGAAGCCTGGTTATGCAGGGGTGCTCTCTGGAGCTTAGAACCAGGTCTCTGTCACTGCACAGATGTCAATGTTCTGCATTTTAAGGAGTGCCTCGAGTGAGTGCATTTTGAGGTTTAGACTTCTAGCATTGAGTAGCATTACCCTCAGATTTTGCTTGCTTGTACCTGTTACGGTGGTGAATTTGTCATTTGAACCTTGCCTAAAAAAGGCACTATAGGGGTTGCAAGAGTCTTAGCCATTATCCGGAATCCTAAGGGCGACAGGGTACAGACCATCTCTGGCAAAGCATTGTGGACTGTCAATCATGTCGTCCCAGGCAGACAAATACTGGATCCCCTTAGAATGACACCAGAAGCTTAGCCAATTGTTGAAGTCAATCATTTTGTCCTTGTACTGTGATATCATTCTGGGTGATGGCAGGATGCTACTCAGGGTTAGGGTCATACCTGCCTGGGATACAAGATCGGAGAGCTCCTCCATGTCTTTTTTCATGTAGTCCAGGGAGGTACGTCTCAGGTCATTCACACCAAATGGACAATGACAGTGTCATATTTGTACTTATTGTGGAGTGACCTGAGTGCATGCGTTATGTGGTGGATCCTGGCACCTGACATACAGCTGACAGTAACTTTCTCCTTGTTTAGTCTAGTGAGTGGAACATCAGTGTGCCTGACGAGTCACCTATGACTAGAGTGTTGGGTACGTTGTTATGCCTTATGGGCTGTGGTTGAGTGGCACACTGAGTTTGGGGGCTGTGTGTCATTTGGGTTGTGTTGGGGGGTGGAGTTTGCTTGCATTTATGCTTTGGATGTCCCTGGTGCTTGGGCAGCTTTTTATTGAGAGCCTCCGCGAATGTAGGTGTGTGTTTTGTGTTTCTGTGTGTGTGTTTTGGTGGTGTAGGTTTTGAGGGACTATGTGATGAGTGTGGTGCGGTGCAAGTGTTTACCTTCTCCTCTTGACTGTCTAGTCCAGTCTTGGGTGAAGAGAGCTTTGCTTCCAGTTTGGCTATATAAGTGCATCTTTCACAGGTTGTAGTGTTGGGTGGTAGGAGGAGAGGGTTGTCTGTGTACATGAGGCAATTGCTGCATTGCCCCAAGATGCCCAGATTCATCAGGTAGACAGGAGATATCACTGGGAGCTGACCCTTAGACATGCCTGGATAAGTGCTTATTTATTAAGTACTAAAAACTGTTTTCCACTAGACAAGTGAGGAAAGTTGAGTGCTGATGTCTGAGCAACTCTGTTTCTTTTCACCCTAGATCCTTAGGCTTGGCTGTGTCTAAGCAAAACATTTCTTCTTGGATTTCTAAGGCCATATTTTTTGTTACTCCTTTCATGGGAAAAGCTTTCTGCTTCTGCAAAGGCTCATTCTACCAGGACTGTGGCTATCTCTGGTCCTTTTTTGAAAGGATTTGATACCAGTTCCATCTGAGGCCATTACTTGAGACTTCTGTCCATATGTTTGCTAAGCATTACAAATTTAGTGTTATTTCCAGAGATAGAGCTGGCTTTGCCAGAGCTATCCTGTGTGGCTTTTATGAGGTCCCTGCAGGGCCTTCCTGCTCCAAAGTTTTCTCTTAGCTTTTAGGAAAGAGTACTGCAACAGTGATATGGAAGGACATAGTACAGTTGTGTAAAATCTTGTAACAGTAGATGTTCTTCTCCTCACTGTTGCAGTACTCGCTTCTTCTCTCCTCCCCGTTTTTCGTTTTTCCTTCTGAATGCACGTTTCTCCTTTTTTCCTTGGACTATTTCTCTTGGGACTATTCATTTCTGAGGTAGGTATGTCCATACTTCACCTTTATGCCCTACACCATGAGCAGGGAGCATACATGTGAGGTATGACATCCTTGAAGACCTAAGGCTTTGGTATACTGGCCATATGTTGGGCTGGCCTTGGCAGAGGATCCCTTTAGTAAAGAATCCCTTTAGTAAAGGGTTGGGAGAGTGGCCTAATGGTTAAGGTGTTTGCCTTACAAACACAAAGTGCAGGGTTTGAGTCTCACAAGGGATAATTGGCTAGGCTTAAAATGGCTCGCAAGGGCAGTTAGCTTAGTACTAATCTATGAACCTATGAAGAATACTGCAACACTGAAGAGGACATATACTGTTATAAGATTTTATACAACTGTACTGTACGGGACTTTAAAATGAGTAGATTTGTAAGAGTCTACATTTAAAGGTGAAGACCAAGGTCTGGGTAATAACTACAACTTTCTGATTATAGGAAGGTTGTTTTACAGATCCTTCTGGTACTGTTGTTCCCCTGGGTTTCTTTTTTATGGTACTAGCCAAGTAGAGGCATTCGGTGGATAAGGAGATTTACCCTTTACCCCGGCAAACAAATATGAAGTAAATAGTGTTGCTGATCAATATTGACCAGTTTTGAAATGGTCTGTTGCTTTCAGAAGGACAGGTGGGTTGAACACAAGCTGTCCAAGCCACTGCAGCTGAACTTGGGCCTGAGCAAGCCAGATTGTTGGGCCTAAGTGTCACAGTCTTGTCTAACATTTGGTTATGGTTATGTGTCATGTCTGGTGGGGACTGGTCTTCTCCTCTGTTTAAAAGTTGGGTGTTTTGGCGACTGTTTGCCTGCTGGAATGCACTGGCAGGGTGCAGTAATGTATGCTGAGCATTGCCGTGTCATTTTTTTCATGCTTTTTGTATTCTGACTTAAGATGGTTAATCATGCTTTGCAGTGTTAACCTTTTTGTTGATCTTGTATGGCAGTCTAACCTGACTTACTACTGACGTGTTTTAGCATTTGTAAAGGTGTTGTAGCTCTTGAGTTTGGGAGCAGGCGATAACATTCCATTGTATGCTACCAACCCTTCTTTATAGTGGTACTATTTGCAGGGCAATGAATTCTTACATTATCTGCAAGTTCCTACTCTATGTAGTCTGCTGTTGATTATGTTTATTGTGGTCACATCAGTCATTGGCATCATGTAGTAGAATCTCAACAGCTACTGGAACAATGACTCAGTTTTCTGGTGAAATTTCTGTTGCACCAAATTTACCATTTATGTAATTATGTACTCTCTGGTTTACCACCCAATAACGATTGGATTGGAGTGGTGCAAAAGTCAAACCACAGGTCAGGCTGTTGAGTAGCTTGTAGAGCCGTGTTGTGGATTCATCTGTCTGTAAGGAATGTGGTTCATGAACTGTGACTTCCAGGAGGTTCTCACAGTTTGCCGTTGTATCCCACAAAAGTGACGTGTTGCTTCATACAGCACCATAAGTCCAACACTGAACTCTTGAGTGGAAGTCTGGTTTTAATGCTCAAGGTTGCACGTCATTTGCATGTGCTGTATTGCCTCTGATACCTCCAGCCCTAATTATTGAAGTAAGGATAATAACTCTCCTTTGTCAGTCTGGTATAATCACAGCTCAGCACCTGCTTTCGTGCTGACTTGTGCCTTATTGGGCTGCATTCTAATGCCCTTTGTGCATCTGTAAGTGAAACTTAAGTCCTGATATTAGTCACAATAATTCAGGGATAAGGTCATTTTACCTTTTGCCTAGTATTGTGCGATCTCTGACTTTAAGTGGGAGTTGCCCCCTGAAAAACAACACTTAGGTTTTGTGTTTATTTTTCGGTAACTCTCTTAAGCTATCAAATGCAAATATTTTATAAGTTTGGGGAAAGTGCTTTTCAGTTGGTAGCTAAGAAGCTGTGTATACAAAATGCACGTGATTTATGTAAAATAAGCCAGTGTATATAGAGACAGTTGATTTAACTACGGTAGTGTTCCTGACATTTCATGACTAATAAAATGAAATGTTTGGTTCGGATTCTTGCTTTCAAGGGTGTACTGACACGTTCAGTTCCCTTTAAAAGAGATACCATATCCTATTAGGAGTTAAGTTCCTTTGTACCAGTGACTGTATTAGTTGAAATTAGACCCAACAGCCAGTGACATAGCTAGAGTTTGTGCCGCCCGAGGCGGTCTTTGAGTTTGCCTTCCGGGTCAAGGCCACACACTTTGTGCTGCCCGCAACCCTACCTATTTCTAACCATCTCTTGTCCACACCCCACCCATTTTATGACATCATTGTGATGTCACCTGATAGGGGATGCCCTCTTTTTCCATGGTGGGGGTCTGGCTTTAGCCATGCAAAAGTAAGGGTGCCATTGTCATCTGTTTAAAAAAAAAAAAAAAAAACATTCCAGCAGCCAAAACTCCTGGCTGGCAGTTGCAGAATGAAATTTCTGAGCTCTCTTCTGAAAGGTATGCAGGGGGGATTATGCAGGTAGCCGACGCTCCTCCAGTATACAGCAAACTTCACATGTGCTTGCTGAGCCTGGTCTGTCCTTGATTTGCAAGGCAGTGACAGTCTTGGTGGGGAGCTAGTGAAAGTGGTGACATAATTAGCATCGAGCTGTGTGGATCCCTTTCACATATACTATAAAGAACCCCACCCCCCTCGGCATACACCCGCACATGTTGTTGATTTTAGGGGTGGGAGGTGTGCGCAGCTTGATGAGTCTCTCGTTGGGGGATGGGAAGCCAGTAGCCGCAGTGCAGCAGTGAGGTGACAATGGGAGATAGAATCATTCTTTCTTTCCAGTGCTTCTTTCTTTCTTTCCAGTGCTTCTTTAGCCTAAGTGCCTTTGAGGAACAAGCACACTGTGTTCATTCTGGAGAGAGGCAAAACACATTTTGCTCATCAGCCAGCTTCCCCTACCTGAACGCACACTAGAATCTAGCTTTAATGGGGCCTTGCCTCCAAGCGGGAGACTTGGGTTCTGTAATGCACAAAATCCCTTTACCAGAGTTTCATTAAGCAGAGTCAAGCATACCGTTCCACATTTTGGAAATCACAAACTCCAACCATCTTCCATTGGAGGTTAGCCACATAAGAAACTTAACTATTTTGATGCGACGTATGCCTTCCCAGAAGTTAGGCACCAACATGAACGTCACTTTTTAAAAAAAAAAATCCATGGCATTATCAGTTCTCAAAAGGGCTAACACCTCCAAAATAATCAAACTGCAGAAAGGAATACAGCTATTAAAACTTCACAGAAACAGGGGCTGCCATCTGTGGAATTTCATCCTGTAAAACACCTTGGAGCCTGAGGAATGGTTGGCGATTTGATCAAGATGTTCTGTACAGCACACTGACGTTTATTTAAAAGTGCCCCTGGGGCGGACTGCCCCTCTCACCTCCCACCCCCAGCTACACCGCTGCCAACAGCACATCCATTCCTGTTAGTAGTCTTTCAACATCCTGGACAGTGGAAAACGTATCCTCTTGTTTGGAAAGTCTTGCGCGTGTGTGGTGTATAAAGACCACAGCAGATATTTCCCTTGTGTGTTTTGTTTACTGCTGTTTTTAAACTTTCAGAAATTCAGCAGCTGTGGTCCTGTCCTTGTCACATCACATCCTATACATCTGTTGTGTGTTTTTTTTTTTTTTTAGTTAAGCCTGATTAAGCACAGTTGATTTAATGCCTTAACAGACCTGTTAAAGGGTTAGTGGTCTACTTGGCTTTGCCCTCTCCAACCAGCTTTCCCATAGTATATACAATTAAAAATGCACATCTGCTTGAATATGCCCTTTGCTGGGAGCCATTTTTTTGATGACCACTTGCTGTCCTACCATTAGTTGGTTTACCTTTCATGTCATCCTTTTAAGTTCACATTCCCTTCTTTAACAGTGGAACACACTTCTGAAACTCCATTCTCTGCCGATTTCAGATTAGCTCATTGATCTCGGTCAAACGTTTAGTCACCCATCTCCTTTTGTCTTTACTTCGTTCTTACAATGACTGAACTCTGACCATGTTTGAAACACCCGTTTCTGGGCGATGGCTAGTAAGTGCAGTAATTGCCAGTTTGATAGAAGGTACACAGGTGAGCATATATGGTGTCATGTACATAATGTTAAAAGCATCCTTTGTATTATTTAATCACTTATTTAATGGTAAAATATACATGAAAAAATCTTCTGTTACTCAGGATTGAAAAGGAAGACGGCAGAGTAAGAAACGTAAACTTGTGAGAAAAGTGTGGTATGAATGACAACTGGTATCCATCTGAGATGGTAAAAATGAGTTGGGTGAAGTGTGATGGTGTGATGCCGCAGACCAGAGATGACCAAAAACACACAACTAGTGTGTAGAGCTTCTCCCAAAAAGTACCCAAATCAAGTAAACAAAATGAGAGAGAGAGAGAGAGAGAGAGAGAGAGCACCATGATTGGTGCAGGTTTCACAGTAAATACAACGTTTTAATGTAATAGTAAGCGCTTTCACGCCCCAAAGGACACTTCTTCAGACTTCAATACATTCAAAAGAAAGACCCAGCATATTTATAGTATTAAAACTAATTAAATCACAATCAGCTTAAAACAATCACTCAGACAATGAAACTGTGTAAAAACTTCATAAAGTGATAGGTATATGCCTATACTAATACGGGTCCCCTTGACTTCATCGACACACCGAAACACCGATGCTAAGAAGACTGACTCGAGAAGACCGACGAGACAGATGATCGACAAGGTGAAATCCCGACAGCCGAAACACCGACATGGGCAACGTGTGAGCGCGAGTCGGTAAGTGTGCGATAGTGAGGGATTTAGCGCTACGGAGCGGATAGGTAAGTGTGTGATAGTGAGGGATTTAGCATTAGAGAGCGGACAGGTAAGTGTGAGAGAGTGTAGGATTTAGGGTTAGGGTGCGGGAAAGGTGAGTTATGCGGTAGTGTCGGACTTAGGGTGCGGGTAAGGTAAGTGTGCGATAGTGACGGACTTTAGGTGTAGTGGCGGGTTAAGTGAGTTAGGGTTAGGGTGCGGCTAGGGTAAGTGTGCGATAGTGACGGAATGTAGGTTTAGTGGCGGGTTAAGTGAGTTAGGGTTAGGGTGCGGGTAGGGTAAGTGTGCGGTAGTGTCAGACCTTAGGGTTAGGGTTTGGGTTAGGGTTAGTGCATGTATAGTTGTGTGTAATGTGTAATTTACGTTTTGTGTGTCGGTGTTATGGTGTTCGGTTTCTGAGTTATCGGTTTTGTGCGTTTTTGGTGTTTTGGTGTCGTTGTTTTGAGTGTCGAGTTTGTGGCGTGTCGGTGTTGTGATAGGGATCCACTAATACATTTGCAAACTATTCTATACAATATATATGAAAGAAGAAATACATATATTAAAAAGAATGCATTTATTAAAAAATACTATACATGTTCTAAAGCATTAATCTAAAAATGGGATATATATATATATTAATAGAATCCGTATATACTTTAAAAATATATCCAATTTAATGTTTCAAGGGTCTATCAACTAGAAAATGGTCTGAGTGCTACCTTGTCATTGAGGCCAAAGCCCCTGTCAGCCTGCATCCTAATGATCCATTTAATTTCCTTCTGCTCTGTATGATTCTTAAAATCTCCTAACCTATAGGTACGAGGAGTAAACTCTATAACTAAGAATAAAAACTTGTGTAAAGTGCCATGCTCCAAAACATGTCTTTCTAGGGCATTCCCTTCATCTTCTCTGTTGATAGCATAAATATGTTCCCTAATTCTGTCTCTCAGAGTGCTATTGGTCATCCCTATATAAAAAGATGGGCATTTGGTACCATAAGCAATATATATATATAAGGTCCCTACTCATATAGTCAGCATAATGTTTAAAAGTATATATATGTCTAGTAGTAGGATGTGTAAATTTATCCTGACTGCTCATGTATTGACAGTGGTTACATCGTCTACAAGGAAAAGTTCATTGTCTCTGAGAGACAACAGGGCTACTGTTAGATGTGACATCCCTGTAACACAACATTCTTTTCAATGACTTATTGTTTCTATACTTAAAGCTTGGTAGTTGTGCTTTCTCTCTTATTTTGTTTACTAGACCAGAGATGACAATGGATAGTCTAGCTATGTTTGATTTTACATAATGTATTGCAGTACAGTTATAAACTTTCCTTTCAGGAAGTAGGTGTGCAGACATGGTTTTATAGATCTGCTATTTAGTTCAGAAGTTCAGATTGATGCGGTCAGTTTTACCAGTTAACTTAAAAATCAGAATTGCTTGAGAGAGAGAGAGAGAGACAGAAATCCTCTTCAACTTTTTCTTCCCTTTAACAGTAAATTGCATAGTAATGCACTCTTAGTCTAAAGTGTCCCTGTAAGTACTTTTCACTGTTTTGCACTGGTGCTAGCCCTATGTTTTTTACCTCCTTTCCAGAGGTTCTAAACCCACATATTTGTTATGTCATATGATATGCTAAGTGTGCATCTACATAATAGATGGAAGTCATTTTGCCTGACCTAGCTCCATTTTAGGGGGGAGTAACGTTTCTGCCTGATTGATCAGTACAAAAAAAAAAGAATGATAAATGAATTACAGGGAACAACAGTGCTGGTCAGTGTTGTGTACATGTTGAAGGTTTTACCATTTAATTAAGCATTTAAAAGCTCCAGCATGCTATATCCTGTTTGGTTATTACACGTGTAGTTTCTTATTCGAAGGTTTATACACAGTACTAGAAGACATTTGTTTATATTTCTGAAAATAACTAGGTGAGGCTACTCTCCCTACACAGCTTCATGCTAAACAAGGTCAGCTGACGTGTATTTGGGCAGGGGGCTTCCCCATTAACATGAGGCTGTGCTTAATCCATGTACTGTCATTTATGTAGGTAAAGAACCTGTTGAATCTCTTTATTGGTTGCATTTTAAGGTAAGGCTTTCAGATGTGTACAGTCGAAGGAATTGTTATGGCATCAGAAACCATTAGTTTAGTTATTGTGGAGTTTTTGCCATTTAGTCATTGTCCCCTTTAGCCTGAGTTTGTCATTAATACCCATCTTTACAGTCTCAGTGTTAGGAGCCCTGTCAGAAGTCGCTGAAACTGTTACAGCACAAAAAATGAGACAGCAAATTAGGAATTAATTTCTAATATTTTCTATATTATATTATAAAGCTCCCCAATGAGTAGTCATTTATCGTTCCTTGTGTATGTTAAGCAATAACTTCAATGCTTAATTTGTATAAAGATAAAGCTCTGCTAATAGGTTATTGCATTTAATTTCATTCTGTAAGCTATTGAGGGACCACTTTATTTTGTACTTGTGGTCTTTTGAGAACTGTCAGCTCTGCCATAATTATCAGCATAGGGAAATTGCGTTGTCAGACTTGAAACTTGGATAATTAAAACTAATTTGTAGTGGTCCAGGAGGTTTAATGCTGAGTGGTGGATATGAATGTGTTTCTTTCAAAATATTCAGAGTTTTAATAATTCATCTAGGGTGCCTAGGTGGGCTTTTTTAGTAAACCCTCAAAGAGCTGCTGGGACAACACTGCCCAGAGCAGCCTTTTTAATACCCTCTTCATAGGAAGTGTTTATGTAAATCTCAAGCTTATATTGTAAGTAATCAGATCCTGTGAGTTTAATTTGTACTTTAGCTTGTCCAGTATGGGTACTTAATCTGTTTGCATTGCAGTGGGCAGCATAAATGCAAATGCAGCTATAACCAGTTGGATCCAGAGGTAGTTTTTCCATACATTTTCTCATACTTCATATGCCTGACAGTCTTTGTTTTTTTTTTTTTTTTTTTGGCATTTCATATTAAGTGAATAACAACAAGAGCTGAACAATAAATATATTTTTTAAATACCTCAATTTAGCTATGTTATATGTCAAAGTTATGTAAATGCTTTATGCAAAATAGAAATAAAGGAGAGGGGAAAATAAATCCGAATTTGTTAAAAACATCTGTGTGCTTGTTATGCTAATACTGCAGCAGGTGTTTTGTAGCAATGTAAACATATATTTCTGTCTTGTGTTTCCAGATTTTTTTATGCTTTAAATGTTCTAGGGGAATATCTAAGCCACTAAAAGCAAATTTTTATAGCATTTTCAGTTTTTGTTAATGAATGTTTGACTTTATAGCGAGAGCTATATGCCCTCCGATTTAATCTGTTGTGCAATAAAGCTGTCAAAAACCTGAACAGAAAGCACTGAAAATGCCACTTTACTATCATTGTAGGATATAACCAGCCTTCTTCATACGATCTATGAGGTAGTCGACGCATCAGTAAACCATTCACCCACATCCAGTAAAACTTTGCGGGTTAAGTTAACTGTAGCACCTGATTCAACTCATAAGAAAAAGAGTGCTTCTTCAGTCAACCAAACAGGTAAGATAACTGTCTACATGATAGTGTAAGTTAAAGTGGCACTTTTGTAATTGGAATGAGACTATGACTAGTGCTTGGCAGTAGGACACCCTCCCCAATAAAACCAGTGGTTCATTGCAGCCGTTCACCTTCACAGTAATGTTGATTAAATTACTCCTGGCTGTAGAAGTGTGTTTCACATGTCTCCATCTGTTAGCACAAGAAATCTGGGCAAAGACACAAATAATGGTGGTACAAATGCCCAAAAATGGGGACAGATTTTAAATGCTGCTCTTGTAAACTTAACATTTCTGTATTAGCATGCATTTTCTGAAGGATGTGAAGTCTGAAACTCAAATGTATATCATTATTCAGTCCTTCAATCCTCAGCGAGTTGTCAGAAAACCTCAAATTTTGAGGATAAGACCAAAAACCTGAGGCAAAACTCCGAGTATTTCATGAAAATGTGGATAGTGGAGAGGTATGGTGTGTATATTTCTGTTTCATTTCACATCTGAAGGGATTCAATTACATTTAAGTTATAGTAGCTACCATAGCATGAACATATTTTTGCACAGTGATCGTGGACACATCACAGTTTTCTTTTTATTCCTTTATATGTTAATATGTTACCAGAGTATATTTCAAAGAGAAGTGGTCAATAACTTTGTGTATTGAGACATCCAGTAGGTTTCTGCTCGATGTATATTGACAACTTTGTCTTGATAAAACAGCCATTGCAGAGATATTAATGTTATATTCCTGCTTGTCATTATCTCTAACTGAATTGTTCTTAAAGGCGTTGGAAGTAGGATGTTCATCGTGTTACCCTGCTGCAGTCATCACACTTGGGTTATCCTGTCGTCAGGCGGTCCCGCAGTCGGCCTGAATTCCAAAGTCTTGGTCCGGCGTCGGTTGCTGTCGCTTCTTCCCTGACGTCAGTGCGCCAGGGGTATATAAGAGGCATCCAATGCCATTTTCTTCAGTCTTTCTTGCCACGCGTTGCCCGAAGCAGAAGCAGTTCGCAAGTGCCGGTCGGCTGACACATGACATGACAAAGCTAAGTACCCCATTGGGGAACCTTTTCTTGCCTCAGTCCGATGTCAGAAAAAGTTAACAATTGCATTTCTTGTGGGAAGCAAATACTTATAAGGACTTTCATTCTTATTGTATACCTTGCCTAGGCCCGGACCACGACGTCACTGGTTGTCGGTTTTGTGCTAGGTTCAATAAGCGAACTATAAAGCGACGCTTTGATTTCGCACGACACTACTTCGGTAGGAAATTTAATTACACAATGCCGTCGGAGCAACCGTCTACCGGCGTGCATAAAAAACGCAAAGATAAAGACAGGCAGCCTAGATCCAGGCCAGACTACGAGGCCTCAGCTGGGCTGGTCGCCGGTTCTCCGGTTTTCAGTGAGGCGCCTATGCAGCCCCTGGCGACCACAGAATTGCAACCCCAGACCGCTTCGGATTCTCAAGCAAGCGAGTTCTAGGCCAACGCAGCCATTTTCTTTAGGCCCTACCGACAACATTGCAAAAGGAGAAGCCGGTGCTGTGGAAACACCTTTGGTTACAGAAGGTGTCTTCAGACCGACTACTCTCACCATAAAATCTTATGCTAAGCTTAAGACTCCTCTAAAACCTAAAAAGACTGCACATCAGTCTCCAGTTCAAGGCCCCATGCCTAAGAAACAGATGCTTAAAATGGCTGAAGATTTGATTTCTTTAATTAGGGGTTCCCAACCCCCCCCCCCAGACAAAAGGCCTAGACAAGAGGAGGACTAGGCT
This sequence comes from Protopterus annectens, assembly GCF_019279795.1. Lineage (NCBI taxonomy): Eukaryota > Metazoa > Chordata > Ceratodontiformes > Protopteridae > Protopterus > Protopterus annectens. The sequence goes on from NC_056742.1 coordinate 416,360,153, forward strand.
CCTCTGAGGAACAGGATTACTCCTTTCCCCCTTATGAAGATTCTGATGCTGAAGATTCCATTCCCTCAGCTTCTCCCCCTGAAGACTATTCCTTTGGGGAAACCTTACATACCATGAGGGAACATTTCCACTGGGAAGGTCAGGACTACTCCGACTCAAAGAAAAGGCTCCGAGAGTTTATTTTACTCCCCCAGCACAGACCACTTGCTATCCCTCCAGTTTTAGACATTGTGGATGACGTTTACGTAGAATGTAGTCTAAATCCATATTCTCTGCCTCCTGCTCCAGCCAAACCAGACAGATGTTATAGAGTGCCTGACCACACAAATTCCTTTACAAAAGCCCTGTTGCTGACCCAGAGACAATTTCCCAGGGTCCCAAAGGGGCTAAGGCTTATATGGCTAAAAATCCTGTACCCTCTGAAAGGGACTCCAGAGCACTAGATAGGTGGGGGAAGAAGGTTTACACCTCAGCTACTCTAGCTATGAGAGCACTAAATTGTCAATTTCTCATGCTGAAATACCAGCAATTCCTAATGTCTCAAATAAAACAGAAGATGAGCACGCATCCTCAACAGTCTGAATTCAAGGAAATGCAGGATCTGTTGCATGCAGCTGAACAGGTGGGCAAACATACTTTACAATGTGGATTTGATTCCTTGGAAGCTTCCTGTAGAGCAGCTGTTACTGGGTCTGTTATACGTAGGCATGCTTGGTTAAAGGAACCAAACTCTGCCTGATCATGCTAAAGCAAAGTTACTAGATGCACCCTTACAGCAGGATGTCTTATTTGGAGTTAAAGCAGAATAGGTTTTAAAGAAAATGGAGGATAAGGCAAAATCTATGCAGACGGTCAAAGATTTCTTACAGGTACAACCCCCACGCTTCAGCAGAAATTGGCCAACAAAAAATTGGTCCTTTCCAGCTTCTGATAGACTACAGAGGGGTAAATACAGATGCCCAAGGGGCAGAGGTCAAGCACAAATCCCTTACAAACCTCGCCAATGGGGCACTGCAACACAGAAGGGAGGAGAAGACAGGTCCCAAACAACTAGAAGACAAACACAATGACTTAAACCTCAAACTGCCAAGCAAAGCTCTCTTGGCAGCTCCCTTGGGAGGAAAATTAGCACTTTTTGCAGACAACTGGTGCATCATCACAAAGGACAAATGGGTCCTAGACATTATCTCACAAGGATACAGATTCCATTTCCACACCTTGCCAAGGATAAAAGGAATGCCAAACCTGCCACAAAATCAATGGGCAGAGGCACAAAAACAAATTACAGCTCTCATGGACATGAGAGCCATTCAACTGGTACCTACACAGGAGCAAGGCCAAGGATTTTACTCAAGGCTCTTTCTAGTCCCCAGAAAGGACAAGGCTTGGAGACCCATTCTGGACCTTTCGATTCTAAACACCTTTTTGCAAGTACCCAAATTCAAGATGCTAACACTACAGCAGCTTCTTCCCATGTTGGGCAAGAAAGCTTGGCTAGTAACGTTGGACCTCAAGGAGGCATACCTGCATGTCCCTGTCAGACAAAATTGCAGAAGATACCTCCGTTTCATTGCAGGTTCAACCCATTACCAATTCTCTGCACTGCCCTTTGGCTTATCTACTGCACCCAGGGTCTTCACAAAATGCCTGGCACCAGTAATTGCATACTGCAGACAGAGGAATTCAAATATACCCATACCTGGACGACTGCCTCATCCAAGCAGAAAGCAAGGACATTCTCTTACAACATCTGGCTTTTGTAAAACACCTAAGTTGCCTAGGGTACACAGCAAACGAAAAGAAATCAAAACTAGTGCCCTCACAAAATATGACATTCCTGGGTGCCAGCTTGAATACAACGGCCCAGATGGCTTATCTGACGCCAGACAAACAACTACAATTAACTCAATACTTCAAAATAATGGCAACAAAGACCCAACTCCCTGCAAGAAAAATTCTGCAGGCCTTGGGCTTCATGGCATCTTGCATACTACTAATACCATTTGCAAAACTGCATATGAGGAAATTACAATGGTACCTGAAAAGCGTATGGATTCAACACAGCCACAGCTTGGAAACAATGATACCTCTCATTTCCTGCCTTCAACAGGAGTTACTATGGTGGTCTCAGGCATGTCACCTCAACAAGGGTCAGCCTTTCACCTTACCCCCAGCCAGGCAAACTATGACAACAGATGCATCGGACTGTGCCTGGGGGGCACACATGGCAGGACAGTGCGTTCAAGGCATATGGACTGCAGATCAAAGAAATCTGCACATCAATCAAAAAGAAATGCTAGCTGTACAGAATGCTCTGACAGCCTTCAAGGACCTCTTACATCCAGGACAGCTTATAATAAGGACAGACAACACCACAGTAATGTGGTACATAAACAAGCAAGGTGGTACACACTCCTACCCTCTATGCAGGCAAGCAATGACCTTGTGGAACACAGCACTGGCTTACCAAGTTCAGTTACAAGCTCAATTCCTGCCAGGAAAAAAGAACACATTGGCAGATGACCTAAGCAGGAACATCATGGATCCCCACGAGTGGAAACTGGATCCACAAGTATTTGCAATGATAACTCAGAAATGGGGGTGCCCAGACATATACCTGTTTGCCAACCCCCAAAACTATCAGCTATCAAAATTTTGCACCAGGACATTTCACCATCAAGCTTGGAAAGTGGACGCACTGTCATTCAGTTGGAAAATACTGACAGTATATGCCTTTCCTCCATTGCCCCTTCTCACAAAGGTGCTGCTGAAAGTCAGAATGGAGAGACCCCGAATGATACTCATTGCCCCAGACTAGCCACGCCAGCACTGGTACCCACTACTAAGAAACATGGCCCACGGCCCACCATGGACTTTACCACAAATACCTCATCTGCTCACACAGCAAGACAGTCAGATTCTACACAGCCAGCTCAAAACCTTAAATTTGGCTGCATGGCAATTCACCTAAGCAACCAGCCAGCTCCTCTTTCACAAGCTGTTATGGATGTCATTCTGGAGGCCAGGAGGCCCAGCACCAGGAAAGCCTACTCAGACAAATGGAAAAGATTTTGCGCCTGGAACCAAGATAAAGGCCAAAATACCCTTGAGCCGGACATACCTCAGATTCTACAATATTTAACTGAGATGTTATACAAAGGACTTTCTTTTTCATCTATTAAAATCCATGCCTCAGCTATTTCAGCTCACTATAACACGGATCCTCCCTTATTTTCACATCCACTTCTAAGGCAGTACCTCAGAGGGGCCAAAAACATTAGGCCTCCCAGGACAGCACCAACACCAACTTGGGACCTCAACTTTGTTCTGGAAAAACCTACGCTGCCACTTTTTGAGCCAGCTTTCTCAGCTGATTTAAAGTTTATATCATGGAAGACTGCCCTGCTGCTAGCAATTACTTCAGCCAGAAGAGTCTCAGAGCTACAAGCACTAATGGCAGTAGAGCCTTTCCTCATTTTTCATCAAGACAGAGTTTCTCTACGAACTAACCCCTCCTTTATGCCAAAGGTGGTATCCAGTGTGGCTCTAAATCAAACCATCCATTTACCCACCTTCTTTCCAAATCCACAGAACAAAGGAGAAAGACTCCTGCACTCCTTGGACATTCACAGGCAACTACGTTACTACTTGGATAAAACTAAGGTTTTCAGAAAATCTGACCAGCTTTTTGTATCCTGTGCTACAGCATCATAAGGAAAGGCTATCTCAAAACGGACCATTTCCAAATGGATAGGGCATTGCATATGTTTTTGCTACACCCACCATGGAAAACCAGTTCCTGCTAGCATAAGGCCCCACTCCACCAGGGCAGCAGCTACATCTACAGCCTTCCTCAGGGGGGTGCCAACCAAGGATATTCTGGAAGCTGCAACTTGGAGTTCAGTACACACCTTCACCAAACACTATCACTTACCACTTTACTCTAAGTCGAGAGCTGGCTTTGCCACTGCAGTTTTGCAGGGCCTTCTAGCCTCCTCTAACCCTGTTTGACTCCACCTCCCATCCTTAGCTTTGGGATTCAACCCAAGTGTGATGACTGCGGCAGGGTAACACGATGAACATAGTACAGTTTTGTACCTACCATAAATGTAGATGTTCGAGTGTATACCCTGCTGCAGTCCAGGTTACCTTCCCTCCATCCCCTCTGACCTAACTGAAACCTTTCAGTACCTTAAAATCTGATACAACCTTTGTGGTGTATTTGCTTATAGCTGGAGGGATGTTTTGTTTGTGCTAAACTTTTATTATTGGTAATATCTACTGACCACCTTTTGGGGGGGCACCTGACATCTGGGGCAAGAAAAACTGAAGAAAATGGCGTCTGATGCCTCTTATATACCCCTGGCACACTGACGTCAGGGAAGAAGAGACAGCAACCGACGCCAGACCAAGACTTTGGAATTCAGGCCGACTGCGGGACCGCCTGACGACAGGATAACCCAAGTGTGATGACTGCAGCAGGGTATACACTCGAACATCTACATTTATGGTAGGTACAAAACTGTACTTTCTGAAGTATTTGAAGGTGTTTTTTGCAAAGTACATGTACGGGTAATTTTAATTTAAAAAAAATTATCTAGTTTGTAAGCCTGCAGTAATTTACTGTTGGGGAACTCTACACACTGGTGCATTAAGAATCCTTCACATCAAAATTATTTAAGCCTTAGAAGCTAACCAAAGTCGCATGTTTAGTGTTAGTTCTTCAAAATGTAGGCCGGTGCAGTGGGAACCTTAAATGTAAGTAAATGCCCCTGGGCCTCTGCTGAAAAGAGGCTCTGTCCCAGTCAGACTTTCCCAGTAAACAAATGTTAAGTAAGTAAAATAAACAAATAAATAACTATATGGTACATAGTTTTATCATCATCTTCTAGACAGTCTCTTTGCTGTGGTACAGCTTTATTGAGAATCTGTACAATGTTGTGAGAATGGACATCATGCTAGCAGAGAGTCTACATTGAAGGTTTGTCAAGATGGCACGGGAATGAAGACGGTCAAGTGTGAGAAAAGATTGTAAGACAAGAGGGGAAGGTATGTGATATGAATGTACCGCATCGTTCTCAGGGAATAAGTAGGTGGTGTAGGCTTTCTGACAGGAGCAAAGATTGGGAAGTGATAGCTTGGTAGTGACAGGAATGCTGTAAACCAACCTTTCTGTGATGGAGGGAAGCCTGCTAGCTTATCAGTGGGAGTAGTAAGCACTAGGTAACCTATCTACCACATTAAGGAGTGGTTTCTGGCCCAGAAATTGTAGTTATTGGCCGTTTGGGCAATTTTTCCATCTCTTTCAACTTTCTGATTTAAAAGCCTGCATTTGCACTTGTTTCTTTTCTGTAACTAGTCTAGTTCAAGAACAGATTCTTAGTTTTAGCACTTGAATTTGCTTATTCGTGCTCAGCACTTGTTCAGTCTTTGTTGTAAGCACTAAATAAGCTACAAATTACTACAGCACTCAACCTTCCTCATTACCTAGAGGAAAACAGTTTTTGTACTTACTTTCCTCACTTGCTTAGAAAAAAACAGCTCTTTACTCACTTTCCACACTTGTCTAGAGGAAAATAGTTTTTTATTCAGGCATGTCCAAGGGTCAGCTCTGTGTTCTCTCCTGTCTATCTGATGAATCTGGGCATCTTGGGGCACTGTAGCAATTGCCTCATATACACAGACAACCCTCTCCTCTTACCACCCAACACTGCAACCTGTGAGAGATGCACTTATCTAGCCAAACTGGAGGTAAAGCTCTCTCCAATCAAGACTGAACTTGACAGTCAAGAAGAGAAGGTAAAAACTTGCACCACACTACACTCGTCACATAGTCCCATTAAACCTATACCACCAAAATCCACACATAGAAACACGAAAACATTCGCGGAGGCTCTCAATAATAATCTGCTCAAGCAACAGCGACCTCCAAAGCAGAAATGCAAGCAACCTCCACCCCAACACAACCCAGATGACACATAGCCCACAGACTCAGTGTGCCAGTCAACCACAGCCCATAAGGCAAAACAATGTACCCAACACACTAGTCATAGGTGACTCTAAAGTCAGGCACACTGATGCCCCACTCACCAGGCTAAACAAGGAGAAGGTTACTGTCAGCTGCCTGTTGGGTGTCGGGATCCGCCACTTAACCCACGCACTCGGGTCACTCCACAACAAGTACGAATATGACTCTGTCATTGTCCATGTTGATGTGAATGACCTGAGATGTACCTCCCTGGACTACATGAAAAGAGACATGGAAGAGCTCTCCGATCCTGTAGCCCAGGCAGGTGTGACCCTAACCCTGAGTAGCATCCTGCTATTGCCCAGAATGATACCGCAGTATAAGGACAAAATGATTGACTTCAACAATTAGCTAAGCTTCTGGTGTCATTCTAAGGGGATCCAGTATCTGTCTGCCTGGGGCGACATGGTTGACAGACCACGATGCTTTGCCAGAGATGGCCTGCACCTGTCACCCCTTGGATTCCGGGTACTGGCTAAGGCTCTTGCCGCCCCTATAGTGCCTTTTTTAGACAAGGTTCAAATGACAAATTCACCACTGTAACAGGAGCAGGCAAGCAAAAACTGAGGATAATGCTACTCAATGCTAGAAGTCTAAATCTCAAAATGCACTCCCTCAAGGTACTCCTTAAAGTAGAGAACGTCAATATCTATGCAGTGACTGAGACCTGGTTCAAGGCTCCAGAGAGAACCCTGCATTACCAGGCTATAACTCATACCACACTTTTCGGCCACCTAACCTGGACTGGAATACCAAAGGCGGAGGTGTGTCTATATTCATTAAGGATATCCACACCTCCAGGCTAGTTGCTCAGCATAATGCATCCGAGGTTATCCAAGTGCAACTAACTCTGGGCAGAACTGCAGTCCAAATTGTAACTTGCTACAGAGCCCCCTTCATGCCCCAGGATTCCCACTCCTCTTTTCTTAATATACTGGAAAATATTAGGGTGATTTCAACTACCCCACCATTAACTGGGAAAATTACTCATGTACCAACTCCTTCACTTCACTCAACGCTTTCCGAAATTCATAAATTCCAATGCACTGAATCAACTTATCCACACCCCCACCAGGGGCAACAATATCCTAGACCTAGTCATTACCAACAGGAGTGACCAGTGTTCCATACCTGAAGTCAACTCCTCATTGGTCAGATTCAACCATAAGCTAATCAGCCTAGATATCCGCATCCTGCCCCCACTCCCCATTAAGGAAACCACAGTAAAAAAATTTCTCCAGAGCCAGCTTCATGCTTCTTAAGACAAAAGTGGTGAACTTCATGACACCCATGCAGATGGACAATACAGTTACGTCTGCTGAATCCTACACAAATGCATTCTATAAGCACTTACATGAGTGCATGGATCGTGCTATCCCAAAGAACCAAGATGCTGTCGTCCTAAGAAAGGAAGCCAATCTGGTTGGTCCCCTGCCATAAACAAACTCTACAACAGAAGGAAGAAACTGTTGCAAAAGAGAGTAAAATCCCATGAGTGGAGGAGCTCCCTGTTCAGCCTCAGTAAGAGGCTGAGATCCCTTATAAGATCCTCCAAAGCTAGCTACAAAAACAAAATCACCACTGATTCTAGGGACACCCACAAAGCATTCTATAGCTATGTCAAGAATTACAATGGCAACACCCAGATCTGCTCTGAGTTACACACAATGGCACTAAAATTACAGAACCAACTGATATTGCCAACATACTGACAGATAGGTTCAGTGCTAACTTTACCTCCCTCTCACACCCTAAAGGGCCCATATCTATACAGGAAGAATGCAGAGTCCCTATAATTACAACTACGCAGGTAAAAGCTGCACTCTTTAAAGCCAAATACACAGCATCCATAGGACCGAACAACATCCCAGGCTGCGTTTTACATGAACTGCAGAACGAACTGGCTCCCCACCTAAGCACCATGTTCAATCATAGCCTCACGGTAGGCTTTGTGCCCACTGAATGGCACACAGCAACCGTTATCCCACTCCACAAAGGGGGAGCCACCACTGATCCCAGGAACTATTGCCCTATTAGCCTGACGAGCCTGGTTTGTAAGGCCATGGAATGTATCATCATGGAACTCATAAACAAAGACATTGATAACCTCCAAACTCTGGACCCCACCCAGTTCGGGTTTGTGAAAGGCAGCTCATGCTCCTAAACCTGATCGACTTCTTTGAGGCAGTCACCAAAGCAGTAGACAAGGATAAGGTGGTTCACATAGCCTATCTTGACCTCGCCAAGGCTTTCAACACCATCCCCCCATTCTGGAATTATAGCTAAACTACTAAACTAAGTATAAAGCCCTACATCACAAGATGGGTTGCCAACTAGCTCACTGACAGAACTCACACTGTAAAAGTTGCAGACTCCAAATCTGACTTCAAACCAGTGCCAAGTGGAGTACCATAGGGTTCAGTCCTGGGACCTCTCCTGTTTGGTATCTACTTCTCTGAAGTACAGACTAACACAGAAGGGCTTTGGCTAGTGAAGTTCGCAGATGACTGCAAACTAGGAGCCATAGTAGAGTCCCCAAATGATGTGGACCTCCTACAGACGGGCCTCACTGAGGCAAATTCCTGGTGTCAGAGCCATGGCCTCAAGCTCAATGCCAAAAAGTGCATTGTCATCCCCTTTGGTAAAAGCTCTGTACCCATGAGCTACCACATATGCGGCAGTCTACTTAACATCGAATGTGTGATGAGACCTTGGGACCCAGGTGGACAGTATTCTCTCCTTTGATAATCAGATTGCCACAGTAGTCAGGAAATCCTTCTGCGTGGCACACCTCATCACAAAAGGGTTTTCATCCAGGAAAAAAGGTCATTGTTACACTCAGACCCATTATAGAGCACAACGCCCCTTTTGGAATGTACCTCACAAGACATCTGCAGCAGCTGGAAAGGCCACAGAAGTACCTCACAAAGAGGATTAGTGGCCTCAAACAGATGCCCTACACTGACCATCTCAAAAAACTCCAGCTTTACTCTGTAGCATATTGCCTACTCCGAGGTGATCTCTGCCTAACATATAAAGATATGTCAAACCCAGAGATGTTTGGACATGCTACACCTAAAGAAATCCCAATCCCTCCGAGCTATACGCTCTAGGGACCTAAACCTTGGCACCACAATAAACAGGACTTGCTGGAGGGATAGATTCCTGTCCCAGAGACTTCCCATACTCTGGAACAAGCTACTCATCTATGTCAACCAAAGTTCCTCATTAGCACTCTTCAAGAAAAATCTTGTTGAGTGGATGGGAAATAGGAAATACACCCCGGGAATCACTTCTGTGGCTCTACTCGACAGGGTCACAGGAAAATAACTTTCTTGGGTGGCATACGCCAGGGAACCTTGTTGACTAGGCTTACTTAGGCCCTTGGGCCTGATAGCCTAGTACCTACCTATGAGATACTACAGCATAGAAAGGATGATGGGTCATGGAATTCAGTTTCTTGGTGGGGGATCATGATGCCCAGGTCCATACTGAGTTGTAAAGATGTTTGAAGTAGATGAATGAGCCATGAAGAGAGGCAGTTCTAACAGTTGAGTGGGCTTGAATCTCAGTCTAGGTATGTGAATGCATACAAGTTCAAGCAGAACCGTTGTTTTCTATAAGCACGAGTGACCTTGATTTCAGTTTGTGCAGCTGTGCCTCTGACTTCGGCAAGTAGAAAACACTATGTATTTGCACATTTCCAGGTGTTTGTAGCTGTACTTCTTAGTGGTTTCAGACATCCAGGAATCAAGTCAAAAGGAGAGCGCCAAAACACATGAAGTTTATTGGGAGTAAAGATCAATAGATTTGACATCAGTTGCATGAAAATAAACTTGATCTGTATGGAGTATGGTTCACAAACATGACTACATTGTTGTTATGGTAAACGAGTTCATTTACTCAGGCGCGTTCTTTGACTAGCCAGTTGGGGGTGTATTTTTTGAGTGACCACCTCGCATGCCAGCAAGTAGATTGTGTCATATTATTTGATGCAGCTCAGGATAGTTGCACTGGGAAGTATCTCTTTTCCACAAAGTGAACCAAACTTGAAGTTATTTTATTTAAGGATTTTGCCCCCACAGAAATCACCTTTTCCAGTTGTCTGTGATGTTAACCTGAACACACAATTCAATTAAAATCGGTTCACGCCAAGTCAACCTGTATCCTCTTACTGTTGAATGTGAAAAGTGTTGTGATTATGTAGATGGACATCCCTTCTGAAGAACCGAAAGAAGTCCCAACCCCTCTTTGATTGCCACTTCCATATGGCGGCTAGCTGTAGGGATAAAGTTGCAATGCTGACTGGGTAAGATATGTTGAACTGGATGTGAGCACATGTAAAATTGTCCATGTGATATGATGACATCACAGCAATATCCTTATTCCAGATACGGAGCTGAAAATGGATGACTTATTCAAGCATACTGCTCTCTGTAATAACATAGCAGGGGGAGGAGCCTTTTAGCATATAGACAGTGCCATGTTTAAGTTTCATTTTGTTTTTAAATAGACAGTAGCAGGATACACCAGTAATCGTCATTTTCTCTTGAGCATTTTTCGGTGTTACATCATTTGGGGTGTATGGATGTCAGTGTTGGCAGATTGTGGCAGCATCTCCATCTTCCACATTTAGAATTATGGATATTAACATCAACACTGATAAAGGATAGATATTTATCAGCTTAAACAATACTTAAGTCAAAATTGGGGCATTGACATGTCTTGTGAATCCAAATATTTACTGGTCTTTACGATGACAGATGTACAGAAGGAGTTCATAGGTTGGTACTAGGCTATTGGCCCTAGGGCCTATACAAGCCTAACCATAACAATTCCCTGGATATTTCTTCCCACAATATTTACTTCCCTGGACCCCTGTCTAGCAGGGCGACTGACGTGATCCCTGGGGTGAGTTTCCCATCTCCCATCCAATCGTCAAGGTTCCTTTTGAAGAGCGCCAAGGAGGCGCTCTGCTTGACATGCATGGGCAGTCTATTCCAGAGTATGAGGAGTCTCTGGGTCAGGAACCTATCCCTCCAGCATGTTTTGTTCATTGTGATGACAAGATTTAGATCCCATTAGCGTGTGGCTCTGAGGGATTGGAATATCTTTAAGTGGAGCATGTCTAACAGCTCAGGGTTTGACATGGCCTTGTATGTTAAGCAGAGATCACCTCTGAGTAGACGATATGCCACAGAGTATAAGTGGAGTTTTTTTCGATGGTCGGTATAGGGCATCTGCTTTAGGCCTGTGATGCTTTTAGTGAGGTATTTCTGCGGCCTTTCCAGCTGTTGCAGATGTCTTGTGAGGTACATACCAAACTGGGCTCTATAATGGGTCTAATGAGGGATGAGTACAGTGGGACAATGACCTCCTTTTTTTCTGGATGAAAAGCCCTTAGTGATGAGGTCTGCCACATAGAAGGATTTCCTGACTGTTGTGGTGATGTGGTTATCGAAGATGAGACCACTGTCCACCTGTGTCCCTAAGTCTCTCGTCACACTTTCAGTGTTTAGTGTACTGCCACCTATGTGGTAATTCATGGGTACATGTTTTTTCCCAAAGGGTATAACTATACATTTCTTGGCATTAAGCTTGAGCCCATGGCTCTGGCACCAAGTATCTGTTTCATTAAGGCCCTTGTGTAGAATATCTACATCATTTGGGGATTCAATAATGGCTCACAGTTTGCAGTCATCTGCGAACTTTGTTAGCCAGAGTCCCTTAGTGTTGGCCTGTACTTCAGAGAAGTAGGTGCCAAACAAGAGCGGTCCCAGGACTGAACTCTGAGGTACTCCACTCCACTTGTCTGAAGCTGGATTTGGAGTCGGATACTTTACAGTCTGGGTTCTGTCAGTAAGCCAGTTGGCAACCCATCGAGTGACGTAGGGATTTATGCCCAGTTTAGTAAGTTTATCTATGATTCATGATTCGTAGTATCTTATGGTGACCACAAGATATTTACTTGTACAGTGTGGAAATCTAAACCTTTATCAGACCTTTAGAGTGCTAATGGTGAATGTATATGAATATGGCAAAGTTACTATTTGAAATGTCAGGAAACGCGAAAGTGAGTCTTGAAATGCAGAGAGTGAATGGCTGAAAGAACGGACTTGAATGTACTAAGTTTGAGAGGCCATTTCTTGGACTATTCTCTTTTCTCCAAGGTATGGCAATCTTGGAGTTGGTATATATAAGTTTGGAGGGGGAGCTTGACCCCCCCCCCCTCAAAAAGAAGTTTTAAGTCTGGTTAATTAACTTTCTCAAGGTCACACAGTAAGCAAGTAAAGACTGAGAGAATTGAACCGTATACCACAGGAAGTAGCTAATTAACAGCTCTTTGCCTTAATCCTGTTTTTCTTTTTCTTGTTCATTATATGTTTACTTTGTATACGTTTTTCTTCCATCATGTCTTTTTCTTATTTATTCATCCATTGGCCTTTTTTATTATTCGTGAATGCCTTGGAAATTTTCAGTGTGTAACTGTCACTAATCTGTATATTGGAAATATCTGTATATTCCACACTGTTTGAGACTTTCGGCTTTTCCCAGTTAGGGGTCGCCACAGCAGAACTCCGGTCCGCTCATGATTGGCAGTGGATTTTTACGGTCCGCACATGATTGGCAGTGGATTTTTACGGTGCAGAGTTGCCAGCCCTGTGCCCAGCCTTCAAAGAAGGCACGCCGGTTCATGCTTGCACTTACTTGCATGTCTTTAACGTCACTCGACCGCGGGGAGGACATGCAAACTCCACACAGAAGTCTCTCCAGCCGAGAATCGCTGTATATCCACACTACTACATTCAAACTCTAGTGACTGAATTCACACACATTTATATATGGTCTAATAGTTACTGCTAATAATTACTGCTTTTCTTTATAAAGAAGCTCTGGTTACATTACACAACCCCTTCTGTGCATTAACACGAAAGTGTATTGTTTTGCACCTGTTCATTGCAAGACCAACTACTCTGTCGAATTTGTAAAGATTATTTCCTACATTTGCATTCAGAATTTTTTGTTTCGTTTCCTCGGGCTGTATGCAGCGAGAAATATATTGATGCATTTGACATTAAAGAAAAATAGTACGATACTCACCAGCGAGACTTGATTTATGTTTCACCCTTTGTAAACTTCTCAGTCACAGATGCTGTTCATATTACCCTTATCTTTCAAAAGAATTCATTTTCATGTTTGCAATTTAAAAAACCTTGAGCAAGAGATGACTGATCTTTTATGCCTTGACCATGGTCAGTTCAGTAATGCAAGTTGTTGTAACATTTTGAGAAAATATTCTGTTTACACACTAGTTGACGTCATCCAGAGCATATGAAGAAAGACCTGTCCTTTGGAAAACACCTTAGAGCAAAGAAAGCTTGCAGCAGATGGCCAGATTTTTTGAGCAGAGGCAGTGGATTGTTACAGACAAGTTGTTATTTAGAAGATATGACAAGAATGCAGTAGAAAATCCTTCCTGGAGAACCGTTAACAAATAGAACAGACTTTAGGTATTCGTACTAAGATTGTTTTCACTTATGATATTTATTGTGCTACAGATTTCATATCACAAGGCAGAATGTGTTTTTGGTTACCGAATATAATATCATTAGACATAAACTGGTCTCTTAACCTACATTACAAGATGATTGTTTTTATTCTATTTAAGCTTGCAAGTCAGTTATGTCTTACAAAAGAGGTCATAAGCTACATGACTTTTGGTGCATAGTCGATTCGGCAGAAGCAATGTTTTTCTTACTGCAGGGGTTTTTTCAGTCAGTGGCCATGTTTATATGTGGAGATTGCAGTGTATGCGATTACGTAGCTCAAATAAAATGATAGTGTGAAATTTGTTTGTAGGGACAGATTTACTTGTGAGACAGGATCTGTTTGTTCTTCGGTGCCCATACAGTCTATTTTATATTGGTGAAACTAAAAGAAAATTTAATTTTAGACTGTAGGAGCACTTGTGGGATATTAAGAATTTTAAAAGAAAAAGCCAAGTTGCAGTACCCTTTACATCTTGCTTCCTCTGATAGCCAGCTGAAGGCTACCATTTTAGAATGTTTCTGTTTTAGCATACTGAAGTTTAGCACTTTAGAACCCAAGTGTTAAAACCAAGAGATTAATTGGAATAATATGATTGTTTAATATATGATGTCGTAGTTTATGCAAGCAATAATGCCCGACAGGGTGTGTGTTAATGTGTAATTAATGGCTGCCCAGGGGTGGCCTCACAACACCCCTGGGCGGGCATTAATTACACATTAACACATACCGTGGAGGGCATTATTGCACTTAGACAATGGGCTGTCTGTAAAATTGTCTTGTACTTATGTATTTTTTAAGTTCCGTTTTGTTTTTTTAGTATACTTTTGATATAAAATAGTTCCTCTGCCTAATGTTTCATACTTGCTGTAGTATATATTAATGGTGTTCGAGAAAGTATTTTACATCCAAAGTATATTAAAAAAATAAAACCGTACTGAAAAAATACATAAGTAAAACACAAAAATTTTCCAGAGAGCCCATGCTCCAAGGGCTGGCTGAGATCATTCTCATTTCACTCTCTCTCTGTCTCTCACACACATGCTACCAGGGGATTGTTGGTTCACTTTCACACTTTGTTCTCTTGCTCGCACACACACACACACACAGACACACACACACATTCACTCTCACAAGATCGGTCTCACCCTATTTCTCAGTCTGTCACGTCTCTAGCTGCTTTCATACACACATTCAGTCTCACTTTCTCTTGATCTCTCAAACACGCAGTCTCCTCTGCTTACATACAAGCATTCACTCACTCATCACTCACTTTCTCTCTCACTCTCTTGATATCTCTGTCACACACACACACACACACACACACACACACATTCGATCGAACGCCGTCTCTCTTACTCATAAATGCATGCAGTCTCACACACGTTTTATTTTATTTTTTTATTTTACACTCACTAAACAGCAAAAGAGCTGCTTAGCGAGTGTAAAGTAATGGCACGCTCGCTCTCACTTTCACTGACATGCATGCATATACACACACACCTTTTTTTTTTTTTTTTTGACATTTTACACTTGCTAAACAGCAGAAGCGCTGCTTAGCGAGTGTAAAATAATGGCAGCTGTTTAGTTTTCTGAGTCCGAGCTCCACGGCAGCTTGATATGCAGCTGTGAAGCGGCAGATTCATTTTTCTGCGGGCATTACTTGTACATTAATACCCTGCTGGGGAACATTCATTCAGGGTACTGATGTACAGTAATCGCATTCTCAAACTTTACTTAATCGGGATTTTAACCATTGTATTCACATTCCATGAAGGCATTGTGCTAAGGTATTAGAACTGTATGGTGTGTTAATAAAGGTCCTGGTTCATACTTTGTGGTTGTGTGTGTATTGTTAAAGTTAAGACTTCTTCTTGGAGAGCAGTTCATTATAAAACTTCCTGGAAATATTTGACATTTGTGAAAAAGTCATGAGTTATTGTGAGTGATGGTATGCTTATGTTTGCTGTCAGTAAGTGAAGAATAAAATTTAAAAGTCAAACCTGAATTTAAAATGTATAATTATAAGTCTGTAGTCTTCATTCCTAAAATGGTTTGTTATTGCAGTAATTGTTTTTATTGCTGTAAGAAGTTGGATGGTTACTTGTGATGTTTTTTTTACTTCTGATAGACACCCCAAATTCAAAAAGCAGAACTGATGGCAAATGTTGTGAAGAAACGAAGATTTCAGAAAAGAAGCTTCAAGCACACCTTAGGTAGGTAGTCCATTTGCTAGCCACAGGGTAAAATAAAAATACGATCTCTTTAGCATTTCCCCTTTTTGCTTTCCTTTAATGTTGCCGCATTCTGTTGTGCTTTATGCTATCGTAAGTACTAGGCTAGCTGCTCTTGCGAGCCACTTGAAGTCCAGCTATTTTCCCTTTTTGTGCTTGAATTAACTTATCCCATTTGGTTCGAGATTGGCTTTATCCAGTCCATGGTCAATTACATGTCTCCCCTAATGAGAGTAACTGGGATCATACTATAGATATTTGGACAGGACTCGTGCATGGGATAAAGCATTTAGGATATGTCTCTGCCCATTACTAGTCCATGGGCAGTCTTGGGGATAAATGTAAATAATGTTCAGTAAAACATTATTATGTCAGTTTATAGCTGATGTTAATTCGAGTAAGGGTAATGACTGTGGGGCACCGGTCTCATGGGACTCGACTTCAAACATTTTTCTGATTTGCTCAACATGGTATAAAGACACACTTGTACCACTTTTTCAGAAAAGTAGCATTATAATTTTGTCCTCTGCAAGAACAGGAAGGCAAAAGATTCCTTCTTTATTGGACATTACCTTTCTACAGCTTGTGAGAACAGCAGTGGTAGTACTTGTACATGGCTTACAACACTGTCCAGGCTAACGACTTTCTTCTGACAGTGTATGACCATGCATCTCGAGACAAAACCTGCAAATTGCTGACCTGCATCCTTCTTCCTTTCCCAAAACTTACACCAACCTGATAGCACAACACTGTAATATGTAACAAAGCATGTTCTAGCAAGCTGTGCCCTCTCCCCGTGCCACCATTTGAGTATTATAAACTCCAGGTCTGATGTACACGTGAGAGTAAGTCAAATCAACGATTTTACAGTTTCTCACTGAACCTGCTTACTTGTGTAATTATGAAGAGAAAAGCCATTCAAAACAGGAATGTCAGACAAGTGGACTGTGTGTTGAAGGAGCGCATTAGCAGCAGTGCTGTGCACATGAACTGATTCATTTCTCTTTCATACCAGTGATGGGGTCCTCTTCCATTCCAAATTCAGTGATATTCCCATCCCTTGTCCCCCAGTGGGTCAGTCATTGAGTCTTCTGTCCATAATCTTGGATTTTACAAGTTTGTAGTATTTTGGTGTGCCCTGCATTGGTGTCTGTTCACTGAAGTATGTGTTTGCGTCGCAGCACATGTAGTATCAAAATGGTAGTTATATTATTTTTCAGGTAGGGCTGTAAAATCTTCTGCCTGCTCCATTGGGAATGGTATGTTGTGTGGCACAATAGTCCATTTGAAAAGTGTACCTTTCTCAATCCAGTCAATGTTGGAGCTTTTAATTCATTAGTGATCAACAACAGCATATGCCCCCCCCCCCTTTTTTAAGCTGCAGCAAGCATCATCTATGCCTGAGAATGAATAGACGTGCACCAATAATATCGTGCATAACTAGTCACTCTCGGGCATTACTTGCATACTGGAAAGTTTAATATCCATCTTCGGAAAGTTCCATGTAGGAACCCTGCATGCCCACACAGACATGTGCATGTACTTACTTTTAATGTTTAATATAGTAGTGTCTTTTGCCAAGTATTTTGCCTCCCTTTATTAATTGTGATTTTTATTAGTAAGACTGTTCCTCTTTATTATATTCTGTGCAATAATTAACAGTATAAACATGGATGTCTAACTATCTAACTAGATATACTGCCATATTTAGGGAAGTAAAAAAAAAAAATTGTAAGTGTCTTACCTGCAGTTACATGTGCTTACAATTGTCCAGAACTTAGTTGCAGCTAGCTGATTTGCAACATAACCCATTAGGCATGCACATTATTTAGGCATTAGTGAAGTGGCGCCATTATCCCCTTATCAGATGTTATGCCATGCCATGTACTGATCTGGTAATTAAAGTGCAGTTGTGCATTTATCATTCATGTAATCTTTATTATCCTTTTCTCTATTTCTCTGGCTTGATGCATCGTCAAGTAGTATATAAGCAGATAAAACATTTTGTAGGTGTATTCTTTTATGCAAATTAACTGCTAAAGAAATTGATAGTAGTGACACAGACTGGAATTCGTGGACACTCTGCACACTGCACAAAGCCGTACAAGTGACTTTGCATACTGGCAGGGATGTCTTGATTCATAGATGCCACGCTGCTCAGTAGAGCAGCTGTGCTGTAATGAGCGGTGAGGATTTTTGGTGTTTGTAAATATGGTAGACTGTGGGCATGGCCTGCGTTAATTAAGCCTTTGGGCATCCTGATGTGGTGACCTTCTCTGGAGGGTTCTTTTGTAGTAAGTCAATTCATAGATGTTTGTATTGTTTAAGAGGCTTTCCTGCACCTTGTTGAGTGCAGACCAGAAGAGGTTCTAGCTAGTGAATTTCAGCTCACTGATTTTCAACTCCCTGATCACTCTTTCCCATAGACGATCACTGCTGCGGTTTTACCCTAGTTTTAACTGATTTTCCTTTTCTTTGTGTAGATGTGGCCATGAAGTTTATATGTGTAACTTTGGGGGAGGGGCACAAAGATGCTAACCTTTTCATCGGGTTGAATTCCAAACCAGCTGTGCTCAGTGAGAAGTTGGTACCTCTCCAAGTTGTAACTGTGACTTATAGTGGAAGATCCATATAGAGCAGTGCACCTAATGCCAAAATGTACATGTTAATTTAGCTGCATACGCTTATGCATTGCAGAGGGAGAGTCTGATGAGGGTAAAGTAAAGCAATGTCACACCGCTAAAACTGCCGATCCAGTTGCGTAGTGCGGTGCATGGCTGGTATGACTGTATGTCTGTTTGACTGCTTATTGTGAGGGTGTGATTGTGTGTACCAGTGTGGATGATGCCTGGAGTGTACTTATGTGAGTTTGCTTGGCGATCGTCATTTGTAGCTGCTTTGGATGGGAGGTTATGAATGCAGAATGTGCTGGCACTAGATGTGTGCACACTGGTCTGTGTCTACATCTGTCACCAGCATGTGTGGGTGTCTGTCTCTGTGGTTATGTAGTAGCAGCAGGAATGTTTGAACTCATGTTTTATGTTGTAGTTGCGCAGAATGGTAGGACATTCAGCTCAGTAGTTGTCTAAACCATTCAGACGAGCAAGTCAGTATGCATGCAAGTCGTATTTTTATTGTGATTTTGGCCATACATTTTTAGATTGTCTGTAAGTCACTTTATACTGGTGCAGCACGACTTGGACTGCTAATTGAGAAAATTGCATTTCTGAGCAAAACTAAATCTATGTAGTTTTGATTTGTAGGAAATCATATGTTCCATCCCAGTAATTTCTGTCTTAAATGTGCCTTCACAGACGCCAGCACAGTGACAATGATCCTCAGCAGAACGCATGTCATCATCATTGTGTTGACGAAAACATTGAAAGAAGGAACCACTATCTGGATCTTGCAGGGATAGAGAACTATACATCAAAATTTGGACCAGGTAATGCCCAGCATTGTTGTGTTGGTGTTCTAACTTCATTTAAACTGTAAATGTTCACAGTGATTAGAATGTGATATTGTTGTGGCAAGGAAGTGCAAACTGTAATTGTTATTAAAATAGTGCAGTGACTGAAAGCATTTCAAAACAGAAGCTAGTCTACCCAAATGTGTAGTAGTAGTGTAGAAATTAATTAAGGTTTTCATGCCACGCGGGTAATTAACTAGTGTTATGCTGCGTATCTTATTCTGCCTGAAATACATCACTGAACTCCCAATATCTTAATATTTTTTAGAGGTGTGCTTTCTTCCCTTTTTCACCTTATGTGAAACAGCAGTCAGAAAAAATGTTATATTGTGCAACTGTTTTTTTCACTATTTAACATAGTGTCTGTACAGCAAATTGCTGCAAAGTTTTTTCTTGCTGCATGTAAGTAGATTTTATACTGAAATTTAGAATTTGACCCACATAGTCTGTCCATCTCCTTACCCTAATATAGAAGCTGTGGTCCCTTTTTAGTCCATGTTCTCCTTGTTGTTGTACCAGATTAAAGTAGTCTTGCCACGCCCTTGTATGTTCCTAGCTATCCCATGGGCTCTTAACTCAGGCCCTAGTAAATGGGGACCTGTAATTAACTCAGGCCCTAGTAAATGGGGACTTGTAATTATTTGTGCTCCTTTTTGTTGCTGTACTTCACAATGTGTTTGTTAGACTGCACACAACAGTTTTAATATGCATTTACCGCAGCATCTGTGAAATACTTGCACTGCCATTCAAACCGCCTCACAGTCACTTTTTATGCCTCTTTGTTTTTGTGAATCTCTTCTGAAAGCTGCTGTTGTTCTGGATTTTGTGCTATTGGGTTATTTAGAAAGTAATATGCAGCCTGTCATAGGTTCATAAGTGGTTATTAGGCTGCTGACTTGAAGGCCTTTATGAGCCTAGCTGTGTATGCCCAATATAATACTAGAGAAAACCAATGTAAAGGCTCTTGCCTAAATTTGAGATCTTTGCAACGACTGCCCATATCTAGGGGGGTCATAGGTGAAATCCCTGGCAGGAATTTACATTTTCCCATCCAGACTACGCTTTGAACAGGCTCATAGAGGGACTTTGATGTGAACTGGTAGCCTATTCCAGAGGAGTGACAACCTCAGAGAGACATATCCGTCTCTCCAGCAGGTCCTATTTATGTCACAGGCCAGGTTAAGGTCCCTAATGTGGGTGACCCTTGTCTCATTTGGCATGTGGATGTGCAGCATTTCCATTAGGTTTGGATCCGAGATTGCTCTGTAGTCCAGGTGCAACTCTCCTCTAAGTAGTCTGTATGTTACAGAGTACAGTGACAGTGACTTCAGTCTGACAATCTATGACGTGCTGGAGACCCTGAATTGTCTTGGTTAGAAATCTCTGAAGTTTGTCAAGTTCCTGCAGATGCCTGGTAAGGTACATACCAAAGGGAGCTTTGTACTTAATTATTGGCCTTATGAGGATCGAGTACAGGGATATTATGACCTCTTTCGTTCTTGAGGCAATGCCTTTGCTAGTGAGGTGTGTGACATAGAATGCCTTCCTTACCACACTAGACACATGGTGGTCAAAGTTTAGGTTACAGTCAACTTGCATTTCTAAGTGCTTCACTACTGAATTGTTACTTAGGGTATTATTATTTATATGATAGTCTGCAGGGATATTGTTTTTACTGAAGGGGATGATGCATTTTTTTTGCATTGAGTGAGTCCATGGCTTTGGCGCCAAGCATTGGTTTGTGCAAGTCCCTTTTGAAGTATATCAACACCGTTTGGGGATTCAGTGATTGTATCTAATTTGCAGTCATCGGCAAACCTAGTCAGCCACAGCCCCTCTGTTTTGGCCTGAACTTTTCAGATCTATATTCCAAACAATAGGGGCCCAGCACTGCTCCCTGTGGAACCCCACTGGTGACAGGTCTGCTGGTTGAAGTAGACCCCAACTTTGACTTGAGTGTGATTTGTCAGTGAGCCAGTTAGCCACCCACCTGATGACATAAGGGTTGATATTCAACTGGGAGAGTTTATCAATGATGCCTGAATATGGGATTGTGTCGAAAGCTAAGTCAAGGTAGGCTGTATACACAGATTTGCCTTTGTCTGTGGCTCTAATGATGTTTTTAAAGAAGTCCACCAGGTTTAGCAGGCATGACCTGGCTTTGACAAAACCAAACTGTGTCAGTTCAAGGATTTAGAGATCACCTATATCCGTATTTTTAAGGTCCTTGATGATTGGTTCAATGGCCTTACAGGTAAGGCTGGTTAAACTTATGGTTCTGTAGTTCTCAGGGTCTGTTGCTCTACCTCCTTTATGAAGGAGGATGAAGGTTGCTGTTTTCCATTCTGCAGGGACAAAACCAGTACACAGGCTGTGGTTGAAGAGAGTACATAATGGAGTTGCTAACTCTTGTTTTAGACCATTTAAAATGAAACCTGGGATGCCATCCGGTCCCACAGAGCCTGTGTTTTTGGCCTTGGAGAGAGCATTAATGACTTGCTCTTTGGAGATGCAAGGTGGGGGAGATGTAGAGGAAATACTTTGTGGAATGTTTGGAGGGGATAGGGGGGTGAAATTTTTCTCAAACCTGTCCGCTAATAGGTTAGCTATTTTCACAGGATCAGTGTGTGTGATGCCATCCACACTTAGTCCAGCACATGTCTGGGTCTTACCTTTTAGGTTATGAACAGAGCTGAAGGTTGCCTTATGGGTTATCCTTAGCTATGGTTGCTAATTTTTTTTTCGGAGTTGCCCTTAGAGGAATTGTTTGTTCAAGCAGAAGAGGGTGTTCTTCCAGTGCTGGGACCTCTATTTTTTATTCTTAGACAGCCGCTTCTTTCTCTTGTTGTATAACTTATTAATATTATATGTCCACCATATAATATTGTTTTATTTTGAGGATCTTGTTTTGATCCTATCTGGTACAGCTGTGTCAATACATTTGTACGTGTTTGCACAGGGCATTTGTGTATACCATAGTATAGTTGTCAATGCCATCTGTGGGAACTGGAGTTTGGAAATTATTTATACCATCCCTTTGGAGGGTATAATTTACTTCGGTGAATTTTTTTAGCCTGATTTCGCCTAAGAGGGGTTCAGGTGTTATAGCTACTTCAA
The DNA here is from genome assembly GCF_019279795.1 of Protopterus annectens. NCBI lineage: Eukaryota > Metazoa > Chordata > Ceratodontiformes > Protopteridae > Protopterus > Protopterus annectens. Next base: position 416,382,549 of record NC_056742.1, read on the forward strand.
ATGTGACTGATTTGTGATCAGATTTAACTAGTGTCCTATATTTATGATGGTGCAACTCTCACCCATGTTGGTGAGGACTAGGTCAAGAACATTTGAACCCCCTGTGGGGTTGCATACTAAGTTTCCCAGTCAATGGAGGGATAGTTAAAATCGCCCATGACTAGAGTGTTTGGTTGTAATTTGATTGACTCAGGTAGGTCCAGATAAACAACATTGATGTCTTGCTTCATTGAAGGGGGCCTGTAGCTAACAATGACCTGAAGAGGGGTCTTACCTACAGTTAATTGGAGCAACTCCATGGAGTTTTCCTGTCTAACCAATCTAGAGGTGTATTTATCTTTGATGAAGATAGATACTACTCCTCCTTTTGTTCTCGCATGTTCATTTTGCAGTCTGAAAGTGAGGAAGCCATTGTAGCCTTGCAAGGCAGGGATATTCTCTGTGGCCCTGAAATAAAGTTTCTTTGACTGTGCAGATGTCGGCATTCTCCAGGGAGGGGAGTGCTTCCAGAGAGTGCAGTTTCTGATTTAAACTCCTAGCATTTAGCAGCATTACCTTTAATTTAGCATTACCTTTAATTTATTTGTGAATGATCTTTTCATTTCAGAAGTTTTGTTTTTGAGACCTTGCATAATAAAGACACTGGGGGGCAAGTGCCTTGGTCAGTAACCGAAAGCCTAGAGATGACAGGTGAAGACCATGAATGGCAAAGCAGCATGGCCTATAAACCATGTCATCCCAGGCTGACAAGAACTGGATCCCCTTAGAATGACACCAGAAACTAAGCCAGTTGTTGAAGGTAATTATTTTTTGTTTATTTTATGGTATCATCCTAGGTGAGGGTAGAACGCTGCTCAGGGCTAGGGACATACCTGCCTGGGACACATATTCATAGAGCTCAATCAGGTCTCTCCTCATATAGTCCAGTGAGGTACATATCAAATCATTCACACCAACATGAACTATGACGGAGTCATAACGGTACTTGTTGAGAGGATTGAGTGCATGTGTGATCTTACTAATCCTGGCTGCTGACAGCGTACTGCAATCTTCACCTTGTCCAGCTTGATGAGTGGGACATCTGTGTGGCTCACAATGGAGTCACCTGTGACTAAAAAGTGTGGTTTAGATGTGCTTTGCCTTAGGGGCTTAGTTGGTGAGACACTGGTGTTTATGATAATCTTCGTGTTTCACTGTTGCAGTCATCACATTTGGATTATCTGCTTGCAGTAGCCCTCAGTCGGCCTGATTATCAAAGTCTTGGGTCCTGCGTCTGCTGCTTTCTCATCTTCCATGACGTCGGGTAGTCAGGGGTATAAAGCATGCAGCCGATGCCATTACGTCGGTCTTTCTTGCCGTGTGGTGCCCGAAGCAGAAGCAGATCCAAAGTGTTCAACTAAAGCTAAGTACTCTGTTGGGGAAACTTTTTCTTCCTCTAAACCAATGTCAGTAAAAGTCAGTAATTGTATTTCTTGTGGAAAGCAAATACCTCATAAAGATTTTCATTCGTACTGTATTCCTTGCCTAGGCCTTGACCACGACATACCTCGCTGTCGGTTGTGTGCATTATTTAAACAACTAATTATTCGTCATCGGTATATTTACGCTTCTAAATATTTTGGTATTCGGTTCAATTACCCAGATATGGCTTCGGTAAGCCAGCCGTCTACCGACATTCCGAAAAAACGCAAAGATAAAAACAGAGATAGGCCGCCTAGGTCCAAAACTGCAGACGACGCTTCTCCTAAGCTAGTCACCAGTTCGCCGGTACTCAGTGAGGCGCTTTCGCAGCCCCTGATACCCGCTACTTCAGATTCGCAGGCCTCTACTGAGACTCATTCGGAGTCCGGTATGCCGCGAGATGCTTCAACTGTGGAACCTGTGGATGTCTCTACCTTGGATGGATCCGGAGCCGCTGTGCAGGCACCAGCTTCTGAGGGTGTATTCAGGCGTACTGACTTGCATATTAAACTGACGCCATCTTCTTCTTCAAGGCCTAAAACTCAAGCCATGCCAGGAAAGCTGACGCCCAGACCGTATGGTCAGGCCTCTATGCCTAAAAAACAAATGATAAGAATGGCTGAAGACCTTATTACTTTAATCAGGGGAAGCCAACCTTCCCCCTCTAAAAGACCTAGGACTGAATTTTCTTAAGATTCTTCTGATCAGGATTCTGAAATTTCTGTTTCCTCTGATGACCAGGATTTACCTTTATCTACCTATGAGGATTTTGACGCAGAGGATTCTGTTCCCTCTGCTTCCCCTCCAGAGGATTTCTCTTTTGGTGAAACCTTGCATACTCTTGGGGAGCATTTTCACTGGGAAAGCCAGGATTACTCTGATTCTAAAAAGAGGCTTAGGGATTTCTTACTCCTGCCCCATCACAGATCTTTAGCTATCCCCCCTGTACTGGACATTGTTGATGATGCCTTTTCGGAATCTAGCTTGGCCCCTGACTCCTTACCTTCTGCTCCTAGAAAACCAGATAGATATTACAGGGTAAACCAGATAGATATTACAGGGTTCCTGACTCTCACAAGTTCCTCTTTAAAAATCCTACTGCAGATCCTGAGACCATTTCACAGGGACCCAAGGGCATTAAGGCTACTACTGCCAAAAATCCTACCCCCTCTGATAGAGATTCCAAGGCGCTGGATAGATGGGGTAGGAAGGTATACACTTCTGCAATCTTGGCCATTAGGGCCTTAAACTGCCAGTTTCATATGTTGAAGTATCAGCAGCATATTACTGGATTGCTTAAACAAAAAATTATACTGATTCCTGACTGTGCTGAAAATAAGGATTTGCAGGATTTAATGCATTCTGCTGAACAAGTTGGAAAACATACTTTGCAATGTGGTTTTGATTCACTAGAGGCATCTTGCAGGGCTGCTGTCACTCCTTAGAAGGCATGCTTGGCTTAAGGAGCAGTCTTTGCCAGGTCATGTTAAAGCTAAATTGCTGGATGCTCCCTTAAACCAGGACCGCCTGTTTGAAGATTTCCTGCAAGTACAGCCTCCAAGATTTAGTAGGCATTGGCCCTCTAAGAATTGGTCCTTTCCTGCCTCTTCCAGGCCTTTTCCGTCCAAACCCAGAACAAGCAGAACACCCAGGCTTCAGTCCCAAGGTACGCACAGGACTAAGCAGTGGGGGGCTCCCACTTCCAAAGCAGGGAGTAGTAAGACTCCTCCCTATGGTAAACTGTCTCACTGACTTAACTTTAAAACTTCCAAGCCCTTCTCAACTGACTGCTCCTTTAGGGAGAAAGATTACTCTGCAGGCAAAAAACTGGGAACTTATTACCCAGGACAAATGGGTTTTAAATATAGTTTCCAAAGGATACACATTCCACTTCCACACTTTACCAACCCCAAACGGTTGGCTGGATCTACCCCCAAATCAGTGGGCAGAGGCTCAAAAGCAAGTTATGTCTCTCTTTTAAGTATAAGGGCTATTCACACTGCCCCAGAAGAGGAAAGGAGACAAGGTTTCTACTCGAGACTCTTCCTGGTGCCCAGCAAAGACAACTCCTGGCGTCCTATCCTGGATCATTCTATCCTAAACACTTTTTTGGTGATCCCAAAATTCAAGATGCTAACTCTTCACCAGTTGCTTCCTATGCAAGGCAAGGATGCCTGGTTGGCAACACTGGATATTAAAGGAAGCCTACCTGCACATCCCAATCGGGGAATCTTGCAGAAGATACCTACGCTTCAAAGCAGGCTACATGCACTATCAGTTCTCTGCATTGCCCGTTGGCTTATCTTCTGCGTCCAGGGTATTCACAAATTGCCTAGCTCTAGTCATTACATTTTGCAGGCAAAGAAATATTCAAATATACCCATACCTGGACGATTGTCTAATTCAGGCTGAAAGCCAGGACATACTTTTGAATCATCTAGAGTTTATACAGAAGGTGCTAACTTCTCTGGGGTACACCATAAACGAAAATAAATCACATCTGGTACCCTGTCAACAAATTGTATTCCTGGGAGCAAGCTTGAACACAACTTCCCAGATGGCTTTCCTCACTATGGAGAAACAAGTTTATTTGACAGCTTACTTCAAACTATTGGCCACAAAAACCCTGCTATCTGCAAGACAAATACTGCAAGCCTTGTGGGTTCATGGCCTCCTGCATTCTCCTAATTCCATATGCAAGACTGCATATGAAGAAACTACAGTGGTATCTAAAAAGCCAATGGTGTCAACATTCTCAGGATCTAGAAGCAGTGATTCCTATCATACCTTGCCTACAGTTAGAGTTCCTTTGGTGGGCAGAGGCCTGCCACCAAAACAAGGGACTGCCATTCACTCTACCCCCTGCTGCCCAAACCCTAATAACAGACGCATCAGACAATGCATGGGGAGCTCACTTGGCAGGGAAGTGCATTCAGGGTAAATGGAACCAAAGTCAAATGCACCAGCACATAAATCAAAAGGAAATGTTAGCTGTACAGAATGCTCTGACAGCCTTCAAAGACCACATTCTTCCAGGACAATTAATGGTAAAGACGGACAACACCACTGTTATGTGGTACATAAACAAGCAGGGAGGAACCCACTCATACCCTCTCTGCAGACTAGCCATGGCTCTGTGGAACACAGCCTTGAGCTACCAAGTGCAGGCTCAGTTCCTGCCCGGAAAGCTAAATACACTGTTAGACGACCTAAGCAGCAATCTCATGGACCCACACGAGTGGAAACTGGAACCAAAGACATTTAACATGTTGATAAACAAATTGGGGAGCCCAGATATAGACCTGTTTGCTTCCTCTCAGAACTACCAATCGGACAAATTCTGCACAAGGACTCCCCACAAACAAAGTGGATGCCCTGTCCTTCACCTGGAAAAATATATCACTTTATGCCTTTCCTCCTCTGCCTCTCCAAGGTACTACTAAAGATCAAACAGGACAAATCAAGGACGATACTGATTGCACCAGACTGGCCATGCCAACACTGGTACCCCCTCTTGCGCAGTATGTCACTGCTGGCACCTGCCTCAGACCCCTACCCTGCTGTCTCAGCAGGAGGGCTAGATTCTGCACCCTCAGCTTCAAACCCTGAACCTGGCAGCCTGGCTAATTACCTGATCTCTCCATTACCATCCCTCAGTAAACAAGTGTTGGATGTCATTCTGGAGGCAAGGAGGCCTAATACTAGAAAATCTTATGCTGAAAAATGGAAAAAATTCTGTTCCTGGAACCAAACTCAGGGGATGGGCACAGCAGCGCCCAATTTACCTCAGATTCTTCAATACTTAACTGAGATGCTTCCCAAGGGCCTTTCCTTTTCCTCCATCAAAATTCATGCCTCAGCCATTTCAATTCATTACAACACAGAACCACCCATCTTCTGTCATCCACTGCTCAAGCAGTTCCTCAGAGGGGCAAAAAACTTAAGACCACCCAGGAGAGCCCCAACTCTAGCCTAGGACCTTAACTTTGTATTGGAAAAACTCTACCTCCTTTTGTGCCAGCTGCAAGTGCAGAATTGAAATTCCTTTCTTGGAAAACAGCCTTCCTTTTAGCTATCACTTCATCAAGAAGGGTTTCTGAATTACAGGCTCTTATGGCAGTGGAGCATTTCTTCATCTTTTGCCCCTCAGGACCAATCCCTCCTTCATGCCCAAGGTAGTATCCAGTGTGGCTCTTAATCAGTCCATTCATTTGCCAACCTTGTTTTCTAATCCACAGAACAAAGGGGAACATATACTGCACTCCTTAGATGTGCACAGACAACTTAGATTTTACTTGGGACAGGACTAAATCTCTCAGGAAATCTGAACAGCTGCTGGTGGCATTTGCTGCAGGGGCAGAGGGGAAGGCCATTTCAAAGCAATCCATTTCTAAATGGATAGGCCATTGCATTCATTTCTGCTATAAGCACTGTGGAAAACCTATCTCATAGGGGATAAGACCACATTCAACCAGGGCTACATCTACCTCTACAGCCTTTCTCAGAGGTGTCCCTGCCAGGGACATCCTAGAAGCTGCTTGCTGGAGTTCTGTACATACTTTCAACAAGTGTTACCATTTGGCAATTTTCTCTAAATCCAGAGCTGGCTTTGCCACTGCAGTCTTGCAGGACCTTATAGCTGGTCCTAATGCTGTCTGATTTCCTCCTCCCATCCATAGCTTTGGGAATCTACCCAAATGTGATGACTGCAACAGTGAAACACGAAGAACATAGTACAGTTGTGCACACTTACCATAAATTTAGATGTTCAAGTGTATTCACTGTTGCAGTTCTAGTTACCCTCCCTCCAGCCCCCCGACGTCTATTGGCTATACCTCTATTCTTGCTTACTATGTTTAAAGCTTTTTGTGTATTTGCTTTTTTGTTGGAGGTGTAACCTTGTATATGTAATTGCTTCCCATTTTGGGGGCACTTGACATCTGGGGAAAGGAAAACTGATGTAATGGCGTTGGCTGCATGCTTTATACCCCTGACTATCTGATGTCATGGAAGATGAGACAGCAACCGACGCAGGACCCAAGACTTTGATAATCAGGCCGACTGAGGGCTACTGTAAGCAGATAACCCAAATGTGATGACTGCAACAGTGAATACACTCTAACATCTACATTTATGGTAAGTGTACACAACTGTACTTTTTATGTGTATTGAGTGCTGTAGGTGCTGCATTAGGTGTAGCTTCTTTGTGTTTGGAAGGTTTCTGGTGTTTAGGTAGGTTTCTGGTGAGTACCTCTGTGTATGATGGTTTATATGTTGAATGCGTGGCTTGCATAGAAGGTGTAGTATATGAGCTGACAATCTATTCAGTGTTACTGTACTGTGCGAGAGAAAGTAAGGATTCCGGGTTCTTAGTGTAGATGTATCTCTCACATACCTCCCAACCGTACCGAATTACTCTTTTTTTTTTTTTTTTTTTTTTTTTCCCCCCAAGTTTTGGGGTCCAAATGAAGGGGTGCCACGATTCCCAAGTGGCACCCCTTCATTTCAAATTTTTTCTTTGTTTTTTATTTTTCGCGCTTTGTGAGCTGACTTCATCACATGTGCGATGACGTCAGCTCCATCAGGGCTACCAGCCTGTCGGAATTGAGCTCAAGGAGCCCATGTCATGCACGCATTTTCGGCTGGTCTGGCTGTTCAAATGCTCTGCAAGCAGGAACAGCACTCTGGAGTGATAACCAGGAAGTTATTCTGTTAGCAACGCAAAATATGCAATATCCATTTCAAGGACTGCTGGCAACAGTCAGTGATCCATAATGCACTTAATCAGATCACGGGGCAGGTATGTTCAGTGCAAGTGGAATGAATTTTGCATAAGACAACAGTTTCCTTTCCTGTTAACTTCACTTTTGGTAAGTGTTTGTACTTCCAAGTTTTTTAAATAATCAATTTCTCAAAAGTTGTAATGATGAAGAGTCAAGGTTTATACATCTAATAAAGAACAAAGTCCATTTAACAAATACTGTCTTCCATATAATCACAGACAGTAGGTTTCCTGGTAACAGTTACTTAAAACATTTAGCCTACGTTGTTTTCTTTGTGAATGAGCAACACTATAGTTTTCTTTTCGTGTAAAATTATGCTAGATGTCTACTAAAAGCAAAATAGGGATTTAACGATATATTAAAAGCTGTCTTCTGTATTAACAATAATGACCTTTGCCTGTTCTGTGCCACAAAGTATATTGCGAGCGTGTTACCTGTAATAATCTGATTATCAGTCACATTACTCTGTTATTTTGTTTCTTTCTGCAGCTTTTATTTTATTTTTCGGAAACCTTTTAAATTGCATTCTTGTTGGTGCTCTTTGCTAATTGATGTTGCTGATTTTGACCGTCAGAACTCAGCACTACAGTCTGTATGGTTCTTGCTGTATATTTTTGCTGTGTGTTGCCTTTTTATTAGTAGTAGTCTTCTTTCGGCTTTTCCCGGTTAGGGGTCGCCACAGCGGAACTCCGGTCCGCTAATGATTGGTAGTTGATTTTTACGTGCCGAGTTACCAGCCCTGACACACAACCTTCAACGAAGGTACGCCCATTCACCCATGTCTCCACGCAGAAGACGCTGTAGCTGAGAATCGAACCGGACAGCTTATTCATGATAAAGATTATTGCCACGTAATTTTTTACCCACATTGCATTATACGCATCTTGCCAGTAACCCAGGTGGTGGCTGAAGAGAATACAAAATATTATTATTTTGGTAGTAGATGTTCTAGTTGATTGCCATTCCGATTTATCCCACAAGCCTTTTTTCCCTTTCGGTAGAGAAAAATAGTCTGTTGTGGTATATTTTGAAAATAACCTGGCAACACGATAGCAAAACAGTGAGGCTGGTTATTAAAAATAAGCAAAATTAGAACGTGTTTAGTATAAGTTATTGTGTTTAATTCAATGGACGTATGATTATTTCACCCCAGAAACAACTAAAATCTTGGGAGGTCGCTGCTCAATACAGCCTCACCGCAAAGGCCACAAAACAGAAAAAAACATGTTATTTTTCCCGGGGCTTACTTTTCAGCCTGTAGACATTGAAAGTAGGTACAAAGGCCCTTAGAAAGCACATACATCCTGCTAACAATATGAGCATCTAATTAGCATAAATGTATTTATTGACATTTGATTACCAGGAAAGTCCAACTGGGTAGAAGCCCATTTTCAGCAGAGGCCCAGGGAGAAAATCTCCAAATTATTACAAAACATTTTAAGAACAGTAATTTTACAACCTTCAAAAATAAAACATCTGCAGTTTAAACATTTATAACAAATTAGTGGTAATATAAAACCATTGGTTAAGAAACAATACAAGTTATATGACAGTCATTTAATATTTATAGAAATTTTTAACAGTTTGTAGAGATGGTAAAGATAAATTAGTATAATACAAACTGGGATTACAATATGAAGTGAGGGAAACGAGGTTTATGGTATATTTATAGAGAAAGTCAAGGAAGAGAATTTGGTAGAAATAAGGAAGTAAGTGAAGAAAGGAGAGTAAGGAGGTGTAAGGAAAGAAAAGGTACTTGTTCACATTTGGGGTATAGTTTATCATGGTTTTGAGCAAGAACAAAGCCAGATGTTAGCTGGGAAGTGGTTTTGAAAGATATGAGGGGAAGGTATTGTCCTGATGGATACAGGTAAGGAGTTTCAGGTCTTAGCAACCTGGTACAAGTACAGACAATACCCAGCAAATCTGATAGGTTTGTAGATAGCCAGGAGTTTTTGGTCACTGGATCACAATGACCGACTGGGGACATAGTTGTGTAGAAGGTTTTTTTAATGCTAGACAGGAAGATGGATGTTGGATAATTTTATAGTTGGTAGGAAGCTCTGTATATGTTAGTTGATGAGGCAGTTCTAATCAATTTAGGCTTTTTAGTGCTATACAGTGGTGGGTTTTGAAAAGGGTATTTGCTGCAAATTTAGCAGCTTTGTTATAGCATTGTTCAAGTTTTAATGTTTATGAAGCCTGGAGGTAAGAAGGATGGGAGTGCCATAAAGAAGTGCGGGGAGGCGATAAGTAGTGGCAAGTGTAGTTTTAGTTGTGTCGGTGAGAATATTTTTGGCTCTGTAAAGCATCCCTTATTTTTTATGATTTTTCTTATGCAATGTTGTATATGCAGGTTGAATGTAAGATTATTATGCACTATGGGAGTTTCAACGACAGAGACGTTTTAATGCCAAGTCTATTTTCATTGTAAGACAGTATTGCTTTGTTTAGCAGATGTCTGTTAGTGTTTGTGCATTGTGCTGTAAAATGTAAAAATAAAATCCAAGTAATCATTATAGAAGTAAATCAGTATGCACACATTAGTGTTTATGGTAAATGGGACGGAATAGCCAGGTAATGGGGCATTGGATGGCTGCAGGGGGATTCTGGTGCCATATTTTGGTTGTCTGTTCAGTTTGCATTTGAAAGTTGGTATCCCACAATTCCATTGGCGTGGGTGGGGTTATGCAAATATGTATGCTGATTATATGTTAATCAGCGTACAGATTTGTACCTATTTTTCATGGGCCTTGTCCAGATTTTTGATGTTTCCAGGTAGAGAGGTATGATCTCTCACAGATTGTATTTGGGTGATTTAGGAGTAGAGGGTTGTCAGTATATGTGAGGCAGTTGCTACACTGCCTCAGGATACCAATGTCAGTCAGGCTGGTAGGAGAAATGGAGGGAAACCGACCATCCATAATGCTAGGTTAAATCCTGTTTTCACAGTGGGGAGAGACAGTGGAGGGGTGTGGTATTACCTGAATGCTCTAAATGGGGTCTGTACTAATAGGGTGCTCTGTAGTTGCAGAAGTTCTCCAGATGGTATGAAATTATTGTAGATTTTGTGGTTTTGGGACTGTTTAAATGGCAAATGTGCAGCTGAGGTGCTCTCTGAGCAGCTAAGCACAATTTAAGGACGTCTCGGCTGGATCATAGCCATGTTACTAAAGGAAATCTACTGAAGTTTTTGCATCTGTAACTGCCAATGGTTACTCCCATTGCGCGGTAATGAGCGATGGTGCACAGAGGTGCGCTATGTGTAAACATGAATACAGCAGAGCAGTGGCTGGTTGCCTAACTCTGTGGAGCTGTGTTAAAACAAGCCCAAACCCGTGCAAACATAGGCCATATGTAGCAACAGTGAGCAAACTGAATTAAACAATTTAACCAGTTAAAAAGCTCAGAATTGAGCCCTGTGCCAGCAGCCTTCAATCAGATGAGTCCTAACTGCATTCTGCTAACATAAGGGTGCAGAGGTGCCTCCTCCAACAAAAGATAGCCTGGTTTAGTGCTCAGTTTAACAAACAGAACCAAATTCAGCAAGTCTGAATCTAGTCTGTGCTACAGCAGACAAAAAGTGCAACAAATCAGTAAGAACAGTTTTAAAAAATCCACAGTACAGCAAAAATACATTTTAAAAGTGCAGAATACAATATAAAATTGTACTCATGGTTAGCAGAATGCAACAGATTCCTTGGATTGCACAGATGAATACAGCAGAGCAGTGGCTGGTCGCCTAACTGTGAAGCTGTGTTAAAACAGCCCTTTCTTTTCTTCCAGGTGCTTCACTTCAAGTTACAGTAGAATTTACCCCTTCTTGTGTGAATTGTGGCATAGACTCTGAAATGTTTTGCTCCCCTCCTTTAAAACTCCCATCAGTATTGTGTTTCTAGTGATGTAGTTGGGAGCACTATGGTTTATTAAAGTTAATTTAACACTGGTTGATTTTTATAGTAGATAAGGTTGTAACATTTCCATTTCTGATTTTCATAGAAAATCATTTTGATGTGCTTTGCATAATCGTTGAATTGGGGTATATAAGTAAGGGAATATAGGGGTAGCCCCTGCAAAAAAAGAAAGTGCAACTCTGTAATTGAACTGGTATGTTCTTCGCTGTGTAATCAAAATTTGTGTCAGTACATCAGACATTGCATCTGTCAAAGGCTCTGTAATCCAATCGCAGATGTTGCATGGCACAAAGGAAAGGGAGTTTTGTACAAAAAAAAAAAAACTCTTTTCTAACTATGTGGGCTGTTGAGATAATCGTGACCTGAGAGCATAACCTTCACAATGGGAGTGCAGTGGGTGACCCCAGTGCTAACGTCACCTTTCTTTCCTTTATGCAGTATTTTATGTTGAAAATGTGTATACTCTTGTATATGTGAGCATATTCTAGACGTTTAACATAGTTCTGTATAGTTTCTGTAATGTGGTGTAGTAATCCTGCTGCAGCTTAACTAGATGTGTGTATGAAGAGAGTAATTTCTGTCTTCTGGTAATGGTGTGTCACCACAGACTTCTGTGATGTCTGCATACTGATCAACAGCTTAACTTCAGCTCACACAGTGTGCAAACAGAAACTGAGAAAAAGGGGAGCCATAGAAACTGTATTTTAAGTAAAATTCAGTTACTGGCTAGTAAGTACACTGCCTGGATGCCAGCAAAAGAGTTTAGAAAAGGAGAAGAGAAAGCACTACCTGAGAATGATTCTGCAGCCCTTCAGCAAAAAACAATTCTTCTTCGGCTTCAGTTCGAGAGAGTTTCCATTAATTTACAGGAGAAAATAAATCAGATGTTCTCAGTTTAAAATAAATGAAACATTCAAGGAATACTTCAACTCAAATAACAAAAGGCTGGAAAAAATAGAAGAAGCTTTATTTAGCTGTTCAAATAAACTAATAAAACTACAAAATCGAGACTGAAATGAAGAAAAGCTGGCTGAGTATGAAGTTTCTCAAGACAAGCTGTTTTCAAAAATATAGTTAGAAGACAGAGCTGTACCAGACAAAATGGAAGGAACAGACTCTGTTAATTTTATGAAAGCACAAATAAGCAAAGGGCACATGGAGTGTATGCTCTAAACCTGACCATGGGAAAGGAGGCAAGACCTATATTAGTAAAGATGCAATTATATCAGCAGAAAGATCCTAACTAAACTGTGGAAGAAGAGGAGAGTATTAAAAACTGGAGACAGCACTGTATTGTAGGAAATGATTATTCACTGTACACCATGCAGAGGCGACGTAAATTTATCCCGACATCCAGTGAATGTCGAGAGGCAGGTGTGAGATTCAAGCTTATCTGGATGGCATCATGATATTTTTCCTGAAGGGTCAAATACATGTTTTAATGCAGAACAATCTAAGGAGGAAATAAAAATGTTTATCCAGCAAAAAGTGATCAAGCACACATAAGAGGACTTTGCTTCTCACTCTTCTAACAGTAAAGTTCATAGAGATACTTTGTCAGTGAAAGCATTTTCCAGTGTTCAAAGGAAACTGCTTGAGAAACAGGAAAACTCACATGAGTTGACTAGAAGAATTAGGAATACTGTGGACTTGAACCAGAGTCTTGTTTTGGGAGATGGAGATGAACAGGAAGAAGACCAGCAAAACTGAAATTGGTGAATAAATAGGAGACTATAAAGCATCAGTCACATTTGCAAAATATGACTTTACAAGTAAAAGTACTGAAAAAGACTGTACTTTTGTTCACTTTATTAAATGTGTGGGTGGGACTGCAAGCATATAGCCCAATCTGTCATTAATTTTTAGAAGGACACTAAAAGGAAGTGGGGAGTAACTGTAAGCAAAATAATTTTTGGACTTATTAGTATTTTGTATAAAACATTTCAAGATATAAACAGCATGATGTGTATAGTAAAGTAGTTTTATGTCGTGTGTAGTCGGAGTATTTTAAATGTGGGGGGGGGTTCAATGACTGTGTTAAAAATATTAAAGTAAACAAGTACTTAGTTGGAAAAAATACAGGCTTTACAATATAACAAGAGAAGAAAGGCTGGGCAAAAAAAGTTTAATGTTAATTTGCTGTGATTTTGGGTTACTGAGATGGGGTGTAAAGATGTTCTGATTATATTATATGTATGTAGTTGTAAGATATTTTCACTTATTTTTGCAAAGATGAATGCCTATGGCAGTGTTCTTGGTTTACGCTGTGCAAAAGTGTTTTTGTAAGCAAGTAGGCTTTAAAAATAAGACAGAATGACAAAAGCCATGAAAAATGCTAAGTTTCTTGCATCCGCAAAGATATTGACTTTTTTTTTCCATTAGCAAATGTTTAGTGGGAGTCCAGAAGTCTACAGCTGAAGGCAGCTGTACATTCTGTTCTGAGTGACATTTACAAAGATTCATTGCTGAGTACTTTTACATGAAGATGAGCTGTCTACAGGTGCAAGCAATTAATCTTGAAAGTTCTGAGCATTCTTTGCTATAGGAAATGCAAAATTTAAAGGTACATTGTCAATCAGTTTAATAAAAATAAAGTCTGAAATTGTGAAGTGAATAAGAAATAGCAGCCTTAATACTTTAATGCATTTAATGGAAAAGTGCACGGTTTAGTTTTATTTAAAGATACCCAGTGGATTTTTTTCTTAGGGCTAAAAGTAAAAAGAAAGTTTTCTGAAGGCATGCAAGCCATTTTTATATTTGTGAGGAGACTAGAGATCAGAAAAGAACAGAGGGCAATCTCTGCAAGTGGGGAGCACAGGCTGTAGCATGTGCTTCAGCATGGGTAACCAGTTGCTTAATACTTGTGAATGCAGCTGTCAGTTCAGGATAATTGTTAAACTTCGTATTTTGAAAATGTATTTTGTGTGTGTGTGTGTGTGTGTGTGTGTGTGTGTGTGTGTGTGTGTGTGTGTGTGTGTGTGTTTTCTAAGTTAGTAGGGGATGGGGGTGTTTCTTTTTGAGGGTTTTCATTAAAATAAAAAGCCATGACAAGAAACAACTCTGTAAAAGATCAGCCTATCAAACATTAGTGTGTGCATATAATGGCAAAGTTGGAAATACACATTCAAAAAACTGCCATTTATAATAGGTGGGATCAATAGCTTTTTATCATAATGGCTATCCATTTTATCATGAAACTTAAATGGCCTTACAGGTATAGACAAAAAAAGGAAAGAGTATTAAATTATATGAAGAAATGCAGAGTGCAGATATGCTGGATGAGATGCATTTGGAAAGAAATGAGTGTGTGAATTTGACAAAGAATTTCAGGATGGATATACAGCAGAATTTCAGGGACAAAGGAAAAGGGAAGTAGTTGTGCTAATTGCTAAAGGGACTGCAGTGCTGATAAAAGAGGAAAAAGACAGTAATGGTAGATTTAGGGTAGTAAAAGGCTTTTAGCAAGGGATGAAGATTTAGCTGATGTATTTATATTCCACCAAAAACTCCACTATTATGGAACTTAGGAAAATATGGGGAGCAATAGCTTACTAGTAGTTGGGGACTGGAACATGTATTGCAATAGTGATGATGTATCAGGGAGATATAGAAGGGAAAAATATAACAAAAGAGGGTTGATTTCTGAAGAAATTTATGAAAATGTTTGGTATGGAATATGTAAATTCAGTAGTAGGAAAGAATGTTTCATATTTCCCATAGACTAGGCAGAAGTTATATTTGACAGGAATATGTGCATTTAATTGAAAGCTACAACACATATCCAGTAACTTTCAGATCATGCACCAGTAAAAACTAAGATAAAAATGCAGGGTAGTGAAGTAAAAATGAGGCACTGGCACTTTCCTACCTACCTTTTAAAAATAGAGGAATTTAAGGAATGGGTGGTGGAAATTATTCAAGAGTTATTCAGACAGGTAGAAATATATTCAGACGTTATAGCTAGTGAGTGGGATAAAATGAAAAAGGAGTGTAAAAACGTGGTGGAAATAAAAGTTAGAGAGATATTTAAGAAGTAATAGGAATTACATAGAGGGACTGACAAAGTTTGAAGTATTGAAGAGTAAAGAGAATCTCACAGAACAGGAAGAGGCACAAAAGCGTAGTGCTAAAGAGGAAATATCTGGGTAATCTGCATGAGTTTAAAAAGACTGATGTTAAGCAACTTTTTTTTTTTTTTTTTTTGATAATTCCAGCGCACAAAAATGTTTGGTACAATGACTTGGGCAATAGAAAGTAGAAGTGGTTGTTTTATTTATTTATTTATTTATTTTTTTACATTTGTTGACCGGGAGTGTCCGACTGGATGTAGATCCATTTTCTGCAGAGGCCCGGGGAGAAAAGCTCCACAGTTAAAATAGACAGTAGTTACGTTGGATTACATAGTGATTAACAATTTAACTTAGCAATTAATTACAAACATATTTACAGATGAAGAACATAGTACATCAGTAGACAACTAGAATCTTTATCTGCGAAGTACATAACAGACATTAAGAAATGTTACAATAAGAATTTCCTGCTGTATAATAAGTACTAGGCTTATGAGCATCTGAGCATTCTATAATCAAGTTAGTTAGTGAGGTGGAAAGAAAGGTAGTGGTTGGATGGGGTGGGTGATATTAGAGTGGGAGTTGCAAGGGCATAGCCAGCATGTTTTTAGGTGCGCTTTTAGTAAAGTTTTGAAGTGGGTGCATGATGGTATGGAGGTAATTGTGGGTGGGAGGGAGTTCCATAATTTGGCTATAGTGCAAGAGAATAGTGCTTCACCAGCAGAGTTACTGGCTTTAGTGATCTGCAAGTGATTTTTGTTGCTGGATCTTCGTGGTCTGGTGGTGCGATAGGGTTGGAGTAGATTCTGGAGAGATGGGACATTTAGTGGATGGTTTACTAGTTTGTGGGCGAGTGATAGTTGATACCATTGAAGGAGGTGAGGGAGTTCAAGCCAGCCCAGTTCAGCAAGTGAGAGACAGTGGTAAATACGGTAGGATGCCCCTGTGGTGAATTTAGCAATTTTGTTATAGCAGGTCTCTAGCTTGTTTAGATCGCATTGCCTTAGGTTGGTATATATTGGAGAGGCATAAAGTAGGGTGGAGATAAGGTGGGAATTTGCTATTGAAATCTTTGCTGCTTTAGTGAGAAGTTGCTTATTTCTGTGTAATGCTCCTTGTTTTTTGTGGACTTTTTTTATGGTCACGGATATGTGAATGTCAAATTTTAGTTTGTATATTTCCACTCCTAGCAATTTGGTGTGTTCAGTTGGGTATATAGTGGTGTTGTCTTTTGCTGTGATGTTAAAGTGAGAGTTGCTTTGAGTATGTTTGGTGGGTTGGAAGATGAGTAGTTTAGTTTTGTTTGGGTTGAGTATTAATTGGGCATCGGATAACCAAGTTTCAACAGAGGAAAAGGCTTCCTGTGGGACTTTTTGCAGTTTGGGTAAGGACTGGGCTGAGCAGATGATGGTTGAGTCATCTGCGTATTGTATGAGTGTGCCATGTTTGGCGGCAGAGGCTAGATTATTGGTGAAAACAGAGAAGAGTAGGGGTCCAAGGATGGATCCTTGGGGAACCCCTGTGGAGACGGGTAGTTGGAGAGATATGTCATTCTGCCATACAGTGGATTGTTGGCGGTCAGACAGGTAATGTTACCAAAGGTTGTTGCCAAACTTGGGGAACCTATAACAAGGAAAATAAATATAAATCCTGTAGAGGTATTAGAGACATTTCAGAAATTTAATGAAAATTTGTGTAAAGCAGAGAAATGTGGAAATCAAGAAGGAGGCATGAATGAAAATATTTGTGGAAGACTTAAGTATGCCAAGGTTGGAGGTAGGTGAGGCTCAGTAAGTAACATTTAATATAGGAAGGGATAAGGTAAAATGATGATGTATAATAAATGTTCAGAAAGATTTCCAGGAACTGATGGTACTCCTATGGAGGTTTAAAAGTTAGGAGGGAAGAAAATTATGAGATTTTGTTTGATAACAGTATTTTAAAAGGAGGGGAAGCACTTTGGAAGAACAGTGTGGTAGATGTATTCACTAAAGATGGTAAAGACCCATCAGATCCAGTTTCATACAGACCCGTTTGAATTTTAAACTATGATTATAAAGTGTTTATTTCTACACTAGCGAAAAGAATGGCAAAGTTGTTGCCAAAACCATACCTCTCAACCTCTTAGTAGAAGAAATCTGGACAAAGCCTGACAAAATGGGGGAACAAATATCCAAAAATAGGGACAGATTTAAAATTTCGTTTTTATAAACTTATAAAGTTACTAGAGTAACAGAGTTTGTGTTAACATACATATGTTAAGTCTGAAACTCAAATGTATATCATTATTTGATGACTTCAGTCCTCGGACAATCCCAGTGATTTGCCAGAAAACCACCAATTTTATGAGGAACACACCAAAAATATGAGGCAAAAATCTGGACAGTTGAGAGGTATGGAAACTGACAGAAGTGGATCAGTGTGGTTTTGTGGAGGGGAAGCAAATATTTTTAAACATTAATGTAATATTGATGATTCAGAGGGAAGCAGAATGTAAAAAATACTGTTGCTGTTGGTGGATCTTAATGCAGAGAAAGTATGTGACAGCGTAAGCTGGGGTTTTATGAGTAGGGCAATGGAAGCATTCCACCTTCTCCAAGGATACCACAGTATAAGCAGAAGATAAGTGACGTTACCAATTGGCTTTGTAACTCATGTCACTCCAGGGGAATCCAATGTTTGTCACCTTGGTTGGACAGGTCAGCAGACCACATTACTTTTCCAAAGATGGGCTGTACTTCTTCCCTCCTAAGCTTTCAGATACTGAATTAAACATTATCCACCTCTCTTAGAGCCTTTTATAGGCAGTGCTAAAAAGACACAGCTACCAGCACAGTGGAAAAGTCACCATGCAACCTTAAGGTGTTACTGTGCAGTGTTAGGAGCCTAAAAAAAAAAAAACTCCACATCCTTCAAGCTCTGTTTACACTGGAGAATATAGACATCTGCTCTAGGACCAAGGCTTGGTATAAAGCCATACAAAATACTCTGGCAGTGCAAGGTTATGGTGCCGTCCACACATTTAGACCAACAACTGAACAGACTAGCGACAAAGGTGGAGATATCTTGAGCTACGTTGGCAGCAAGCATACCTCTAGGTTGGTTAAACAGGGTTATACTGTGGAGCTCATACACATGCAAATCACCATAGATAAGGTCCCTCACCATATCATGGCTAGCTACAGGTCAACTTCTATCCCCCTAGAGTCTCATGATTCTTACCTAAATCTACTACAGACACTCACCATCCAACCAAACATCCTAGTCATGGGTGACTTTAACTACCCCTCTATAGACTGTGAAATGTACACTGTCTCAAACCTCACAGGCACAATGCTTCCTGAGACACAAACATTCCAACTAGAAGATCAAAGATACAGGATCTGGAACTTGCCGCTATGGGAGAGCATTGCACCCCCCACCACCACCACCACCATTTCACATCCTCACTTGTGAGGTCAGATCACAGAGCTGTCTCCTATGAAGTAAAAATCAACCTGGAAAACCCATCTGAATGAGTTGATAGTTAGGAACTCGTCTAAGGCAAACTACGTACTGTTAAGCAATAGCTTATTAAAATTCAAGGCTTCCTCCCTAACCCCGAGTCCTCCACTAGCTGTGCAGAATTATTCACAGAGTCCCTACACAAACATGTGAATGGTTGGAAAGGTGATTGTACACCTAAATTCCACTGGTGGAATCCTTGCCGAAACTGGGTATGTAATAAAAGTAGTAAGCACATGGTCAAAATCAGGAAGAACAGTTTCATTAAAGACAAGTGCTCTCTTTTATACAACTAAACAAGAACCTAAGAGTTCTGATTAGGTCCAACAAAGTCAAGTACAAGGTCAGGATAGCCTTGCAAGACTAAGGATCATCACAAGGCCTTCAATTATGTTCAGAACCTTACAGGTAACACACAGGAGTGTGCTAAACTGGTTGTAAACAGTACCACGTTCACCAGTCAGGGTGACATAGCAAATCTGCTGTATGATAAATTTAGCTCGTACGTCATCCCTTACTCCTTCCCCCAGCTCCACTAGGTGAAATCCTCTTCAGCATACCTCCCCCAGCTATTGGCATGGGCCAGTTGCTCTCAGTACTCAGCAAAGCCAAGAACACTGCCTCCACAAATCTCAGCAACATCCCAATGTGCCTCCTGAGCAGTCTAAAAAATGACCTGTCAGGACCACTTGATGAACTCAAGTACAGCCGTGAAACAGGCTACGCTCCATGTGAATGGAGGACTGCAACAGTTATTCTCCTCCACAAGGGTGGACCATCATCCAGCCCCGAGAACTGCAGACCCATCATTAGTCTAACATGACTTGTATGCAGAGCCATGGAATGAATTATTATGGAATAGATAAATAACGACATTGGCAATCTACATACCCTGGACACATCCCAGTTTGCCTTTGTTAAGGGAAGGTCATGCCTATCTTACCTGGTAGACTTCTTTGAGTTAGTCACCAAGGCAGTGGACAAGAGTAAAATGTCTTGACTTGGCCAAGGCATTTGATACAATATCCTATTCAGGCATTATTGATAAACTCTCTGAGCCAGGCATAAATCTCTGCGTAACTCACTTGATTGCTGGTTGATACATAGACAGGGTCCAAGAAGTCAGCATTGGCAAGTTCACCAGCAGAGTACCCCAGTGCTCCATGCTGGGCCTTTTCCTGTTCAACATCTACTTCAAAGAAATTGAGGCTAACGTTCAAGGCCTCTGACTTACCAGGTTCATAGACTGTAAATTGGGCGCTATTATAGATTCCCCCCAAGACACCAACATATTGCAAGAGGGTTTAACCCAGAAAAGTGACTGGTGCCAAAGGCATGGCCTAATACTCAATGCCAAAAAAATGCATTACAATGCCTTTTGGGGAAACTGTCAATGTAAGTTAATTACTCCATCGATAAAACACCCCTAAGAGTTGAACCAGTAGTAAGGAATCTGAGAGCATACGTAAATGACAGTTGAGCCTTTGACCAACACCTAGCTAAGATAGTAAGAAATTCATTCTGTGTCACCCAACTTCTAGTTTAAGGGTATGGTGTCCAGGTCCAAGGAAATTATAGTACCACTCTACTCAACCCTTATCAGATCTGTCACCGAGGGCAAAACCTCTTTGGCATGTATTTAACCAGACACTTGCAACAGTTGAGACGCCCACAAAGGTTTCTCACCACAGGAATTCGGGGCATGAATAGTTTATCCTACATTGATTGCCTAAAGGCTCTGTCTCTATATTCATTCTTCTTTAAGCTGCTGAGAGAGGATCTTTGTGTGGCTTACGGGGCTTCCTCAGACCCAGCCCTGATGGATCTGTTGCACATAAACAGCACCAGAAATACTAGATCCAGGGATCTGAACTTTGCTTGAGACATAATCAGAACATTCTGGAGAGACAGATGTGTCCCAAAGAATCCCTGCAGTATGGAGTAGGCTCCCTATCCATGTAAAACAAAAGCTCATCCGTAACCCTATTCAAACAAAATGTTGACAATTGGATGTCCGTTCCCATGTCCCTTATGGACAGAGGTCATCAATAAGAAAAGTATTATCCTAACGCCCGCCTGCAGTTCTTAGTCACCTCTCTACTAGCACCCCCTCCTGCATATAGACGTCTATGAAACTTGGGACCCAAAAAGTTTGGTGTGCATGCCTAGGCTTGTAAGTGCCCTAGTGGTCATTACCCTGGTAACCTGTGGACCTATGACATTCAGAAAAGGACGTCTCAGTGTTGTGGAATGCTTTGAGACAGTTTTGAGTTTTTTTGGGATATAAAATTAATGAAGATAATACAAGGTCTGTAGCAATAAATTATGTACCCACACAAACTGGTTCAGAAATACTCATTTATGGAGACACGGTAAGTTGAAGTACTTAGGAGCATGGATTAAACAGACTTCTGTTATGGCAGCAAAGGGTATGTGAGAAGAGACTAAACAAAAGAGAATGTAAAAACTGAGAAACTGGAAGTTCTTGTTTATGGATAGTAAAATACAAGCAGTGAAAATGTTTAATCCCTTTAATTTTAGTCCCTCTAATTTTATAAACAGTAACACAATAAGTCCTATTAAAATGGTCAGGCCCCCCAACAAGAATTAATTTAGTTGCAGCTTCCACAGCATTAACCTTCCCATTGTTTGATTCCCAACCACTTCTGTTTTTTTTTTTATTCCCTGTATTGACTTCTGCAGTAGTTGAATTTCTGGTGAATTATTGGACCATGTAAGATAACATCTGCTCACATACCACCAGTAACATGTTTGCATTGTTGAACTCCAGAGATGATTTGCCATTGTATGGAGGATCCCCCATGTGCAGAATGGCAAGCAAGGGAGTTAATAGAACTGTTTAAACAAAGAATTAAAGATCATCTGGCTTGGCCAAACTAAACATAAGATGAGCAAATTAAATTATTTTTTTCCTTAACCAGACAGTTTAGTTGTGATGATTGCATCCAAGTCTGTTTCTGTTATTGCAAGTGCTAGTAGGGATGCATGAGTTAATGAGGTCTGAAATGCTTCTTTTGCAAGCAGGCTGGATTCTGATGTCCTGGACCTGTGCAAAGGAAAAGAAAAAGTTAATGCATAAGAAAATCATTAAATCAAACAATTACGTTAGTATTTTGCCTTATTTGTTCAGTGTAATGCTTCATACTTGCCATTACTCGGCAGTCTTGCTGAATGCAGCAATCTCTATGGTGTTAGTAAACTGAAACAGCATTAATGTCGTACTCGACTTTAGTGTTGTGAATCACTTTAAAAGTAACTGTGCAGTGGGTTCATGCTCTGAAGATGAATGTGTGTGATATGAGCATTGTAAATGTATTGATTTGGGAGATGAGCATTATTAAATACTCAAAAGGGTGGCCAGAACTTTTACTTCTGTATGGCTAGGCTTCTTAGATCTCTAATCGCTTGCCTAGTGGTTGCTCCTATGCTTCTGAAAAAAATGTTTGAAAGGACCTGCATTTGAGAAAATGTGTATATGAGTGAGAAGAATCCTTATATCAAAAGGTTTGGACAGCAAGTAGTTAATCTTGCAGTAAAGCAGAGCAAAATACAGTAAGGGGCATTTGTGTGGAGGCTGTGCCCCTTCCCACATCCCCTTTACTTATATACAGTCAATCACAGTGCTGTTGAAATCCTCAGCTCCAGTACTACATTAAGGACAGCACTGTTTGTTAAGATTTTTTCTTATTATGGTTTACTTCAGTATTGATCTCTGTTCAGCTGTTATGTTCACTAGTAGAATGTAGATTTAGTCTGGGTTCTGAGATTGATCTATAATGTCAGACCTGCGTATTAGTATGCAAGTCTAATTCTATCCATCTATCCAAAACCCTAAACTGGAACTGTATTTTCTAGTTTTTGTTTCTTTCGGCTTTTCCCAGTTAGGGGTCGCCACAGCGGAACTCCGGTCTGCTAATGATTGGCAGTAGAGTTTTTCGTGCTGGCTTGTTGGGCCTAACGCACAACCTTCAATGAAGGAACGCCCGTTCACGCATGTCGCCACACAGAAGACGCTCTAACTGAGAATCGAACGGGCAATTACTAGATTCACCCAATTTTCTATGCATTTGTCTGCTATTGTAGCACTGCAGCATTTGAGTTACGTACTAGGAACTGTATTTTCTAGTACTTAATTCAAATGCTGCAGTGCTACAGTAGCAGACAAATACATAGAAAATTGGGTGAATCTAGTAATATGTAATGGTTCAGTACCTAAATGTGTGGTTTATAACATTTAAAAAGTCAGGCAGTCAGAACATAGGCAGCGCCGTTTTGACAGTAGCAGCTTTTTGCACTGTTAGACACGGTGCACAGCAGAGTGCAGTGCTGTGGATGTGAGTTAGTATGGATCCCAGTCGATTTTTATTACCTAGGTGCATTACGCTGCATTTCTTTTCAATGAATCCAAATTGCCATATATTATTTCAGCTCTGCTGTTTCTCCTCCTCTTTGTCATTCCATTTGTTTACACTGATTTGTGCCCAAGACCATTAGATCTGTGTGGAGGCCATATTTTTCTTTTTATTTCTGTAATGTAATTCAGGTGAAAACACAAATAGTAGCCTTGAACCCACCCTGTTTATGACTCTCATTTCTTCTTTCTGCAGACCACGAATGTATCTCCTCTTGTATATAGCCTTTATTTAAAAAAATAAATAAATCTGTTACCTTTCCGAGACAGACACCTTGATTTTACTTGTGTGGCATTTTCTCATGTATTTTGGTTTCAGTGTAATTAAGCTACAGTTTCTGAGAAAACGTGCCAGGTTGTTTTATTTTATCTTGTTTGTTCAGCAGCATGCATGCATTTACAGCTGGAAGTGGTTGCAAACTGGCACATTTACACACAAAAATGTGCTTACATTTGCATATTGTCCACTCAGAAAAAAGGTGTAGATGGCACAATAGAGAGAGTCTGGGTCTTAAATGCCACTGAAAATGTATGCATACAAGTGCTTTGTTACAAACTCCCCAGTATCTAGCATTTTAAACCTTTTAATAAAGATTGTCAGTAGTTCTTAGCATTTTGAAAACTGTCTAGCTTTTCGAGGATGGATGGATTATGAATGTGTAGATTGGCAAGAGACTGCACTATCTTTGTCTATCTCTTTCAAGTGCCCTGTACCTCACTTTAGTGTGAAATCATATGCAGAAATAACTAACGGGAAAAGATATTTTGGCTATTTGATGTAGAGAAGACATTAAAGAAAATGTTTTGTAAGAATATGCATCTTTTTCAGAAATATATATTCCCATTTGTAAACAAGCCTGAATGACACTTTTGTTACAATATTATTTTTATGTGCATTTTATGTAATTGTTCAACCCATGAGTAGTTATTCTAGTTCAGGTTTTTGTAGTGTTTGGTCTGGTCATCATGGTATTTGTAGGTTTCAGCTGTTTTATTTCAGTTCAGTGTCTTTCAGTAGCAAGTCCTTACCAAGTGCAATGCGTGCAGAACTCCTTTTATAGTGAAGCCAAGTACTTGTTCTGCATGTGTTTTTTCAGAGCACATCCCAGGTAATTTTATCTTCCAGGCATAGCAACACATCTCTTTTAAGTGTTTTTATTGCAGTTGTTCCTTTCTTACATTTTCCATGTAGCGACATTGAATGAGACTTCAGAGTGTTGGTTAGTTTTATATAGTTTTTAATGACCCCTTGGAGTTGCCCACACCAAGCGACCATCCTGGTGTTTTAGTAAGGTCTTAAGCAGGTCTGAATATCATAGTTTTGATTTCATCCCCATAAATGCAATCATCTCTAGTTTTGAGACTGTCATGGGAACTGCTGACTGCATTTTCCTCTTGAAGCAGTGCCCAGATGCATTGCATTCAGACTGCTGCCTTGTACTAGTTTACATTCCTCAATGTATACACCTTATATTTCCCCGTACTTTGTCTACTTATACGATCCTGACTGTATACACCTTGTATTTCCCCGTACTTTGTCTACTTGTACGATCCTGACTGTATACACCTTGTATTTCCCACGTACTTTGTCTACTTGTACGATCCTCACTCTGTACACCTTGTATTTCCCCGCATCTTGTCTACTTGTATGATCCTCACTCTATACACCTTGTACTTCCCCTTACTTTTACTTGTATGTTCGTTACTATATACACCTTGTATTTACCCTTACATTTACTTGTATGTTCCTTACTGTATATACCTTGTATTTCCCCACACTGTGTGTACTTGTATGATCCTCATTGTGTACATCTTGTATTTCCCCACACTGTGTGTACTTGTACGTTCCTCATTGTGTACACCTTCTATTTCCTCGCACTGTGTACTTGTATGATCCTCATTGTGAACACCTTG
The DNA here is from genome assembly GCF_019279795.1 of Protopterus annectens. NCBI lineage: Eukaryota > Metazoa > Chordata > Ceratodontiformes > Protopteridae > Protopterus > Protopterus annectens. Next base: position 416,407,627 of record NC_056742.1, read on the forward strand.
TATTTCCTCGCACTGTGTACTTGTATTATCCTCATTGTGTACACCTTGTATTTCTTCGCACTGTGTACTTGTATGATCCTCATTGTGTACACCTTGTATTTTCCTGCACTGTGTGTACTTGTACAATCCTCAGTGTTTGCACCTTGTATTTCCCTGCACTGTGTGTACTTTTATGGTTCTCCTTGTGTACACCTTGTATTTTCCTGCACTGTATGTACTTGTACATTCCTCCTGTATACACCATGTATTTCTCCACACTGTGTGTATTTGTACAATCCTCATTGTATACACCTTGTATTTCCCCGCACTGTGTGTACTTGTATGGTTCTTCTTGTGTACACCTTGTATTTCCCTGCACTGTGTGTACCTGTATGATCCTCATTGTATTTCCCTGCACTGTGTGTACTTGTACGTTCCTCATTGTGTACACCTTGTATTTCCCTGCACTCTGTGTGTACTTGTACAATCGTCAGTGTTTGCACCTTTTATTTCCCCGCACTGTGTTTTCTTGTACGTTCCTCATTGTGTACATCTTGTATTTTCCTGCACTGTGTGTACTTGTACAATCCTCAGTGTTTGCACCTTGTATTTCTCTGCACTGTGTGTACTTTTATGGTTCTCCTTGTGTACACCTTGTATACACCTTGTATTTTCCTGCACTGTATGTACTTGTACATTCTTCCTGTATACACCCTGTATTTCTCCACACTGTGTGTATTTGTACAGTCCTCATTGTATGCACCTTGTATTTCCCCACACTGTGTGTACTTGTAAGGTTCTCCTTGTGCACACCTTGTATTTCCCTGCACTGTGTGTACTTGTATGATCCTCATTGTCTACACCTTGTATTTCCCTGCATTGTGTGTACTTGTACGTTCTTCATTGTGTACACCTTGTATTTCCCTGCACTGTATGTACTTGTATGATCCTCATTGTGTACACCTTGCATTTCCCTGCACTGTGTGTACTTGTACAATTGTCAGTGTTTGCAACTTTTATTTCCCCGCACTGTGTGTACTTGTACATTCCTCATTGTGTACACCTTGTATTTCCCTGCACTGTGTGTACTTGTATGATCCTCATTGTGTACACCTTGTATTTCCCCGCACTGTGTGTTCTTGTACGATTCTTCTTGTGTACACCTTGAATTTCCCCGCACGGTATGTACTTGTACGTTCCTCCTGTATACACCTTGTATTTCTCCACAGTGTGTATACTTGCACGGTTCTCCTTGTGTACACCTTGTATTTCCCCGCACTGTATGTACTTGTACGTTCCTCCTGTATACACCTTGTATTTCCCCGCACTGTGTGTATTTGTACAATCCTCATTGTATACACCTTGTATTTCCCCACAATGTGTGTATTTGTACAATCCTCATTGTATACACCTTGTATTTCCCCGCACTGTGTGTACTTGTACGTTCCTCCTGTATACACCTTGTATTTCTCCACAGTGTGTATACTTGCACGGTTCTCCTTGTGTACACCTTGTATTTCCCCGCACTGTATGTACTTGTACGTTCCTCCTGTATACACCTTGTATTTCTCCACACTGTGTATTTGTACAATCCTCATTGTATACACCTTGTATTTCCCCGCACTGTGTGTATTTGTACAATCCTCATTGTATACACCTTGTATTTCCCCACAATGTGTGTATTTGTACAATCCTCATTGTATACACCTTGTATTTCCCCGCACTGTGTGTACTTGTACGTTCCTCCTGTATACACCTTGTATTTCCCTGCACTGTATGTACTTGTACATTCCTCCTGTATACACCTTGTATTTCTCCACACTGTGTGTATTTGTACAATCCTCATTGTATACACCTTGTATTTCCCCATGCTGTACATACTTAGTCTAAGAATTCACTGCACACCGTTGGGACTTCCTTAAGCAGGTGTAAATTTATATGTCGTGTTGTCCTTCTGTGTGCTTGATTTGCAGCTCTGAGGTGAACTGGTTGGTTTGAATCGGTCATCGGTCCTGTGTTATGCTGGATGGGAAGTGATGTTGTTCTGTAGGCACTGCCATTGACATGGACTTCTCAGATTCTTGTTAAGATAATTTATACTCTCACTTTATATGTTCTTTGCAAAGTTGAGAGATGAATTAGAGGTTCCAAATTTTCAGCGGGCCTGACCATTAATTCTTCCTCTGCCATATAGACAGTAAGTATATAATTAGTACTTAACTGTACTGCAAGTATGTCAAGCCAATCATGTATGCTTCTACAGAACAAGCATCCCATCTATCAATTTCTAGCCTGTCCAGCACGACAACTTTCTGAACAGTCCAGAAATGTTATAGAATAGTCTTGCCACTGTTGCTCTAGCTTTGTCATCATCCTGTGCTCTAGCTTTACATTTTAAGTATATTTTGCTTCAGTAACAAAAATGAAGGTTCTGTAGTAACGAGGTCTCCTACATGAGACAAAATGTGCTCTCTTATTTTATTTTTGTTTTTATCTAGAGAAATTTTCACATTATTAAATTTATACAAAATAAGTCTAAGCATATTTCAACCAGATTGAAATGTACCCTGATGCTTTGGGTCATTTGTAACACATTTTTCTTAGGTTTTGAAAGTAATCATATAACTGGATCAACTTGTAAACTGTGTTGCTAAAAAATTGTTTGATATTGTGTGTTGTGGAGCCTTGCAAAACAAAGAATGTTTGACATGGGAAAGTACTGCATACTGGTAAGATTATGAACACCTGTTCATATGTAATCACTACCCTAGCCCAGCTACAAATACTAAATTGTTTATGTACGTTTAGGTATCTGCTAGTGGGTTCAACATGCTTCTGTATTGAAGTGGCTTGTAAATCCGTGCAGGCTAGAAGCTGCATTGAAAAACATTCTAGGGCTTTGTGTGAAGGTCGTGGTCCATCAGTTATATGGGGTGAAGGAAGAAGATTATGGTGCAGACCTGGGTGGTTAAAAATCAGTGAGCCGTGGCACATTTAGGGGGGATTAACTGTATTTTCTTTTCTTTAAATACATTTTCTTACTAGTTGGCTGCACAAACTAGAGGTTTGGCCCTGACTGTGCCCTAGATGACCGAGGTTGGATTATTAGATGAGCAGCTCAGGCATTGGAGGTGCTAGCAGGGTGCAGCCTCTCCATAGGTGGTGCACTTGGTGGAAGATCCCAGACTGCAGCACTTGCAGTTAGGAAAATGCTCTCTTTCTCTTAGGAATCAGAAATGTGCAGAAGCATTTTCTTGCACTGAGTCCAGTACAGTGGGTACTGAGTAATGCTTTCAAGTTAACAGAGAAAGTCGTCTAACCCAGATTAGACTTTCTCTGTGATCTTAGTTTATGCCTGTCTCCATACACGTCCTAAGGTGCCTGGGGAAACAGTGTCAAATACTGGATAAGTGTTTGATGTTCACAAGAGAGATGGAAGCCAAAAAAAGGAAAATGTGATTTTATTATTACTGATAAATTGAAAATGAGATTTTATTATTCCTGATAAATTGAAAATAATTTTTTTACTCCCTGATGCAGATTAGGTATATGCCACTTATATAAGAAAATAAATAGTTTGAGCAAATCTAGAGTGAAATTATTTATTGCCTAGTTAATTTGTGTGTGTGTGTGTGGGTCTGCTGCTTTTAAAAGTGGCTTGACTGGCATCTTAGGTCACCTGTAATATTTCAATTGGGTAGTAGCATTTGGGAGTTATTAACAAACAAAAATATATTAAGGACAGTGGTTTTTGGCTTGAAATGTTAATAATTGTCCATTAGTTTGTTGCTGTGCCTGGACTAGTTATATGGAAAAAATAATCTGACTGCTTGATTATCTAGTTCATCAGATTATAGTATAGATCATGTGCCCACTTGGTAGTTGTATTTTAAAAGCCTGTGCCTTTATTCTGATTATCACTTTAACCTCTTGCTGTTACTTGAGTTTAGTCACCTGTGTTAACCTCACAGCTGCTTATTATAAGCTTTAGTTTTGTAAGTTATCTCTTCTTAAGCACTACGTATTGTTCAGTATTGCAGGCAACCCTTCAGGTAGTCTGTTTTACATGTATGTGATTACCCAAGATCAGTGACCGCTCCCTGTTGAAATGTAGGCACTCGTAATGCTGAGCGTCAGGTAGCCTGTTTTACATGTATGTGATTACCCAAGATCAGTGACTGCTCCCTGTTGAAATGTCGGCACTCGTAATGCTGAGTGTCAGGTAGCCTGTTTTACATGTATGTGATTACCCAAGATCAGTGACCGTTCCCTGTTGAAATGTCGGCACTCGTAATGCTGAGCGTCAGGTAGCCTGTTTTACATGTATGTGATTACCCAAGATCAGTGACTGCTCCCTGTTGAAATGTCGGCACTCGTAATACTGAGTGCCAAAAAAAGACTGAAACTACAGGAGAAGAACGAATCTCTAAAATCGGTCTTCTCCTTTAAGCCACTCCACTATCGCCATACCTTAAGGAAAGGAGAATATTCTGTGAAATGCCCATCTCAGACTCTGTGTATTCAATGTCCAATGTTTCGGGTCTCAACATTTCAAATGCCTTTTATCAGGGACACATTCTGCTATGCAGTCTGTTCTTGTCAACACCCAGTCTGTTTGTAAGCATTCCCATCCATTTAATTAGGACAGTCACTGTCAGTCTGTTTTGTTATGCTGAGGTATGAATTAATTCTAAGTATTTGGTAATCCTGTCACTGCTTTCCACACAACTGTATAATCAGTAAATAAATACTTTAATATGGTTGACAAAGGCTGTGTGAGATGGTCATTGCTGTAAATTCTGTTATTCAGTTGTTGCAGGCCACTAATGGAAAGACAAATCACAAAAGACTGTATTATTAACTTTTAACTGTAGCTTTGTGGCATTGTTTGCATGACCCTCACGTAAGTTTCCTGCTTTAGAAAGAATATTACCCTACACTGTTTCAGCTTGCCTGTTTTTCTTCATCATGTAGCCTGTGTGAGCACGTTATAGTGTGCTTCAGCTTGTTTTTTAATATTTTTTCTCAGTATAGCCTGTCAGAGTAGGGTATAGCCTCTCTGCACCTGTACTCTTGTTTTCCCCAATGTATCCTGCCTGACCATGATATGGCAGTGCAGCTACTTAATCATTGTATAATTACTTATTCTTGGATAATCTCTGCTCGTACAGCTTCGTTTTGATGAATACACTTCTAAGGTTGTGCTGTGTGTGACCATGTTAGAATGCATATTTTGCTTATGTTCCCACTGCCACCAATCATGCAAGCAAAGCATGTTTTAGAAGAAATGCATTTTTGCATCAACTACATTGTTAGGAATTTTTCTACCATAAAATGATAATTTTGGATTCTTTTCCCCTGCAGGTCATCACGGTTTCATTGTTATTCAGTTTTAAACACATTAACTTTAGGCATGTGTTTTAAATTTCAGCTTAAATTGTATATACTTAGGTAGTTTTCATCCTTACAAGATTGTCTGATCTTATTACAAATGAGGCAGGCTATTCGTAAACTGTGTGTAGTTTTATAAATGCTTTGTTTGGTGTACTGCTTCCCTTTACCACAACAGTACAACACTGTTGGCTTGCAAAAGAATTGCTGTATGTTTGAATTTTGCAACAAATGTGCATAGTACATGACTGTGTAGCTTGCACTCTTGTGGTATAAAGCGAGTCACTGTCTTAACAGGGTTGCATGCAGCAGAGCACAGCAGGAAACAGCTGCTTGGTAGGATATGTGACTGACATAACTTGCTGTTCCCTGCTACACAGTGATTCATCCTGCTACACAGTGATTCATAAAACGTTTTCATTCATTAGACTTTATGGCAAAGCTAGTGTCAGGGATATGCTACTGTGAAAGTTTTTTTTTTTGGCAGGAGCTTGCCAGTGTTGCTTGTTGGGATGGTAGGTGGAGCAGTTGTCATTGCAGTTTACCTACACCACAGGAACTCCATAGATGGGAGAGTTTTATGGTGCAAAGGCGATTTTTTCATGAAGTGGTGACATAGCTGCCATGCTCTGTATTTTGAGAAATGCATTAGCAGGGAGGGAAATGCATTAGCAGGGAGGGAAGATCAGTGTGGTCAGATGTGCTGCATCACATGTAAGTATTTGGTTAAAGTTCCATAACTTGTATAGTTGGGACCAGCAGATGTGTACTTGGTGTGCTGTTTGTGCATCTGGTACAGTCATGGATAAGGTAATTTATATATGTGCTCCCTTCATGGAATACTGTGGTTGCACAATGGGTAAGACGACATACAGGGACTTTACTGTCTTTATATATATCACATAGGGGTTTAGTATGCCATTATATTGTATAGCAGCCCTCCTCCATGTTGAAAAATGTTAACCATCTTGTTGTGTCACACTGTTGTATTCAGTAGTAGTTGTTCCTGTCATCTAATTCAGCATAAACTGTGAAAAGTGAATTTTGAAGCCCTGCATTAAGCATCTAAAACCTGCAAATTATGCAGAGAGTTTTTTTTCTGCAGACAAGTCCTTGCGTGTAATGTTTCTTGTAGTGCACATTTCCTTAATTTGTGTACAACTCTAATCTGGTTGTACTTCTGCTGTATAAGTAACTATCACCTTAATGTTCAACAATATTTTTTCTGATTTTCAATAACTTTTGAGCCATTGTTGACATTGTTGTGGTCAGTATCGGGTATAAAAGTTTTTTTTTTTTTTTTTTTTTTTTTTTTTGTTGTTTTTTTGTGACAAGTGCACTAATACAGCTGCCAAATAAATAAATTATTGTTTTAGAATCATTAACAAAGTGGTCACCTACCAAGACTACCTGCTCATTTAATAAAAATGTGCATTTATTTTTCCTCCTGCAGGCTCCCCTCCAGCAGTTTTGAAACATGAACAGCCAACACGAACAACCAATCAGACTAGGTCTCGTTCTCATGAGCCTGACACAGGGCCTGCACATCGCAGGAGGTCGCAGACTGTGGACCCAGGCCACATGCATCTTATCGATAGTTCTTATAGGAAGAATGTGGAACTTCAACAGAGACTGCATAGCCAAGAATCTCACAAGCACATGATTCGGTCTCCTAAGATATACAGTAAAAATTTTATGGCTGCCAGTCAAGCAGGAAAGGCTGCACGTGGTAAGCCAGTGCAAGGTATTCCTGTTCCAGTGACTTCCCCTCCTGTTGTTCTGGGACAGAATGTTTCATACCTTCCAATGCATTCTCAAGCAGCATACAAAAAACATAAACCGAGGTCTAAGGAAACCCACCAAGCTTACAAGGCCTTCCATTCTCCAGTTACAGTAGTTGAGAAGGAACACGTTCAGGAGATGCCTGCAATTATGATGTATGAAGGCCAGCTTGGTCATATTGTTCAGAGACATGAGCATCACCACCACCACGAACACCATCACCACTACCACCATTTTTACCAGACATGAAGCCACGTGAAGAAGAATGCTACTAGAGTGAATAGCGCAGAACACTAACAGTACAACTCGTAAATGAAGGAAATTTTTTGACTCCCCACTCCTCTTACTGTGGTGTCAGTGTAACACAATATTGATACTGCTGTTACTCTACTAATATTTGTGTGTATTTTAAGATAAAGACTGAGATGTCATACTGTATACTATTTATTGATTTTTTTAAAATGGTGACTGTGCATTACTGACTTATTACAGTGGGGATTTCTGTAAAAGAACTGGTTTGTACATTTCTGGACAGCCATGGCATGAGTTATATTTCATGGAGGTCATCAAAGCACTTCCCACACAAGTACTTGTTGCATTTCACAGAAATGTATTGAAGACCAATCTAAATGGTTGTGCTGCAGATGAAATGAATCCCAAGGCAGGGGTGTAAGTAACCCTATTTCAGAATTGCAGAACATACAAACAGCTGCTACCTCTAGTATTATTCAGATGTTATTTTCTTTAACTGATTGTATTGTACTACAAGGAGTTTTAATACTGTATTCTGTATTCATGTAGCTTTTGTGTTGTATTGCATATTCTTTACTGCTATGTATGGCATGATACAGTAGAGGCAGGACATGTATTTGCCAACAAAACTAGATTTTGAAGTTTTCTTTTACATTCAGAAACTAAAAAGGCGAGATTGTGAAGTCTTTTTCTGCTTTGAGAAACTACTAAAAACTGCTTGTCATGGTATTCTGGGGTCAAAATATACTTAATGATAGCAGAGAGGGAAAGGGAAGGAGCAGAAGAAATTATGTTGCGTCTCAGAAGTCATCAGTATGTTGTGCTCTGGGAAGTCAAGGTCACTCACTGTCTTTTTTGTTCTTTATTAAGAAAGGTGACATTTCTAGGTATTTTAAAGCAAGTTTGTCTTCATTCTCAGGTACATTTTTTTTGCATTTGTTGAACTGTGGTTTTAAGTTTTTTTTAACATACTTTTATGTTCTGGACTTGCAGGTTAACTGCTTGAGTTAACAGTGAGTGTATAGATGCCATATTTTAAATTGACAATTAGGCTTTTTTTTTTAAAGAATCTGCCTACAAGTTACTAAATACCCATGCTCATACCCCCAGTACAACAGTAGAATGAGGAATGCTTTCCTGTCAGACTTCCCACTCTTTTGGGGGCTTTTCTGCTCATTGGAAACTCAAAGGTCTGTTCTGTCCATAAGGCAGACATTTATCACCTGAAGTCACACTACTTAATCGTTCAAAACAGCCTGATCGTGTTCTACAGCAAATTTTATTAGGCTGTTTTAATAGTTTATGTATTATTGGCCTTTCAAGTCTGTATCTTTAACATGTAAAATCTATTATTTCACTTTAGTTACCACTGATTGTTTTTATTCAGAGATTGTGTACCTTATTTTTATTTGTAAATAAGAAAAGGACTGCAAAAGACATAACTAGTAGAGTAATTGTATTTATATTATATAGTGCTAATGAGTATAACATATGCCTTGTTTGTCTTGCTTTTAATACAGCATGCATGTACATTCCATCCTACTAGGAGTGTGATGGTATTAACATACAGACTGATGCCTCAGTTATCTTTCTTTGAAGAATTATATATATTTTTTATTTTTTTATTTTTTGTATCTGTGTTGAGGAGTGCAACATATTTCCAAAAGATAGTACTTTCAAGTAAAATAGTTAATATACACACATGCACACGCACACACAGAAATATATTTACATATTGTATGGATGTTTCGGTATGTGTGTTGCATCTTGTCAGGGCAGTAAAGAATATGTGACTGACCAAGAATGTTTCACAGTCTTTAATTAGAAATAACGCAGCTAAAAATTATAACAGACTGGGCAGCAATGTCAGTTTGTCTACAGACATGTTGCCATTGCATATCTGAACTCGTTTCAGACCTGTGTATCCTGAGATGTAACCAAGAACAGTTAGCTTGGACTATAAGTTTAAGTCGCACGACTGCTACATTGTTTCTATGAAGAAAGGTCGCAGCTGCTACAGACTGGCGTCACTGCAGAATGGTTGTTCGGAGAACAAGTTAAGACTGGCCCAAAGATTCATATCTGCTAGTAAAATCCGTGCTTTTTTATGATTTATATTTATTTTGAATTGTTTAGGACATCAAATTCTTTGCTGCTTGAAATGTGACCATCCTAAATGAAAAGATAAAAGTATCAGGCACCCTCCTTCAAATACATTATACCAGCAGAGAGGCACCCTCCATCAAATACATTATACCAGCAGTATGGAGACACCTGCAGTATTTGTATGTTGTATTTAATTGATAGTGTGAATAACTGCTTATGTAGCTACATCTTTAAATTTCACTTTAAAGGACAGTAAATGCAGTATCTTTTTTAAAAAAGAAATGCTTTCAGTATTTTGTATAGTATATATAGATGGTTTTGATTAAATGCTTTATTTATTTAATAGCAAACCTGTGCCAAGAAAAAAAAACTTGTTCATTAAAAATTTTCCTAGTTCATAATATGAGCTTGTGGTTGTTGTATTTATTTATGTATGTTTGTTATTCTATGCCTAGTTAAAATAAGTCTGATAAGTGTGGATAAATAAGCAGTAATGCAAGTTGTACAAGTGATATTGAATAAAACCAAAATAATGCACTAAACAGCAGTCATGTTCCAGTGTCATGGCCCAACTACAGTAAGTCTGAATAAAATGTCAGCACTGTGGAGCAAGAAAATTCTAATTTTATTACAGGAACTTAAACTGTAAAGAAGATTTCTGGACAGTACAACCTTGAGGCTCTGTCGTCCCACCACCACACATACTGATTTAACATGTTTTTAAAAAGCATATTTTTTATTACCGCCCTACTTGTGCTTTACCGTGAAATTATTTTTGTGTAATACCAATTTTCTGCTTATATGCACATAGGATTCCTTGCACCTTATACCTTTAAGCATTGTGAATGCCAAGACATGGTTCAAAGCCACGGAAAGCATCCCGGCCATGCAGGACTACAACTACTTCCATACATTCGGACCACAAACTGACTATGAAAGAACCAGAGGAGGAGGTGTGTCCATCTTCATTAAGAATAACTACATCTTGAGATTGGTCAAACAGTACGATTCACTCAAGCTACTCTGTTCAATTAACCATAGGCAAAATCCCCTACCACATCATAGCTAGCTATAGGTGTCCCCCACCATAAACTAAGAAAAGTGTACCACATACCTGGACTTACTGGAGTCACTTATCAGCCCAACACCTTACTCGTGGGTAATTTTTAATTATTATACATCAACTGGGAAACGTACATGACCACAAACATGTTGGCTCAGAGGTTCTTGGACTTTAGCTGTTCCAGAACACTTGCACTGACAGCCCACCCACAAGGGGCTCAAATGTCTTGGACGTAGCACTCACTAACATGGGAGACCATTCTCTTTTGATGCAATTAAAAGGCCAGATACCACATCAAGCTCAAAAAGATTTTTTTTTTACAAGACATGTTACCTCCCACTAAGCGATGGCATAAGAAGTTTCAAAGCCCCCTCGAACACAGATAAGACAGACTCCTGGAAAGAGGTGTACACCTATGCTCTGTATAACCACTTAAACAGATGTATAGAATCAGTTGTACCTCACCGAATTAAAACAAAGTCTTGCCAGAAAAACGTGTCACCCTGGTGGACCCCTAGTATAAACAAGCTTACAGCAAAAGAAAGAAAGCAAAACTAATCTCCAAAAACCAGAATGAATTGGCTCAGTAGAGGAAGAAATCCCTCTGTAGCCTAAACAAACAAATTGGAGATTCAAGTCCTCCAAAGTTAATTACAAAGCAAAAATAGTCTCCATAGCTAAGGATAATCACAAGGCATTCTTCAATTACGTCCGAAATCTAAAGGGGAATACCTAGCTGTGCAATGAACTGGGTACTCATCTGTAGGTAATAACCGACCTGCTAACTGACAGGTCTGGAGCAAACTTCACACCCCTGTCTCCACTGGTCATCCACCAAGCTATACCTGCCACCATTCCTCAGCCTATTTTCTCAAGAGAGTAGGTCATCTCTGTGCTCTGCAAGGCCAAAAACACTGTATCAATAGGGACCACACAACATCCCAGGTTCCCTTTTAAACAACTTAAAACATGACCTAGCAGACCCACTTGGATCCCTGCTTAACCACAGCCTGCAGACTGGCTATGTTCTAACAGAGTAGAGGACTGCAACAGTAATTTCTATGCACAGAGGGGGACCATCAACAGACCCTGGGAATTCTAGACCCATAAGTTTGACTGGCCTCATCTACAAGGCCATGGAAAGAGTCATTATGGACCTTATTAACAAGGACATAGATAATCTCCAAACACTGGACTCGACCCAGTTTGGATCCATTAAGTGTATATCATGTTTGTTAAACCTGGTTGATGTCCTTCAAGAATGCAACTGCAGTCTTGACATATGGGTTGTCCTGCCTCAGGCAGCCCTTCGGTCGGCCAGATTCCAAAGTCTGGGTCCGGTGTCGGCCGATGTCGCCTCCTCCCCGACGTCAGAGCAGCTGGAGTACAAAGGCATCAGTCGACGCCATCTTCTTCAGTCTTTCTTGCCGCGCGGTGCCCGAAGCAGAAGCAGTTCGCAAGTGCCGGTCGGTCAGCTCCTGTGTTTTCATTTACCGAAGTCATCTAAAAGCTAAGTACCCCGTTGGGGAACATTTTTACTTGCCTCAGCCGATGTCAGAACAAATTGAGAAAGTTAATAATTGTTTGTCTTGTGGTAAACAAATACCTCATAAGGACTTCCATTCTTACTGCCTCCCATGCCTGGGCCCCAGACCACGACGTCTCGGCCTGTGCTGCCTGTGCTTGCTTTAATAAGCGCACTCTCAGGCACTGGGCAGAATTTGCCGAAGACTTTTTTGGCGAATCCTACGCTTACAACATGCCATCGGAACAACCGACAGCACAAACTACCAAAAAACGAAAGGACCGGGACCGACATCCTCGGCCCGCGTCTTCCACCGATATAACGCCTAAGCCCTCCGCGAGTGCTTCGCTCCCTTCGGAAGTGGTAATTCAACCGCTCCAGGCCGACGACACCGCGTTAACACGTTCCTCTGTCTCGGAGACTACACCGGTGCCGGTTGTTGATTTTCCTCCAGAAACCGAAGTTCTGTATCTACCCGACACCATTCCCGTGGACAAAGTTACCCCTGCACGTGGGGCAGCTAGGCCTCCTGTATCCATGTCCATCAAGGCCTTTGCATGTGCTAAGGCCGCCAGCCAAGGCCCATCCTAAACCTACTGCCCAGGCCCCTTCTTCTGATAGACAGTTCATGTCTCTGGCTGCAGATCTAATCTCTCTTATCAGGGGGTCTCAGCCTCACCCAGACAGAGGTTCTCAGCCGCCTGCAGAAAAAAGGCCTAGAACTGAGCAGGCAGACCACCTCTCTTCAGATGAAGCCTCTGGGGATTCAGAGCATTCAGATACCCAATAAGAACCCTTCCAGGCCTATGAGGACTCTGATGCTGAGGAATCAATTCCCGCTGCCTCTCCTCCAGAGGATTTTTCTTTCGGTGAAGTCCTTCACTCCATGAGGGAGCATTTTAAGTGGCAGGGTCAGGAATTTTCTGATTCTAGGAAAAGGGTACGTACCTTCCTTAAGTTACCCCAGCACAGACCTTTAGCTATCCCTCCAGTTTTGGATGTCCTGGATGATGTATTCTCCGACTCCAGTGCTTCCCCTGATTCTCTCCCTCCTGCTCCTGTCAAGCCAGACAGATATTACAGGGTCCCTGACACTCACAAGCATCTCTTTAAGGCCCACTCTGTGGATCTAGAAACTATTTCACAGGGCCCCAAAGGAGTGGCTACCTCCTCAGCCAAGAATCAACTGCCAGCTGACAGGGAAGCAAGGTCCCTGGAGAGATGGGGTAAAAAAGTTTATACCTCTTCCACCCTTGCCATGAGGTCACTTAACTGCCTTTTTCATACGTTTCAGTACCAGGATTATTTACTGGATGATTTGCAGAAAAAGCTAGCCGCTCCTGAGCCTATAGATAGAAAGGCTTTGCAGGATTTAGTTCATAATACCCAGCAGGTTAGCAGTCATTTTCTTCAGTGTGGTTATGATGCATTGGAGGTTTCATGTAGGGCAGCTATGACAGGGGCTGTTATCCGTAGACATGCTTGGTTGAAAGAACAGCCACTGCCGGATCATGTTAAAGTAAAGCTCCTAGACGCACCTCTGGATAAACAGAAGCTTTTTGGTGCTAATGCTCAGGATGTGTTGAAATCTATTGAGGAGAAGGCAAAATCAGTACAGACAGTAAAGGATTTCCTCCAGGTTCAGCCTCCAAGGTTCAGCAGGAATTGGCCTTCAAAGAATTGGTCCTTTCCAGACTCTGACAAGTTTCAAAGGGGAAAGAACAGGCGTGCACGAGGTAGAGGGCAATACCGAGGCTCCTACAGGGGACGCCAATGGCAACCACAAAATCAGAGAAGTGGCACAGGTAGTTCACCTGCACCACAGGGACAATCACAATGACTTATCTTTCACTCCGCCTACCAAGGCTCAAAGAGAAGCACCTCTAGGCGGAAAATTATCTCTATTCTCAAAAAACTGGCACATTATAACAAAGGACAATTGGATTCTGGACATAATAGACAGAGGATACAGGTTCCACTTCCATACCTTACCGACGGGACAAGGCATGCCAAACCTGCCACAAAATCAAAGGGCAGAGGCACTCATAGAAGTCTCAAAGCTGTTACAAATAAAAGCAATAGAGAAGGTTCCTCCTCAGGAACAAGGCCAGGGATTCTATTCAAGACTGTTCCTTGTTCCAAGAAAAGAAAAACAATGGAGGCCTATATTGGACTTGTCCGTTCTAAATACTTTTCTCATGGTGCCAAAATTCAAGATGCTGACGTTACAGCAACTTCTTCCCATGCTGGGCAAGGGGTCTTGGCTGGTTACTCTGGACCTCAAGGAGGTATACCTGCATGTCCCTATCAGACACAGTTGCAGACGATACCTCAGATTTCTTGCAGGAACAGAGCACTATCAATTCTCAGCATTGCCGTTTGGCTTATCTACTGCGCCCAGAGTATTCACGAAATGCCTGGCATCAGTAGTGGCACATTGCAGACTCAGGATTCAGATATACCCTTACCTGGACGACTGCCTAATACAAGCAGACAGCAAACAGACCTTGATAAAACACTTGGACTATGTCATTCAGTTGTGCAGGCTTTGGGATACACAGTCAACATTCAAAAATCAAGATTACTGCCATCCCAAGAGATTATTTTTCTAGGAGCAAAGCTGGACACACAACTACAAATGGCTTTCCTCACAGAAGAGAAACAAGAGCATTTAACAGCTTACTTCAAAGGCCTAGCAAAATTAACCCACCTGACCGCAAGGAAGACCCTGCAGGCCCTGGGGTTCATGGCATCTTGCATTCTTCTAATCCCTCTGGCAAGACTACACATGAGAAAGCTGCAATGGTATCTAAAAAGCTTGTGGTCGCAACACAGCCACAACCTATAAGACATAATACCACTCATACCATGCCTGCAAAGGGAATTTTTGTGGTGGGCTGAAGCAAGTCACTTAAACGAAGGCATGCTTTTCAACAAAGCTCCAACAAGTCAAACTATTACAACAGACGCCTCACACCATGGATGGGGGGCCCCAGATGTCAGGTGCCCACTTAGGAAGGCTAAATTTTGTAAATGGATAAAAAATAATCCCAAGCATGCACAACAGTAATAAACAGATACACCATAGGAGATACCCCCAGCTGAAGGGAAGAGGGGTAGGGACCCAAAAAAAAGGATACAGAGGGATAGGAGGGTGGGAAAATCCGACTGCAGTTGCATATCTATCGGACATCTACATTTATGGTAGGTACAAAACTGTACTATGTCCTTCAAGCATGCAACTGCAGTCATAGCATATGGGTTGAATACCGTAGCCAAGCTGGGGGTGGATGGAACTATGATAAGGATGGTGTAGCTATAATCCCCTGCAGGACTGCCGAAGCAAAGCCTGCTCGGGATCTGGAGTATAATGGCAGGTTGTAGTGCTTGGTAAATGTATGCACGGAGCTCCATGTAGCAGCCTCTAAAATGTCCTTTGTTGCCACTCCTCTTAGGAAAGCTGTGGAAGTGGCTATAGCTCTGGTGGAGTGTGGCCTAATATTGGCTGGCACACCTTTTCCATGAAAAGAATAGCAAAATCTGATGCAATGTCCAATCCATTTTGAAATTGTTTGTTTGGAGATTGTCTTTCCTTGTACTCCAGCAGCATAAGCTACAAACAGCTGGTCAGACTTTCTGGTGGCCTTAGTTCTGTCCAAGTAGTAGCGTAGTTGTCTGTGTATGTCCAAAGTATGCAGTAGTCCCCCCCCCTCCTATTTTGAGGATTGGGGAAGAATGTAGGCAGATGAATAGCTTGATTTAGAGACACCCTGGAAATAACTTTTGGCATGAATGTAGGATTGGTTCTTAGGGAGACTCTGTCTTGATGAAAAATGAGGAAGGGGGGCACTGCCATGAGTGCCTGTATCTCCGAAACTCTTCTTGCAGAAGTGACTGCCAATAAGAAGGCAGTCTTCCATGAAAGAAATTGCATTTCTGAGGATGCTGCTGGCTCAAAGGGAGGAAGAGTTAGTTTTTCCAACACGTAGTTGAGGTCCCATGCAGGTACTGGCTGATGTCCTTCAAGGATGCATCTGCAGTCCTAACATATGGGTTGTCCTGCCTCAGGCAGCCCTTCGGTCGGCCGGATTCCAAAGTCTGGGTCTGGCCTCGGCTGATGTCGCACTTTACCAGACGTCATAGCTGCTGTGAATTGGGTATAAAGGCATCAGCCGACGCCATTTTCCTCAGTCTTTCTTGCCGTGCGGTGCCCAAAGCAGAAGCTGTTCGCAAGTGCCGGTCGGTCAGATCCAGAGATTTCTACTACTGAAGACTTCTAAAAAGCTAAGTACCCCATTGGGGACTCTTTCTTGCCTCAGCCGATGTCAGAAAAAGTAAATAATTGTTTAACTTGTGGGAAACAAATACCTCATAAGGATTTCCACTCTTACTGCCTTCCTTGCTTAGGCCCTGACCACGACGTATCAGCTTGTCTAGCCTGTGCTTCCTTCAACTGACGGACACTTAGACGTCGGTCGGAGTTTGCAGAGGAGTTTTTTGGTCCTGCTTTTGCTTACAAAATGCCGTCGGAGACCCCGACTAAATTAGCTAAAAAGCGTAAGGAAAAGGACCGACACTCGCGGTCCGCGGTTTCGGCCGAAACCACGGTTAAGCCAACCGCGAGTGTCTCTGTTTCGGCCGAAACTGAGTCCTCGGTTCTTCCTTCGGCCGAAAGCTTGCCTCCGATAGCCGAGGCCTCACACAGCATGGCTGAATCCGCTACTGAACTTACCCCTGCTGTAGCAGGCTCCCAGGATTTATCAGATACTATTCCTTTAGACATATCTACTCCTGCACGTGGAGCTGCTAGGCCCCCTGCATCTATGTCTATCAAGGCTTTTTCTAGGGCTAAAGCAGCTAAATCTTCTAAGGCCTTGCCTGCTAAAACCCCTCACACAGGCCTACCTCCAGTTCCCAAATGCTCAGCTTGGCTGAGGATCTCATTTCTTTGATCAGGGATCCCAACCTCACCCAGACAGGGCCTCTCAACCCTCCAGAGAAGAGGCCTAGAGCAGGGCCCCGGATCCTGTTTCTACAGACTATTCCTCGGATGATTCAGAAAACTCAGGTCCTCCAGAAGGCCCATATTCTCCTTATGAGGATTCTGATGCAGAAGACTCCATTCCTTCTGCCTCTCCTCCTGAGGAATTTTCTTTTGGGGAAACCTTACATGCTATGAGAGAGCATTTTCAATGGCAGGGCCAGGATTTTTCAGATTCAAGGAAAAGGCTAAGGACCTTTTTACATTTACCACAGCATAGGCCTTTAGCCATTCCTCCAGTACTTACAGTTGTTGATGATGCTTATAATGATGCCTGTACTGCCCCTGACTCTCTTCCCCCGGCCCCTGCCAAGCCCGACAGATATTACAGGGTCCCGGGGACACACTTTCACTTGTATAAGGCTCCTATTGCAGATCCTGAAACCATTTCACAGGGCCCCAAAGCTGTAGCAGCTGCCTCTGCCAAAACCCTCCCTCTGAAAGAGAATCTAGAGCATTAGAGATGGGGTAAAAAAGTTTATACTTCTGCTACTCTTTCGGCTAGGGCCTTAAACTGTCAATTCCACATGATTCAGTATCAGGAATTTTTGTTAGACCAGCTAAATAAAAAACTGTCCTCTCCTGAACCTATAGACCGTAATTCCCTTCAGGATTTGGTACATAACACTCAGCAGGTCAGTAATCATTCATTAAAATGCGGCTATGATGCACTGGAGGCTTCCTTTAGATCAGCTATGACTGGAACAGTGATTAGAAGGCATGCCTGGTTAAAAGAACAATCCTTACCAGACCATGTAAAGTCAAAGCTTCTAGATGCTCCCATGGAGAAACAAAGTTTGTTTGGCTCCCCTGCACAGCAAGTGCTAAAGAAGGTGGAAGAAAAAGCAAAATCTGTCCAAACAGTCAAGGATTTCTTACAGGTCCAGCCTCCGAGGTTTAGTAGAAATTGGCCTTTGAAGAATTGGTCCTTTCCAGACACCTCCAGAGCACAGAGAGGCAGAAATAGGCGCCCAAGAGGCAGAGGTCAATCCAGAGGTGCCTACAGGGGATGTCAGTGGCAGCCTAACAACCAGAGAAGTACTGCCACAGATTCAGCTACGACCAGCCCCACAGGACAGACACAATGACTTGACTCTGATACCGCCTAACAACTGCAAGCACCCTTAGGCGGAAAGCTTGCCTTATTTTCCATAAACTGGCATTACATTACAGGAGACAAATGGATTTTACAGACAATAGACAAAGGCTACAGGTTTCACTTCCACACTCTACCAAAAAAGAGAGGAATGCCAAACCTACCACCAAACCAAAAAACAAACGCTCTAGCACAAATCAACCACCTACAAAGGATGAGAGCTATAGAAAAGGTACCGCCTGTGGAACAAGGGCAAGGATTTTACTCCAGACTTTTCCTGGTACCAAGGAAAGAAAACCAATGGAGACCTATTCTCGACCTGTCCTCTCTGAACACATATCTCATTGTTCCAAAATTCAAAATGCTGACCCTACAGCAACTTCTTCCCATGCTGGGCAAGGAGTCTTGGCTGGTGACTCTAGATCTCAAGGAGGCATACCTGCACGTCCCTATACGACCAGATTGCAGAAGATACCTCAGATTTCTTGCAGGATCAGAGCATTATCAATTCTCAGCATTGCCCTTTGGCTTATGTACTGCGCCCAGAGTATTCACGAAATGCCTGGCATCAGTAATTGCTCATTGCAGGCTTCAGGGAATTCAAATTTATCCATACCTGGACGACTGCCTGATACAAGCGGACAACAAGACCAAATTAACAAAAGATTTGGAAAAGGTTATACAACTACTGCAAGCCCTGGGATACACAGTCAACATGAAAAAGTCAAGGCTGGTACCATCCCAAAGGATAACATTCTTGGGTGCAGAACTGGACACATCAAATCAAATGGCATTTCTCACAGCAGAAAAGCAAAAGCAACTACCACTCTATTTCATGGCATTAACAACGCAGAACCAGCTTACAGCAAGGAAAGTCCTGCAAGCCCTGGGATACATGGCATCCTGCATAATATTGATTCCACATGCCAGGCTACATATGAGGAAGTTGCAATGGTACCTAAGGAATGTATGGTCTTAACACAAGCACAGTCTAGAGGCCCAGATTCCAATAATTCCATGCCTGAAACAAGAATTCCTATGGTGGGCTCAGGCCTGTCAGTTGAACAGAGGTCTGCCCTTCCACAAACCTCACCCAAGCCAGACTATCACCACGGACGCCTCAGACCTAGGCTGGGGGGGCACACATGGTGGACAAGTGTATACAAGTCCTATGGACACAAGACCAGCTGAACCTACATATAAATCAAAAAGAGATGCTGGCAGTGAAACAGGCACTTCTGACATTCAGACCTTTTCTTCAACAAGGTAATTTGCTGATAAGGACGGACAACACCACAGTCATGTGGTATATCAACAAACAGGGAGGCACACACTCATATCCTCTATGCCGGATGGCAATGGACCCGTGGAATGTGGCCCTGAACCACAACATTCAACTCCAGGCCAAATTTGTGCCAGGAAAAGAAAATTCACTAGCAGACGCCTTAAGCAGAACTACCACGGATGCCCACGAATGGATGCTGCATCCAGACATCTTCAAAACCATTACAAAGAAATGGGGACTACCAGAAATAGACCTGTTCGCATCCCCACACAACCACCAATTGAGGAAATTCTGCACAAGGACATACCATCCACTGGCTTGGAAGGTGGACTCCCTATCCTTCAGTTGGGAAAACCTGACAGCATATGCATTCCCACCTCTTCCTTTGATGCACAAAGTGCTACTGAAGATCAAAGAAGATCACCCAAGGATCATCCTGATAGCTCCATACTGGCCGAGGCAGCATTGGTACCCGCTACTGAGGAGTATGTCTCGGACACACGCATGGCCTCTACCTCTAGTTCCTTTACTACTAACACAGAACAACTACAAGATCCTTCATCCAAACTTGAAAACACTGCAGCTAGCTGCTTGGAATATTACGTAAAGCAAAATAACCCAGACTCATCTCAGAGGGTTAAGACATTATCCTGGAGGCTCGCAGACCCTCCACAAGGAAGACTTATTCAGCCAAATGGAAAAGATACCTCATTTGGAGTGCAGCAAAAGGAGAAAATGTATCATTAGCAAACATAGCTAACATCCTGGAATACTTAGCAGAACTTTTCCACAATGGCCTGTCTTACTCCTCCATTAAGATTCATGCATAAGCAATTTCAGCAGAATACAACACGGATCCTCCAGTCTTCTCTCATCCTCTACTCAGGCAGTTTCTGAGAGGAATTAAAAATGTAAAGCCTCCAAAGAAGCCACCTTTGCCTACATGGGACCTTAACTTTGTGCTGGAAAAGTTAACACTTCCCCCTTTCGAACCAGCAGCAACAGCAGAATTACAGTTCTTATCTTGGAAAACTGCTTTCCTGCTTGCAATCACTTCAGCAAGAAGGGTTTCTGAATTACAGGCATTAATGGCAGTACAGCCCTTCCTTACCTTCCATCAGGATAGAGTGTCCTTGAGAACTAATCCTACTTTTATGCCAAAAGTGGTCTCCAGGGTATCATTGAACCAAGCAATCCACCTGCCAACATTTTTCCCCAACCCACAGAACAGGGGGGAAAGACTACTAATACATTGGATGTACACAGGCAATTGCGCTATTATCTGGACAGAACCAAGACCAACAGAAAGACTGACCAGCTTCTGGTAGCGTATGCATCAGGAATGGAAGGAAAAGCAATTTCAAAACAGACAATCTCAAAATGGATAGGAAATTGCATTAGATTTTGTTACTCTTTTCATGGAAAGACAACTCCAGAAAACATCAGACCTCACTCCACAAGGGCTACAGCCACTACTACAGCTTTTGTACGAGGAGTGGCTACCAAAGACATTTTAGAAGCTGCTACTTGGAGCTCCGTGCATACATTTGCCAAGCATTATAATCTACCTTTATACTCCAGATCCCGAGCAGGTTTTGCAACTGCTGTTTTGCAAGGGATCTTATCTACACCATAATCATCTTAGTGCCTCCACCCCCAGTTTGGCTATGGTATTCTACCCATATGTTAGGACTGCAGATGCATCCTTGAAGGACATAGTGCAGTTTTGTACCTACCATAAATGTAGATGTCCGAGAGGTATGCATCTGCAGTCAGGATTACCCACCCTCCTTCCCCTCTGTGGTACTCCTAGGGTATTTGCCCATCTTGTAGCTAGCTGGGGGAATCTATTATGGTGTATTTGTTTGTATATATGTATATACATGCTTATATTGTTTGCTCTCTACTGTTTGGAACCATTTGCATTTATCCAAATTTAGCCTTCCTAGAGGGCACCTGGCATCTGGGGCAAGAAACACTGAG
The DNA here is from genome assembly GCF_019279795.1 of Protopterus annectens. Taxonomy (NCBI): domain Eukaryota; kingdom Metazoa; phylum Chordata; order Ceratodontiformes; family Protopteridae; genus Protopterus; species Protopterus annectens. Next base: position 416,429,130 of record NC_056742.1, read on the forward strand.
GAAAATGGTGTCGGCTGATGCCTTTATACCCAATTCACAGCAGCTATGACGTCGGGTAAAGTGTGACATCAGCCGAGGCCAGACCCAGACTTTGGAATCCGGCCGACTGAAGGGCTGCCTGAGGCAGGACAACCCATATGTTAGGACTGCAGATGCATACCTCTCGGACATCTACATTTATGGTAGGTACAAAACTGTACTTTTTCTGGGAGGTTTGATATTCTTTATCCCTCTTAAAAACTGTCTTAGCAGAGGATGCGAAAACACTGGAGGGTCACAGTTGTATTTTGCTGAGATTGCTGAGGCATGAATCTTTATTGAGGAGTATGAGAGTCCAGTATGAAACAGTTCTGCCAAGTATTCCAATATCTGAGGAATACTCAGTAGTTCTGTGTCCTGACCCTTTTTGGCATTCCAGATGCTGAATCTTTTCCACTTGGCTGAATAGGTTTTTCTGGTGGAAGGTCTGCGTGCTTCCAGCAAGATTTCTTGAACAGATTTGGAAAGAGAGTTAGGTGTTGAAGTCATGGAAGTCTCCAGGCTGTCAGATGCAATGTTTTCAGGTCTTGATGTACAGTCCTGTAATTGTGTTGCGTTAGGAGCAGGGGCCATAGGGTCAGAGGCCATGGTTTGGTCCGAGTTATGGTCAATAGCAGTGGGTACCAGTGTTGCCTTGGCCAGTCTGGCGCTATCAAGATGCCTGTTGGTTGTTCTGCCTTTATTTTCAGTATCACCTTGGTCAGCAGAGGCAGAGGAGGGAATGCATAAATTTTTAGAGAATTCCAGCTGAAGGAGAGAGCATCCGTTTTCCAAGCTAGAGGGTGGTGAGTCCTTGTGCAGAACTTTTCCAGGTGATGATTTAGGTGGGAAGCAAAAAGATCTCGTCCGGTATTCCCCATGTCCTTGTCAGTTGAGAGAAAATGTGAGGGTGCAACATCCATTCGTGTGGATCCATGAAATTTCTGCTCAGATTGTCCGCCAGTACATTATCCTTGCCTGGTACAAACTGGGATTGTAAGTGTATCTTCAGGCTCAGGGATTTTTCCCAGAGAAGCATTGTTAGTCTGCAGAGGGGATAAGAATGAGTGCCTCCCTGCTTGTTTATGTACCACATGACAGTGGTGTTGTCTGTCCTTATTAGCAAATGCCCTTCTTGTAGTGATTTTTCGAAAGTCTCGATGGCATGTATCACTGCCAACATCTCCTTTTGGTTTATGTGCAGATGTCTTTCCTTTGGCATCCATAGACCTTGAATGCATCTGCCCTCCATGTGCGCCCCCCATCCATGGTCTGAGGCGTCTGTTGTGATCATTTGGCCTGCTTGAGGTCTGTTGAAAGACATGCCTTTGTTTAGTTGACTGGCTTGAGCCCACCATAGAAATTCCTTCTGCAGGCATGGAATAAGTGGGATTATGTCCTCTAGGCTGTTGCTGTGTTGAGACCATAAGTTTTTTAAATACCATTGCAGCTTTCTCATATGAAGTCTTGCCAAAGGTATCAGAAGAATACAAGATGCCATGAAACCCAGGGCCTGCAGGATTTTCCTTGCAGTCAGCTGGGAAAGCTTTGCTAGGCCTTTGAAGTACTCTGATAAATGCTGCTGTTTTTCCTCTGTGAGGTAGGCCATTTGTGTTTCCATGTCCAGTTTGGCTCCTAGGAATGTAATCTGTTGGGATGGTAGTAATTTTGACTTTTGAATGTTGACTGTGTATCCCAAGGCCTGCAGTAGATGCATGACATAGTCCAAATTCCCTTTTAAGGTTTGTTTGTTGTCTGCTTGTATGAGGCAGTCGTCCAAGTAGGGGTATATTTGAATCCCCTGCTGTCTGCAGTGTGCCACTACTGATGCCAGGCATTTCGTGAACACTCTGGGCGCAGTAGACAAGCCAAACGGCAATGCTGAGAATTGATAATGCTCTGTTCCTGCAAGAAATCTGAGGTATCTTCTGCAGCTTTGTCTGATTGGGACATGCAGGTATGCCTCCTTGAGGTCCAGAGTGACCAGCCAAGACCCTTGCCCAGCATGGGAAGAAGCTGCTGCAACGTCAGCATTTTGAACTTTGGCACAATGAGGAAAGTGTTTAGATTTGACAAGTCCAGTATGGGTCTCCATTTGTTTTCTTTTCTTGGAACAAGGAACAGTCTTGAATAAAATCCCTGGCCTTGCTCCTGAGGAGGAACCCTTTCTATTGCTTTTATACTTAATAGCTTGGAAACTTGAGAGAGTGCCTCTGCCCTTTGATGATGTGGCAGGTTTGGCATGCCTTGTCTTATGTGTGGAAGTGGAATCTGTAGCCTTTGTCTATCAAATCCAGAATCCAATTGTCTTTGGTTAAGATATGCCAGTTTTGTGAGAATAAGGCTAATTTTCCGCCCAAAGGTGCTTCTCTTTGAACCTTTGTAGGCGGTACGAAAGTGAAGTCATTGTGATTGTCCCTGTGGTGCAGCTGAACTGTCTGCGCCACTTCTTTGATTTGGAGGTTGCCATTGGCGGCCCCTGTAAGATCCTCGGTGTTGTCCTCTACCCCTGGCTCGTCTGCTTTTTCCCCTTTGAAACTTGTCAGAGCCGGGGAAGGACCAATTTTTTGAGGGCCAGTTTCTGCTGAATCTGGGTGGCTGAACCTTAGGAAATCCTTTACTGTCTGTACTGACTTTTCTTTTTCCTCTATGGATTTCAATACATCTTGTGCAGTAGCACCAAAAAGCTTTTGTTTCTCCAAAGGTGCATCCAGTAACTTTACTTTAACATGGTCAGGCAAAGATTGATCCTTCAACCAAGCATGTCTACGTATTACAGCCCCAGTCATAGCTGCCCTACATGAAGCTTCCAGTGTATCATAACCACACTGCAGAAAATGGTTATTAACCTGCTGAGTGTTATGTATATGATCCTGCAGTGCCTTTTTATCAATAGGCTCAGAAGAGGCTACCTTTTTCTGTAAATCATCCAGGAGAAAATCTTGGTACTGAAACATGTGAAAAAGGCAGTTAAGAGACCTCATGGCTAGGGTAGTAGAGGTGTATACTTTTTTACCCCATCTCTCCAGGGACCTTGCTTCTCTGTCAGCTGGCAGTGGGTTTTTGGCAGAGGAGGAAGCCACTCCCTTGGGGCCCTGTGAAATAGTTTCTAGATCCACAGAGTGGGCCTTAAAAAGGTGCTTGTGAGCGTCAGGGACCCTATAATATCTGTCCGGCTTGACAGGAGCAGGAGGAAGAGAGTCAGGGTTGGCACTGGAGTCAGAGATAACATCATCCAAAACATCCATAACTGGAGAGATAGTCAGAGGTCTGTGCTGGGGGAGCTTGAGGAAAGTACGAAGCCTTTTCCTGGAGTCAGAGAATTCCTGACCCTGCCATTGAAAATGTTCCCTCATGGAATGCAGAACTTCCCCAAATGAGAAATCCTCTGGAGGGGAGGCAGAGGGAATAGATTCCTCAGCATCAGAGTCCTCGTAGGCCTGGAAGGGTTCTTCTTGAGTGTCAGAGTGCTCAGAATCCCCATAGGGTTCATCTGAGGAGAGGTCGCCCCCCTGCTCAGTTCTAGGCCTTTTCTCTGCAGGTGGCTGAGAACCCCTGTCCGGATGAGGCTGAGACCCCCTGATAAGGGAAATAAGATCTGCAGCCAGAGACATGATCTGCTTATCAGAGGAAGGGGCCTGGGCAGGTTTAGGATGGGCCTTGGCCTGACTGGCGGCCTTAGCACGTGCAAAGGCCTTGATGGACATGGAAACAGGAGGCCTAGCAGCCCCACGTGCAGGCATTACCTTGTCCACAGGAATGGTGTCGGGTAGATCCAGAACTTCGGTTTCCGGAGGAAAATCAACAACCGGCACCGGAGAGGTCTCCGAAACCGAAGGTCGTGTTAGCACTGTGTCGTCGGTCTGGAGCGGTAGATTTACCACTTCCGAAGGAGCCGGAGCGCTAGTAGAGGGTTTAGGAGAAACATCGGTAGTGGACACGGGCCAAGGATGTCAGTCCCGGTCCTTGCGTTTTTTAGCAGATTGGGTTGTCGGTTGTTCCGACGGCATGATATACGCAAAAGATTCACCGAAGAAGTCCTCGGCGAATTCTGCCCGGTGCCTATTAAAGCAGGCACAGGCAGCACAGGCCGAGACGTCGTGGTCTGGGCCCAGACAGGGAAGGCAGAGAGAATGGAAGTCCTTATGAGGTATTTGTTTACCACAAGACAAACAATTATTAACTTTCTCAATTTGTTCTGACATCGGCTGAGGCAAGAATAAATGTTCCCCAACGGGGTACTTAGCTTTTAGATGACTTCGGTACTGAAAACACAGGAGCTGACCGACCGGCACTTGCGAACTGCTTCTGCTTCGGGCACCGTGCGGCAAGAAAGACTGAAGAAGATGGCGGCGGCCGATGCCTTTATACTCCAGCCGTTGTGACGGAGAGGAGGCGACACCAGCCAACGCCGGACCCAGACTTTGGAATTCGGCCGACCGAGGGCTGCCTGAGGCAGGACAACCCATATGTTATGACTGTAGTTGCATATCTATCAGACATCTACATTTATGGTAGGTACAAAACTGTACTTTCTGGCAGACAGGTTGAGCAGAAATTTCTTGGATCCACACGAATGGATGCTACACCCACGCATTTTCTCACAAATAACATCTGCATGGGGAAGACCAGACATAGACCTCTTTGCATCTCATCTCAATCATCACCTGAAAAGGTTCTGCACAAGGATACACCATCCTCTAGCGTGGAGAACGGATGCTCTTTCCTTCAGCTGGAATGCTTTAACAATTTATGCATTCCCTCCTCTACCTTTGCTCACCAAGGTGTTACTGAAGATCAAGGCAGAACAACCAAGAGGAATCTTGATAGCTCCAGACTGGCCAAGGCAACACTGGTATCCACTGCTACTGAGCATAACCCACACCAAACCGTGGCCCTTGCCTCAATGGCCTCTGCTCCTGACTCAACACAGTTACAAGGCTGTTCATCAGAACCTGCAAACCTTAAAGCTGACAGCTTGGAGAGTTCCATGACTGAGATCCATGACTCCCTCTCCGAAAAAGTTCAGGAAATTTTGCTGGAGGCACGCAGACCTTCCACCAGGAAAAACCTATTCGGCCAAATGGAAGAGATTCACCATCTGGAATGTCAACAAGGGCCAGGATGCATCACTGATGAACATACCTCAGATATTAGAATACTTGGCAGAAATGTTTCACAGTGGCCTCTCATACTCTTCCATCAAAATCCACGCTTCAGCTATCAGCACATTACAACTGTGATCCACATGTGTTTTCGCATCCCTTGATAAGACAGTTTCTAAGAGGCATAAAGAATATGAAACCTCCAAGGAAGCTACCAATTCCTGCATGGGACCTCAATTACGTCTTGGAAAAATTAACTCTTCCTCCTTTTGAACCAGCAGCATCTTCAGAAATACAATTTCTCTCTTGGAAAACGGTTTTCCTGTTGGCAGTCACCTCAGCAAGAAGAGTCTCGGAGATACAGACCCTCATGGCAGTTCCTCCTTTTCTCATCTTTCATCAGGACAGAGTTTCCCTTAGGACCAATCCTTCATTCATGCCTAAGGTGATATCCAGAGTGTCTCTAAACCAAGCAATTCACCTGCCTACTTTCTTTCCTAACCCTCAAAATAAGGGGGAAAAGCTGCTGCATACTTTAGACATTCACAGACAACTACGCTACTACTTGGACAGAACAAAGTCCACCAGGAAGTCTGACCAACTGTTTGTAGCCTATGCTGCTGGAGCGCAAGGAAAAGCAGTCACCAAACAAACTATCTCAAAATGGATTGGGCACTGCATCAGATTCTGTTACTCTTTCCATGGAAAAAGTGTGCCAGCTAATATTAGACCACACTCCACCAGAGCTATGGCCACATCCACAGCTTTTCTAAGAGGAGTGGCTACAAAAGATATTCTAGAGACTGCTACATGGAGCTCCGTGCATACATTTACCAAGCACTACAACCTGCCATTATACTCCAGATCCCGAGCAGGCTTTGCTTCAGCAGTCCTGCAGGGCCTTCTAGCTACACCATCTCTTGCTTAGTCCTACCACCCCCAGCTTGGCTATGGTATTCAACCCATATGTCAGTACTGCAGTTGCATTCTTGAAGGACATAGTACAGTTTTGTACCTACCACAAATGTAGATGTCCGATAGATATGCAACTGCAGTCAGGTTTTCCCTCCCTCCTACCCCTCTGTTTTTCCCTTTTGGGTCCTTTCTCCCCTTACCTATCAGCTGGGGTTATATATTATGGTGTATCTGTTTATTACTGTTGTGCATGTCTGTTTTTTTCTGTTTATCCATTCACAAAATTTAGCTTTCCTTGGAGGGTACCTGGCATCTGGGGCAAGAAACACTGAAGAAGATGGCGTCGACTGATGCCTTTGTACTCCAGCCGCTCTGACGTCGGGGAGGAGGCGATATCGGCTGACGCCGGACCCAGACTTTGGAATCTGGCCGACCGAAGGGCTGCCTGAGGCAGGACAACCCATATGTCAGGACTGCAGTTGCATATCTATCGGACATCTACATTTATGGTAGGTACAAAACTGTACTTTTTCCAAGGCCCTGAACAAGGGAAAGAGTGTGAAAACCACCTACCTTGACCTGTCGAAGGCATTTGGCACAGTTCCCCACTCAGGTATTAAAGAAACTTTCCCCATTGGGAATTAACCCCTGCATCACCAGAAGGGTAGCCAATTGGCTCACTGACAGGACACATAGCCAAAGTGGGTGACTTTGCCTCTAGCAAAAAGACGAGTCATCAGCAGCATACCACAGATTTTTGTGCTGGGCCCTTTACTGTTCAGAATTGTTATCAGATGTCCAGACAAGCATGGGCGGCCTGTGGCTGACCAGGTTCACTGCTTATTGCAAATTAGGAGCAATCACTGAGTCCCTCCAGTGAGGGTAATATACTGAAGAAAGGGTTAGCATAAACAAATGATTGGTGTTAAAGCCATGAATTGAAGCTAAATTAAAAAAATGCATTATTATTCCCTTTGGGAAAGCAAACATCCCTGCTAATTACATTATAGACGGGTTGATAGTAATATGAAATTCGATCACCACATGTCCACAGTGGTAAGGAAATCCTTCTATGTGGCACATTTCATAAGTAAATGCATTGCATCTAGATCCAAGGATGTTATAATTCCATTCTACCCGGCCCTCATCAGACCAGTAATTGAATAAAATGCTCCCTTTTGCATGTGTTTCATTGGACACCTGCAACAGCTGGAGAGACCACAGAAGTTTCTAACCCAGAAAATACAGGGTACCAAAATAAATCTTACATGGAAAGACAGAAAGCCATGTCACTGTATGCTATCTCTTACAGGTCGCTAAAGGGTGATCTGTGCCTGGCTTACAGGGCAGTCTGTGACCCGGTCCTGATAGAAATGCTACATATTCGTAAATCCAACCACATGAGGGTCATTCGCTCCAGGGAACTTAACCTAGCCTCTGACATGCACAGATTATGCTGGAGAGATAGCTACATCTGAGATAGATGCATGTCCCCGAGACTACCCGTTCTGTGGAACAAGCTTTCCATTCACGTGAAGCTGAGCCCCTCCCTGACCATCTTCAAGAACAAAGCCTAGATCAATGGATGGGTGACTGTAAATTTACTTCTGGGGTGGCACCCATGTCTCTCAAGGACAGAGGTAGTTGGTGTTAATTGCTATAGACTCACAGCTTTGAAAACTTTGGTCACCTAAGTACTGACAATTGGGGTGACTCTTTATAAATATGGGTAAGCTTGTAAGGGCTCCTGGGCCATTAGCCTAGTAACCTCATATAAACCCATGAACACTTGTGTTATTTTTGCTCTTAAACTCATGAAGTTGGGTTAAATTCATCAAAATTGGTGTTTTCTGTTTTTTTTTGCCTATGTACCTGGAGTAAAATTTGGATTGTGGCATTATTGGGGAATACCAAACCATGAAGGGGGCAAGGGTGAGACCTGATACCATAGGTAAAGAATCTTAATAGTACTTGGAAGGTCCAACATTTGAAAGTAAGAACCTCTTTGGAGTTGGTATTGTTATGCTCAGAAACCCGAGACGTTCCAGGAAAAAAATTAATTTGAAAATATTAATGAAAGTCTTTATTTACATGTTTTGCGTGATATAGTTCACTGGTGCATGAACACGCGTGCACACACACACACACACACACACACACCAGGCAAGACCTGCCCATTAAAAAACAAAATTAAGTATCAAAATACTAGTTAAATTTATGCAGAGATAATTAAGCAATTATGACAGTAAATAGTATCCAGTATGTAGATTGCAAATGTAAGATTATGCAGAGCATGGCATTCTTGCTGCTAATATCATAACTACTACTTCTCTTTTGGCTGTTTCCATTAGGGGTTGCCACAGCAGATCATCTGTTTCCATTTCTTCCTGTCCTCTGCATCTTGCTCTGTCACAAAAGCCACCTGCATGTCCTTTCTCACCACATCCATAAACCTTATTTTAGGCCTTCCTCTTTTCCTCTTACTTGGCAGCTCCATCCTTGACATCCATTTCCCAATATACCCAGCATCCCTCCTCTGCACATGTCCAAATCAACGCAATCTCGCCTCTGTGGCTTTTGTCTCCAAACTGTCCAACCTAAGCTGACCCTCTAATATACTAATTCCTAATCCTGTCCATCCTCATCACACCCAGTGCAAATCTTAACATCTTTAACTCTGCCACATCCAGCTCTGACTTTTGCCTTTTTGTTAATGCCACCGTCTCCAACCCATATAACATAGCTGGTCTCACTACCCTACCCTATTGTAAACCTTCCCTTTCACTCTTACTGGTACCCAACTGTCACAAATCACTCCTGACACTCTTCTCTACCCATTTCACCCTGCCTGTACTCTCTTCTTCACCTCTCTTCCACACTCACCATTACTCTGACCTGTTGATCCCAAGTACTTAAACTCATCCGCTGTCTGCACCTCTACTCCCTGCATCTTCACCATTCCTCTATCCTCCCTCTCATTCACACACACACATTCTGCCTTAGTCCTGCTGACCTTCATTCCCCTCCTCTCTAGAGCATATCTCCACCTCTCCAGAATCTCCTCAACCTGGTCCCTACTCTCACTACAGATCACAATGTCATCTGAAAACATCTTAGTCCATGGGGCCTCCTGTCTGATCTCGTCTGTCAACTTGTTCATCACCACTGCAAATAGGAAAGGGCTCAGAGCTGATCCTTGTTGTAATCCCACCTCCACTTTAAATGCATCCGTCACTTCCACAGCAGAACTCACCACTGTCACACTACCGTCATACGTATCCTGTACCACTCTTACATACTTATCTGCCGCCCCGATTTCCTCATACAAAATCACAACTCCATTCTAGGCACCCTGTCATATGCTTTCTCCAAGTCCACAAAGACACAATGCAACTCCTTCTGATCTTCTCAATATTTCTCCATCAACACATTCATAGCAAATATCGCATTTGTAGTGCTCTTTCTTAGCATGAAACCTTACTGCTGATCACTAATCATCGCCTCCCTTCTCAACCTTGCTTCCACTACTTTTTCCCCATAACTTCAAGCTGTGACTGATCATTTTTATCCCTCTGTAGTTACTACAACTCTGTATATCACCCTTATTCTTAAAGATAGGTACCAAGAGACTTTTCTCCACTCCTCAGGCATCCTCTGACTTTTCAAGATTTCTTTAAACAATCTGGTTAAAAACTCTACTTCCATTTCTCCTAAGCACCTCCATGCTTCCATTGGTATGTCATCTGAGACAACAGCCTTTCCATTCTTCATTCTCTTTGTAGCTGTCCTTACTTCCTCCTTGCTAATCCATTGCACTTCCTGATTCACTATCCCCAGATCGTCCAACCTTCTGTCTCTTCTCTCATTCTCTTTATTCACCAGCCCCTCAAAGTACTCTTTTCATCTGCTCAACCCACTCTTCTCGGGGTTTGTGAGTACGTTTCCCTCGCTATCCTTTATCACCCTTACCTGCTGCACATCTTTCCCAGCTCGGTCCCCTCTGTCTATTTAATCAGTACAGGTCCTTTTCTCCCTCTTTAATATCATAACTAATTGGTTATGTTTGTGGTTTATATTTTTTCTGCATCTTTTCTGTGACCACACTTGTCGACTATCTGCCTCTCCACCAGTTACTAATCAGCCCATTAATTTCCCCATCTGTCAGCCATTTGGTTAGTCTTGGGTCTGACAGCCAGTGGACAAGAGAGGCTGTTATCCATGCAGGTCAGATATTTCAAACTTTAATCCTTCCCCTGGGGTCTTTGATGCAGATGCTGCTGAGGCTGGGCCTGCAGTGTCAGCTAGGTGGTGTGTGCATGCCACCGTGAATGTTTCAAATCTGACTATGGCACGTGGTGTTTGTCAGCTTGGCAGACTGAGTTCATCAACCAAGCCACCCACCACCCCTAGTATGAGAGAAAGTAAGCATTGGCCACTCACTACCATGTCCTAAAGTGTATGGGTATCAATGTGATACCAGGACAAATAGAGGTCATAGTCAGGTCTCCATCCCTCTGTGCCATAAAAACTGCCATGGTTGACTCTTTAAATGATCACACTCTAAACAACAGCTGTCAAGTAGGTTATTGCATATAACTAAGATTTCAATTAGATGAACAGCTTTCTTAGTGTAATTCTAAAAGCTAAAACAAGCTATTTGAATTTATGCTGTAGTTAGCTACCTCACATTGGGCAATATGGTGCTTCTAAAGAGTGATGCTGTGTAGTCCAATCTCACTTTCATTTTTACGTATGGGTTCAGAGCTGATCCTCTGCTCCGACTTGGCTGATTTATAAACTCTAAGACTTCTGGTTGGCTCGTGGCTAAGCAGGTATCCCATAGTGCACCAGTACAAACCCCCGATCTCGTTTGCCACGTCGATGAGTTCAATTGTGCTTCTCTTGGCCCTGGCTAAGTGTTAAATTTTTTCTTGCTTATATTGCTTAAAACCTTGTTCAAAGTTATATTTAGTGTAGTACTATAGTTGTTGCATGAGTATTTTAGTGTAGGTTTACTAATTCTTAGGAAATTAGCTCCTTTGCACCCCTTGGTGCAAGCGTTGGCCTTGGGCCTGTTAGTGTGCTTTGTGGTATCCTGTGTACCAGTTTTAGATTTATTGTTAGTGCTGATAGCTTGATAACGCTAGTGTTTCTAGTCTACAGTTTCGTAGAGCAGTTTGGTTTTGGCGGTTATCTGCTGGTGTTGATTCTTTACAGTGGTGGAGTTCGTTGTTCAAAACTCCAGTTTCTGCTTCCTCTGTTAATCCTTGGCAGAATAAGGGTTTTCTGTGTGTGTGAGTTTTTGCTTGTCTGTTTCAGTTAGAATACCTAGCTGTCCCTTTCCTTTCTGGACTAGGCCGTTTTAGTTAGAGGACCTAGTCCTCATGGTGTTTCTTCCTTCTTCAGGGCTAGGCCCATGTAAGTTAGAGGACCTAGTCCCTCCCTTTTACTTCTCTTATCTTTTCGTCTGTGTGTTATGTCTAAAGAGGTTAAGGATCACAAGCCTTTGGGCTTCAAGAAATACATGAAGTGCTCCCAAAAAATGTCATTGACGGATGGTCATGGTGTACGTGTCTGTTGCTTAGGGGCCATCCATTTGCAAGAGACTTGCTTGTTTTGTCATGCCTTCTCCCCTAGAGTGTTACAGGAGAGGAAGAACAAGCTAATTCTAAAGGGTCTTTTAAAGCCTTCCTTTGAGGAAGCCTTGTCTAGCTCCTCCTCTTCTTAAAAGTCCACCAAATCTGCAAAGTCTAAGTCTTCGAAAAGACCTTCTTTGGCACCGGCTGGTGTCTCGGAGCCGCCTCCTAAAGTGGCCAAATCGGCCTCATCAGCTCCAGTGCCTTCAGAGCTGAATGAGAACAGCATTGTGGTGACATGGTCGGATCCTAGTTTGTCGGAGCCGACCACTGAATTTATGGAACCTACTATTCCTCCAAGATCAAGATCCCCGACTATGTCTTCCAGGTCTTCCAGGAGCCTTTCGGAAGATGTGGAGAGGGTGGTCCTGAGACTGCCGAAGTCATCTGCTCAATTTAAATTGCTATCTGGTCCAACCCTGTCTGTTCCGGAGCCTATGGAACCCATTATACCCTCAATTGTTATTCCTCTGAGCCAAGCTGGTTTGTCAGAGTCAGGGGGCTTGGTGCCATTGGTGGAACCCTTGGCTCCAGCTCCACTTGCAGTTGCTTCGGAGCCTAGTTCTGCTCCAACACTTTTGGTGTCCGTTGTGTCCAGGGGCCGAAGCTCTCCAGTCGGCACCAACAGGGAAGGTTGAAATCGGTCTTCAGTTCCAAGTCTCCCTCTCAGCGCTTCGGCTAGGATGAGTTTGGACCCTGCGTCTATCTCAGAGCTGATAGCTCTGGTGCCGATGGCATCCTCGGTCTCTTCGGAGTGGGAGAGGTCCTTAGAGCTGGAGAGGTCAGCATTCAAGATGAGGAGCGTGCTGTCCAAGTCACCAGTTACCACCAAGGGTACCAGCACTCTGTCCTCTAGAGCACCCACTTTGGTTTCAGCCCCTACTCTCTCCGGAGACAGCAGAGACCCTCAGCCTCAGGAGCCACTAGCTGGTGGCCTCCACTCTTCCTTGACCTCCCCAGAATACCCTTCTGAGGAGTCCCCCAGGAAAAAGACATGCATGAGGAAGCATGTTGACTCCCAGGATGAGTCTTTGACATCCGACACTGACCTCGAGGAGTCTGAAGGGTCCCCCAAGTCGTCCTCTGATGATGTCTCCTTCGTGGACATCCTGGAGATCCTTAAGCAGAGGTGCGGCTGGCCCATTGTCAACCCTTCTGATGAGGAATCGGTGCACCTGAAGGCTTTCGGGTCTCAACCTTCTGTCTCTTGGGTGTATCCACCTTTTGACGAACTGATGGATTTAGTTAGTCAAAAGATATGGGATACTTCTGTTGCTGTGGAGCCAGCCCCTAGGAGACCCAACAAATTTCTTTCTGCCCCTCCAGATAAAGAATCTTTGTCCAAAGGTGTCCCCATAGATGCCATGGTGGTGGCAGCGGCCACTAAGAAGGAGCTTGCTGAGACTTCTGTCCATCCGCCGAATAAGGAGTCTTGACAGATGGACAGGTACGGGAAGCGTGTCTTTAGTTCAGCGACTTTTACTCTTCGATCGTTGAACTATCTCACTCACTTCACGAGATTGCAGAGGGATCTCCTCAAGGAGTTAGGAGATTCTATACAGGGTACATGTACTGAGGGAGTCCCTGACAAGATTTCTACTCAGTTGTCCACCTTAAATTCTATAGTTAACTCCTCCATGTGGCTTATTTCTTATGCGGCTGATGGAGCGAGTAGAGCAGCGTGTTCAGGAGTTGCCCTAAGGTGTCACTCCTGGATGCTTGTGTAATTTGGCGGAACCATTCAAGTCCACTTTCACCATTGTTTTGATCTAAGGTGAAAGACACACTCACTCGGTATGAGCAAGAAGGAAAGATGCTCTCTGCCGTGGGAGTACATTTTACTGTTCCCTCTAGACCATACCCTAAAGGTCAAAGGGGTGGTAAAATGTGGTTCAAGAAGTCCCAGAGGGCTTTCTGGACACACAGGGTGAACCCTCCTTCAGAGGCAAAGGAGGAGGAGGAAATGGGAGACGTCGCCCTAGAGGCAGGGGCAGTCCGCAATACCAACAAGGTCGTGATTCCTTTTGGGGACGGCCTTATCAGAATTCCTGATAATGGGGCCCAACTGCGTTTCTCTAGGGCCGGTCGGGGGTCGCATTTCTTTGTATCCAGAAGCCTGGCTAAGTATAACCCAAGACAAGTGGGTACAAAGAGTTGTTACCAGAGGCTATATCATATCCTTTTCCCTTCCACCGTTTGTTTCCAAGAAGATCCCAGATGTACCACCCAATTACAGGGATCAGGCAACTGTGGAGATCAACAAGTTGCTCTTAAAAAGAGTCATCCAATCTGTCCCCGCAGACCAGATAGGATCTGGAACTTACTCCAGGTTTTTTTTAGTCACAAAATGAACAGGAGACTGGAGGCCAATATTGGACCTCAGCAGATTAAACAAATCCGTGAGGAAGGACAAGTTTTGGATGGTAACACTGCAGTTGATACTCCCTTTGTTAGGGAAAGACTATTGGATGTGCTCAGTAGATCTCCAGGATGCCTACTACCATATAAAAATGGACAAGGCATCCAGGAGCCATCTACGCTTCTGGCTCGGAGCCAGTCACTATCAGATGTTCTTCGTGTTTCACTGTTGCAGTCATTACCGTTGGGGAAACTTTTTCTTGCTCCTCACTGATGTCAGTAAAAGTTAATAATTGTATTACTTGTGGGAAGCAAATACCTCATAAGGATTTTCATTTGTACTGTATTCCTTGCCTAGGCCCTGACCACAACGTGCCTTGCTGTTGGTTTTGTGCTAAATTTAATCAACGCAGTATTAAGCGTTGGTATATTTTTGCTTCAAAATATTTTGGCTCAAGATTTAACTATCCAGAAATGTCGTCAGTTAGCAATCCGACTACCGGAATACACAAAAAATGCAAAGAAAGAGACAGACCATTGAGGTCCAAAACCGATGACGAAGCTTCTCCTAAGCCAGTCGCCGGTTCACCCGGTACTCAGTGAGGCGCTTTCGCAGCCCCTGATGCCCGCTACTTTTGATTTGCAGGCTTCTACTGAGACCCATTTGGAGTCAGGTATGATACTTCGTGAATGTCTCTACCCTAGATGGGTCCAGAGCCGCTGAACAGACACCGGCTTCTGAGGGTGTTTTCAGGCCTAAAGATTTGTGTATTAAACCACCATCATCAAAACCTAGGCCAAAATCAATTTCTATGTCTAAAAAAACGACGCTTGGGCCACGTGCACAGGCCACTATGCCTAAAAAACAAATTATCAAAATGGCTGAGGATTTAATTACCTTGATCAGGGGTTCCCATCCCCCTCCTGCTAAGAGGCCTAGGCAAGGCACTGACTATGAATCATCAGATCAGGTTTCTATTTCTTCTCATTCCTCTTCTGATCAGGAATTATCTATTCCACCTTATGAGGACTCTGATGCAGGAGATTCCATCCCTTCTGCTTCTCCTGAGGATTTTTCTTTTGGAGAAACTTTGCATACCTTAAGGGACCACTTTCACTGGGAGAGTCAGGATTTCTTGGAATCTAAAAAGAGGCTTAGGGATTTCCTTCTTCCTCAGCATAGGCCTTTGGCTATACCTCCTGTTCTAGACATTGTTGATGTTTTCTCAGAATCCAGCATGGCTCCTGATTCCCTGCCTCTGGCTCCTAGTAAGCCAGACAGATATTACAGGGTTCCTGACTCCCACAAATTCCTTTTTAAAAACCCTATTGCTGATCCTGAAACCATTTCTCAGGGTCCCAAGGGCATTAAGGCTTCTATTGCTAAAAATCCTACACCTTCTGATAGAGACTCCAGGACGCTGGATAGATGGGGTAAGAAAGTTTACACGTCTGCAGTCTTGGCAATCAGGGCTTTAAACTGTCAATTTCATATGCTTAAATATCAGCAACATGTCATGGGCTTACTTAAACAGAAAATGATGTTGCTTTCTGACTGTGTGGAAAATAAAGAATTGCAGGATTTATTGCATTCAGCTGAACAAGTTGGAAAGCATAATTTGCAATGTGGTTTTGATTCCTTGGAGGCCTCTAGCAGGGCCGCTGTAACTGGATCTGTGATAAAAAGGCATGCTTGGCTCAAGGAGCAAAATCTGCCTGATCATGTTAAAGCAAAATTGATGGATGCTCCTTTATAACAGGACAGTCTGTTTGGTAATAAGGCAGAAGAAGTTTTGAAAAAGATAGAGGATTAAGCTAAATCTATGCAAACTGTAAAATATTTCCTACAAGTGCAGCCACCCAGGTTCAGTAGGCACTGGCCTACTAAGAATTGGTCCTTTCCAGTATCCACCAGAGCTGCTCAGGTCAAACCCAGACACTCCAAAGGTTCCAGGTTTCAATCACAAGGAACTTATAGAACAAAACAATGGGGTGCCTCCACCTCCAAATCTGGAAGTAACAAGGCACCTTCCTACGGTAAACAGTCTCAATGACTTTCCTGTGCAATCACCAAGCACTTATCTTTTGTCTGCCCCTTTGGGGGAAAAACTGGCACTTCATTCAAGAAATTGGCCACTAATTATCCAGGACAAGTGAGTTTTAAATATAGTATCCCAGGGATACAGATTTCATTTTCACACATTGCCAATCCCAAACGGATGGCCAAATCTGCCTCCAAATCAGTGGGCAGAGGCCCAGAAACAAGTTATGTCCCTATGCTAGGCAAGGATGCCTGGCTGGTAACTCTAGACTTAAAATAAGCTTACCTGCATATCCCAATCAGGGAATCTTGCAGAAGATACCTCCGCTTCAAAACAGGCTATTTGCATTACCAGTTCTCTGCACTACTGTTTGGCTTATCTACTGTGCCCAGGGTCTTCACAAAAGTGCCTGGCACCAATAATCGCATTTTGCAGACAAAAAAAGATTCAAATTTATCCTTACCTGGACGATTGTCTAATTCAGGCAGAAAACAAGGACACTCTTCTAAAACATCTGGCATTTGTGAAAAGACTCCTAACTTGTCTAGGGTACACCATAAACGAAAAGAAATCACAACTGGTACCCTCTCAAATAATTACATTCTTGAGTGCAAGCTTGAATTCAACTGCCCAGATGACTTACCTTCACCACAAAAACAAATTAAATTAATGACTTACTTCAAAGAAATGGCCACAAAAACCCAGCTATCTGCAAGACAAATTCTGCAGGCCTTTGGGTTCATGGCTTCCTGCATTCTAATAATTCCATATGCAAGACTGCATATGAGGAAACTTTAATGGTACCTAAAAAGCTTATGGGAGTCAACATTGTCACAGCCTGGAAACGATTCCTATCATTCCTTGCCTGCAACAAGGTTTCCTATGGTGGGCAGAGGTCTGTCACCAAAACAAGGGACTGTCATTCATTCCACCCTCTGCCACTCAAACCCTGACTACAGACTCATCAGATTATGCTTGGGGGGCGCATCTGGAAGGGAGATGCATTCAAGGCCAGTGGAGCCCAAATCAAATGCACCTACATATCAACCAGAAAGAGATGCTAGCTGTACAGAATCCTCTGACAGCCTTCAAGGACTGTCTTCATCCAGGACAACTACTGATAAAGACAGACACCACCATAGTCATGTGGTACATAAACATTCGGGGGGGTACCCCCTCCTACCCCCTTTGCAGACTAACCATGGCTTTGTGGAACTTGGCCTTGACTTATCAAATACATCTACAAGCTCAATTCCTGCCAGGAAAGCAAAATACTCTGGCAGACGAACTAAGCAGAAATCTTATGGACCCACACAAATGGAAACTGGATCCACAAATCTTCAGCATGTTGACACGCAAATGGGGGAGCCCAGACATAGATCTTTTTTGCCTCATCCCAAAACTATCAGTTGGACAAATTCTGCACAAGAATTAATCTCAAAAAAAGCTTGGAAAGTGGATGCTCTATCCTTCAGCTGGAAAAACCTATAATTCTATGCCTTCCCCCCTCTGCCTCTACTCTCCAAGGTCTTACTAAAAGTCAGACAGGAAAAAACAAAAATGATTCTGATTGCTCCAGACTGGCCTCGCCAACACTGGTACCCACCCCAACGCAATATGTCACACCTTCCTCCGTGGTACCTGCCTCAGACACCTTATCTACTATCTCAGCAGAACTATAAATTCTGCACACAGCTCCAAACTCTGAATCTTGCAGCATGGCGAATCAACTCATTTCACCAGTTACACCACTCAGCAAACCTGTGATGGATGTCATTTTGGAGGCTAGAAGGCCTAGTACTAGAAAATCGTATGCTGATAAATGGAAAAGATTCTGCGCCTGGAACCAAGCACAAGGAATAAGCACAGCAATGCTCAATATTCCTCAGATTCTGCAATCTTTAACTGAGATGCTTCACAAGGGCCTATTTTTCTCTTCCATAAAAATCCATGCCTCTGCCATTTCAGCTCATTACAACTCAGAACCTCCCCTCTTCTCTCACCCCCTGCTAAAGCAGTATTTCAGAGGGGCCAAGAATTTGACATCCCAGGAGAGCACCAACTCCTGCATGGGACCTCAATTTTGTGTTGGAAAAGCTCACCCTATCTCTTTTTGAGCCAGCTGCTATTGCAGACATAAGTTCTCTCTTGGAAGACAGCTTTTCTTTTAGCAGTCACTTCAGCTAGAAGGATTTCAGAACCACAGGCTCTCATGGTAGTGGAGCCTTTTATTATATTTTACCCAGACAGGGTGTCACTCAGAACCAATCCATCCTTTATGCCTAAAGTGATATCTAGTGTGGCTCTTAATCAGACCATTCATCTGCAAACTTTTTCCCAAATCCACAGAACAAGGGTGAGCGGATTCTGCATTCAATGGATGTACACAGTCAACTAAGATTCTACTTAAACAGGACAAAATCTCTAAGAATATCTGAGCAATTACTGGTGGCATTTGCTGCAGGGGCAGAGGGAAAGGCTATTTCAAAGCCAGACTATTTCAAAATGGATAAGCCATTGTATTCATTTCTGCTACATGCACCATGGCAAACCTGTTCCCAAGGGGATCAGATCCCATTCCACCAGGGCTGCATCTACTTCTGCAGCCTTTCTCAGAGGGGTTCCTACCACAGACATTCTAGAAGATAATACCTGGAGCTCAGTCCATACATTCATCAAATATTACCATTTACCTCTCTTCTCTAAATCCAGAGCAAGTTTTGCCACTGCTGTCCTGCAGGGCCTTATAGCTGCTCCTAATACTGTATAATTCCATCCTCCCAAGCATAGCTTTGGGATTCTACCCAAATCTAATGACTGCAACAGTGAAACACGAAGAACATATAGTACAGTTGTGTACACTTACCATAAATGTAGATGTTCGAGTGTATTCACTGTTACAGTCCTGGTTACCCACCCGCCAACCCCCTGTTTTTACTTTTACTATATCTCTTCTTTCTTTTACTATGCTCAAAAGTCTTTTTGGTGTATTTGCTTTTATTGGGAGGCATATTTGTTGTGTTCTAAATTACATGCTTGGATATTTATATATATTTATATTTTGCTCTCCCTTTGGGGGGCACCTGACATCTGGGGCAAGAAAAACTGATTAAAATGGCATCGGCTGCATGTTTCATACCCCTGACGTCATGGAAGAAGGGACAGCAACCGACGCAGGACCCAAGACTTTGTTAATCAGGCCAACTGAGGGCAACCTGCCAGCAGATTACCCAAATGTAATGACTGCAACAGTGAATACACTCGAACATCTACATTTATGGTAAGTGTACACAACTGTACTTTTCATGCTCTGCCCTTTGGTCTCACCACAGCCCCCAGGGTGTTCACCAAATGCATGGCAGTAGTGACAGCTCACCTGCATATCAATGATTCCAGGTGTTTCTGTATTTGGACGACTGGCTCCTGACCGCCCCCACCAGGCATCTACTTCTCCAAAACAGGGACGCCACTATTCATCTTTGTGCTCAATTAGGGATCTCCATAAATTGGGAAAAATCTGCATTATTGCCCTCTTAATCTGTGATTTTTATAGGTGCAGAGGTAGACACAGTGAACATGACAGCTCATCTTCCCGCCGAAAGGGCACAAAATTTAATCTTTCAAATTCAACATTTTCTCCCATTGCGGAAGGTCAAAGCAAAATGGGTTCTTCAGCTCCTCTGGACTGTGGCATTCACCATCCTATTAATACCATTAGCCAGGTTGCACATATGAATTCTCCAGTGGCTTCTGTCTTCCCAATGGTCCTTCCAATATCTTACTATGAATCACCCTATTCTGCTGATGGAATCATGCAAGAAGGACCTCTTTGGTGGATACCACCCAACCAGTTGACGACGGGTGCCCCCTTTGTTCCTGCCCAACCCGTTGCCACTGTGACCACGGATACCTCCCAGATTGGGTGGGGAGGGCATTATCTTGGCAGGACTGTCCCAAGGCACATGGCAAGAACATGAGGCTCACCTGCATGTCAATGTTCTGGAGATGAGGGCAGTGCTCCTGGTGTTGCAAGCACTTCAAGACCTTCTTCCTCTAGGGACTATTGAAATACATTCAGACATGTCGGTAGTTTGGTATATCAACAAAGGGGGTGGTACCAGATCTTACCCACTCTGTCGAGAGGCCATGCGAGATTGGGAATGGGCGATTTCTTCCCAGTGCTTTCTGGTTGCAACGTACATTCCAGGGACGATCAACGTGATAGCCGACAAGCTCAGCCGGGTGATCCTACTGCCTAATGAGTGGTCCCTGAAACGCGAAACAGCGGAACAGATTTTCTGCAAATGGAGACAGCCTTGCTGCAACCTTTTTGCCAGTCCAGTCAATGCCAAATACAGCAGCTATTTTTCCCTCATTCTCCCTCTGGGGGAGACACCCAGTGATGCTTTAGCTCACGATTGGCCTCTGGATCTTCTGTATGCCTTTCCTCCATTTCCTCTCATTTCCAAAATGATTCAGAAAGCCAGATGGCTGTGATGCAAGTTAATCCTCATTGCTCCTTACTGGCCTTGTCAGGTTTGGTTCCCCTTCTTCGAGCATCTTCTCCTGGACGATCCTTCGATTCTGGACCCAGCTCCAGATCTGTTGACTCACATGTCAGGTTCGCTACATCCCTCAATCCACACCCTCAAATTGATAGTGTGGCTGCTCCAGTTCCATCCCTAGTCAGGCTTCACAATGCATCTTCCTCAGTGTCACATATCCTTATGTCCTTTCATAAACCTTCAACTAGGAGACTATATGGCAGTAAATGGAAAAGATTTTCTATTTGGGCACAGAAAATGAATGTAGATCCCTACACTGCTTCTATCCCTGTGATTTTGGAATTTCTCTCCGAGCTTTTCAGCAAGGATTTGACGCTGCCACTATCAGAGTTCAATTGGCGACTATTTCTCATTTCCATTTAGGGTTTCCAGATACCAAGTTAATGTCTCATAAGCTATGCAAGACCTTTTTGAAAGGAGCCACTCTGTTGAGGCCACCACTCCAAGAACATGTGGCTTCTTGGGATTTAAATTTTGTGTTGTCCAAACTGACATCTTCCCAGTTTGAACCTTCTCACTCATCTTCATTGAAATTTTTGTCTTGGAAGACTTTGTTTTTGGTGGCTATCACATCAGCTAGATGGGTATCGGAGTTACAAGCCTTGTCTAAGCCACCTTATTTGATCTTTCATAAATACAGGGTCTCACTGCATACTAACCCCTCCTTTGTCCCCAAAGTTTGTTCCCACGCCTCCTTAAATCAATCCATAGAACTCCCAGATTTCTTCCCTAATCACTGTAATGCAGCTGAATATCGGTTTCATCAGCTAGATGTTCATAGACAACTACGCTTTTATTTGCATCGGACCAAGGAGTTTAGGAAATCAGATCAACTATTCATTTCTTTTTCTGAATCCAGATTGGGCTTAGTTTCTAAAGTGACACTAATTGGATTTCCAGTTGCATATCCTTTGTCTATGGTTTGGAGGGCAGACTTTTACCCTTCAAGATCAAGGCTCATTCGACCAGGTCTCTGTCTACCTCTGCAGCCTTTCAAGCCAGGGTCCCACTTGATAATATTTGTGCAGCAGTTTCATGGGCTACCCCTCACATTTTTATTACACATTACAAATTGGATTTAGCTTCCAGGGGTAGAGCATCCTTTGGCTCCATGGTGCTCAGGAGTATTTTCCAGTGAGCCACCCAAGAATAAGGCACTAGGGACGCTGTCCCATATGTAAAAATGAAGGTGAGACTGGACTACACAGCATAAAGATGTTATGTACTCACCATAACGTTCCATGTTGGTATTCCATCTCACCCTTCATTTTTACCAACCCGCCCTTCTGCCCCCATCCTGGAAGAATCTGGAGATATTAATATTTTAGTTGGAGACCCTTTAGTATTGGTTTGTCTGTTATGGTTATTTCTTCTAGTGAGCAGCAAACAAGATCTGGGGTTTGTACTGGTGCACTATGGGATACCTACCTAGCCACAAGCCAACCAGAAGTCTTCAAGCTTATAAATCAGCCAAGTTGGAGCCGAGGATCAGCTCTGAACCCATATGTAAAAATGAAGGGTGAGATGGTCTACCAACATGGAACGTTATGGTGAGTACATAACTTCTTTTTAAATTTGTTATCATTCACTTGCTTTTGTTGTCCAGAGCAGTGGTATATAGTCTGGTACACACCTATGAACCTAACGATCACTAGGGCCTTTATAAGCCTAGCATTGCAACCCAAATGCGATTTATATATAGGGTGATTTACTGACTGCCTCTTTCCATTAGAGGCTTAGATGCCAGACCAGGGATGAATTTCTGATTACCCATCCATTGGTCCAAGTTGCTGTTAAAAAGGATAGGGAGGAACTCTGCTTCACATGCATGGGGAGCCTGTTCCAGAGAATGTGAATTCTCTGAGAAACAGGTCTGTCTCTCCACATGTCCTATTTATGTCATAAACAAAATGTAGGTCTTTTAATCTAGTAGTCCTGATGTTTGCTTTGTGGATGTGCAAAAGGTTCATCAAAACAGGGTCCAGGAATGCTTTGTATGTCAGGCAAAGATCATCTTTCAGAAGTCTGTATGATACTGATTAAAGAGACAGAGCTTTGAGGCAATCGGTGTAGGGCATTTTTTTCTACCTATATCCTTTTTGTAAGGAACCTTCATGGACATTCTAGTTGTTGCATGTGTCTGGTCAGGTACATACCAAAGGGGGCATTATATTCTATGACTGGTCTGATGAGGGACAACTTCAGTGGTATGATGACATCTCTGGGCCTAGATTGAGTAACAGAAGATTTTTCTTGCTATTTTGTACATATGTTGGCAGAAGGCTAAGTTACTATCTACATAAGTTCCCAGAATCCTGACTGCTGAATCAACTTTTAGAGGAGTGTTTTATTGATGATGTAGTTACCCGAGGTGGTCAACTTCCCAAAAGGTACTATAATGTGTTTTTTGTATTGAGTTTTAAGCCATGGGTTTGGTGCCATGCATTTGCCTGTGTTGGACCTTCCTCTACAGTGTTCTCGTCTTGGGGGGGGCTTCATTGACTTCTCCCAGTTTGCAATCACCTGCAAACTGGGTTAGCCAGAAGCCTCTGACATACAAGAATGGCAAAGAAGAGTGGGCTTAGCACAGAGTCCTGGGGGGGACTCTATTGGTGACCAGCCTTTTTGTGCAAGTGGCCTCACCAATTCTAATCATCTGGGTCCTATCAGTGAGCCATCTAGATATCCAGCCTGTTATAAAGGGGTTTATTCCTAGCTCCACAAGTTTGTTGACAGTGCCGGAATGAGGTATGGTATCAGATGCTTTAGCCAGATCTAGGTAGGTAAGTAAGCATGAACTTCCCTTGACAGAGCTAAACTGGGATGTATCCAGTGTCTGGAGGTGGTCTATGTCTTTGTTGATAAATTCAATGATAATTCTTTCCATGGTTTGCAAGTAAGAGCAGTTAGACTAATGGGTCTGTAGTTTCAGGATCTGTTGATGGTCCTCCCTTACAAAGAGGGAATTACAGTCACTGTACTCTATTCTCATGGCACAAAGCCTGTTTTAAGACTATAGTTGAAAAATATCTCCATGGGTCCTAATAAGTCATATTTTAGACTGTTCAGGAGGCATCTTGGGATGCTATTTGGATCCCATTGGGGCTGTTATTAGCTTTACCGAGTGCAAGTACTATAAAATCTTTAGTGATAGTTGGAGAGGTTATGTTTGAGGGTACTTCTTGGGGGATGGCTGTGGATGAGAGAGAATAAAGCTGGAACTGAATTTGCCCACTAACAGGTTTGCTATATTGACAGTCTCTGAATGTGGCACTATTAACCACCAGTTCAGCACATTGCTGTGTGATGCCTTTGAGGTTTCTAACAGTTGAAGAAGGGCATTATGGTTATTCTTTACCTGGGAGGCTATCTTAACCTCAAAGTTGGCTTTGCTTGACCTAATTAGCCATCCACTTGCCTATTTAGTTTGATGAGAGAGTTTTTATATTTGTGGGAATTTACCTTTGTGATTTTTGCCATATTTTTTTTCTTTTGTTGTATATAATGTTTAACTTGGGATGCCACCAGGGTAGTTTGTTTCTAGTGCTAGTCTTGGGCTTTCTAGTATGTACAACAGCCTCTATGCAGCCATTGACATGGTTGTACAGAGTTTTTGAGCATAGGCTGCTGTTTTCTCTGGGTTTGTAGGAACATTGACTTTTGACAAACTATCACTTAATAAAAGGTAATTTGCTTTTGAATAGTTTTTAACTGTTACTGGTTTTAATGGGATTACAGAGTTGATTTTGATTTTAAAGGAGACAGCTTTATAGTCGGACCTTACCAGGGAGGATGAAACAGTGTTGGGGGGGCATTGTTATCCCATATTTGTTAGCACAAGGTCCAGTGTGTTGGAGCTTCTTGTGGGAGTATTCACTGTTTGGTCAAGGATGTTTGTATTTATCAAGTCCAGGTCCAGTATGTTGGAGTTTCAAGTGGGAATATTCACTATTTGGTCAAGGGCATTTGCATTTACAAAGTCCAGGAATCTCTATGTCTGTAGATTTGAGGCTATGTAAGATTCCCAACCAATGCAGAAGTAGTTAGTCTCTTAGGGTGGATGGTAAGTGTCTCCAGTAGGTCCAAATATGCATTGCGAGTTTCTTAAGACATGGAGGGTGATCTATAGCTGGCTAGGATATGGTAGGGATTTTGTGTATGGTGATCTGCACATGGAGAAGCTCCAGCATGTCATTCTGTTTGACCACCCTAGGAGTATGTTTGTTATTGACGTATATTATAACACCTCCACCTTTAGTCCTTGTCTGTGCAGCTACTGGTCTAAAAGTGTGGAAGGCACTGAAACCTTGCTCTGCCGGGGTGCTCTCTACCTCTGAACCATGTTTCGGTAACTGCACAGATGTCTATATTCTCGAGTGTGAGGATGGCTTGGCCAGAGTGTAGCTTTTTATTTAGGGTCCTGGCATCAAGCAACAACACCTTGAGGTTCGGTTGAGTTGATTTTGCTATATTAGTAGGTTTCTCATTTTGACATTGCCTAAAAAAGGCGCTGTTAAGCTGGATAAAGTTTTAGCCATAATTTGAAAGCCTAGAGTGGAAAGGTGCATACTATCCCTGACAAAGCAAAGCAGTCTGTTAATCATGTCCTTCCAAACTGACAAATACTGGATCCCCTTAGAATTTTCTGACACCAGAAAGACAAACAGTTGTTGAAATCCATAATTTTTTGCTCATATCCTGGCATCGTTCTTGGTGATGGTAGTATGCAACTTGGTGCTGGGCTCTTACCAGCCTGAGACCATAGTCTGAAAGCTCCATAATATCTCTCTCTTCACATAGTCCAGGGAGGTACATATCGAGTCATTTACACCTACATGGACTATGATGGAATTGTACTGGTACCTGTGGCATAAAAACTTCAGTGCATGCTTGAATTGGCTGATCCTGGCTCCAGGTAAACAACTAGCAGTTCTCTTCTCCTTGTTCAGCCTGGTTATGGGGGCATCAGTATCTTACAATGGAGTCCTCTGTAACAAGAGTCTTGGGAAGTGCGTTTGCATGCTTTAGGGGCTTCATGTTTGGGGTTCCACTGAGAGTGACAGTATGTACGGCATTAGATGTTCAGTTTTCTTACATTTTGGCTTGCTTTGGCATAGCTTTGACAATGGGCAGTCTAGGCGGTCTTTGTTTATGAACATTGCTTTTAAACTGCCTTGGCGTATGTTAAACTGGGTGCGTTGTGTTCCATGTGTGGTGGATGTTGTATGCGTGGTTTTCACAACCTGATGTGTGCTTGTATGCGAGAGTTTAACATCTGATGTCTGTGTAAGTACGTCTCACATGCTGTGTCTGCTTCTTTAAGGATTAAACGGTTGTAGGTAAGCATGACATAATTGCTACATTGTTTCAAAATGCTCATATCCACCATGCTGGCTGCAGAGAACTTGGGAAATTGCATATGCATACTGTCCAGTCCTTTGACTGGTGAACTACAAGGGGGTGGTGCATTGAGGTTAGAAGGCTATTAAGGGTGCTTTGCTGATGCAAACTAATAAGGTTGCACTAATGGAGCCCTTTAGCAGGGTCAAACTTGCAGGAATACAACAATTAAGTACCAAGAAAAATACAAAGTAGCAAACTACACAGTAACACTGTCAGTAAAGCTTTTATAGGTTCATAGGTAGGTACTAGGCTATCTCCCTGAAGGCATTTATAAGCCTAGCCAGAATGTGTTTGCTTTTGCTCCCCCTTAGATTAGTTCCCTGTGCCTCTGTCCAGCAGAGCCACTGAAGTGATCCCCGGGGTAAACTTTGTTTCCCATCCACTCATCAAGGTTTCTCTTGGAGTGCTAGCGAGGAACTCTGCCTAATATAGAGTGGAATCTTGTTCCAAAGCATGGGAAGTCTCTGGGACAGGAATCTATCCATCCAGCACGTCCTATTTATTGTTGTGGTGAGGTTTAGGTCCCTAGCACGTGTGGCTCGAGGGGATAAGGTTTTCTTTAGGTGGAGCATGTCCATCAATTCTGGGTTGGATATGGCCTTATATGTCAGGCAGAGATCACCTCTGTGCAGGTGGTATGCAACTGAGTACAGCTGGAGTTTCTTCAGTCGAGCTGCATAGGGCATCTGTTTGAGGCCAGTGATCATCTTGGTGAGGTACTTCTGTGGTCTTTCCAGCTGTTGCAGGTGTCTTGTAAGGTACATCCCAAATGGGGCGTTGTACTCTATGATGGGTCTGATGAGTGATGAGTAGAGGGGCACAATGACCTCTTTTGATCTGGATTCAAACCCTTTTGTGATTAGGTGGGCCACATAGAAGGATTTTCTAACCACTTTGGCAATGTGATTATCAAAGGAGAGATTACTATCTACTTAGGTCCCCAGATCCCTTATTACGTTTTCCGTATTTAGGGGACTACCACCTATGTGGTAGTTTGTGGGTACTTTATTTCCAAAGGGAATAACTATGCACTTTTTTGGCATTTAGCTTGAGGCCATGATTTTGACACCAGGTAGCCGTCTCAGTGAGACCTTTTTGGAGGATGCCTGTGTCAGCCAGTGAGTCAATTATAGCCTCTAGTTTGCAGTCATCTGCGAACTTGGTCAGCTATAGTCCTCCTGTGCTTGTCTGTACCTCTAAGTATATGCAGAACAGGAGGGGTCCTAGGACTGAGCCCTGGGGAATGCCACTTGTAACCGGTTTAGAGTCGGACCTAGCTTTCAAAGTGTAGTTCTCAGCATTCAGACAGTACAATGCCAGAGTACTTGAAAACAATCTGAAGTGCAAAAAAAATGGCAGATAAAGCAGCTAAAAACAGTAAAATAAATATTTTATCTACCAAGGATGGCACAGGATTTATTCAGGACCCTTTTAGATTATGGCAAGGATGCTAAGCAGATGGGAGCTCTGTGAAAATGATTTGTAGGAAAGGTTAACTCGAGCAATACTTGTTCGCTCGGTATTTTGTATCTATGTAAACTAATGGGTATGAAAAGTACTTAGCTTACACAGAACTGACATCAGTCAAAGATGGAGGGAGGGGTTCAGGTAGTCAATTGTGTTTAAAAACCACATGAAGGTTGAGGAAAAATTCAAGCTGCTAAGAAGACAGACAAATCAGGTGCAGAAACTTGTTCATAGTGTTGGTATATGAGCCAAAATGGCCAAGAAAATATTTTGGTCCAATGCAATCTAGAGTTAGTAATCCAGCCAGTAAAACAGAGTTTCACAAACCAGATCCAAGAGTTTTAGCAACACACCCAAGCTCTCACTGAGGCTAACATCCAATGCTTTTGCCTGTCTTTTAACAGTACTGTCTCAGCCAAAGAACAGAACATTTTATTTACAGAAAAATTCAAGCTGCTGTTAAGCCTGACAAGATACAGAAACTTGTTCACAGTGCCATATGAGCCAGAATGGCCAAGAAAATGTTTTGGTCCAGTTCAATATAAAAAGTTAAACAGACTAGGATAATAATCCAATCAATAAAACATATCATTGCAAACCAGATGAACCAGATCCATGAGCTTTTCCAACACAGCCACACAGCCAAGTTCTCACCAAGACTAATTGCAAGTGGCTACACAAAGAGAGGATTGAATGTATCAAAATCACTTCAACTTGCATTGGAACATTTTCAAAATGCTGTAGTATTAATCAGAAAAGCCCCAGTTCAGAGGCCCTTGGCTCATGTTGAATGGTCACAAGAGCTGAAAAGTTCTAGCTGGCTATAAGTGGTTTGCTAACACACTTCTTGCTTTGGAGTGAATCTGCATCAGAGTAGTAATGGTCCAGGTCCAAGAGATTTGCTGGGGGGAAAGATTGTCTGGGGGGTAGAAGTTGTTTAAAGTAATGGGATTTGAAAATTTGGAGTTATCTGTGAGCACTGTATTTTCCAAAGAATATATAGCACAGTGTTGTCATCTGGTAGATGACTGTCATTTTGATAATCCAACACGAAACTCAGTAAATTGACACAAAAATCTTCCACAGAAAAATGAATAGACAACTAAAAGGTCTATTCCAGGCAACTTATGAAAGTACGGACACCAAAGTTAGCGCTTTCATTCACTTTATTTCTTGTGAACTTCTTCAAAAACAATTTAAACTCCACCCACAAACACTTTATATAATAATAAAATTAATCACATGATAAATGTCATAAAATAATTAATTTCACATAAAAACATGATAAAATTAGAATAAAATAACTTTTCATTTTCCATATTACGTGTATCAAATAATACATATAACATATAAATTACTTTTTCATTTGTAAAAAACATTTTATATTTATATATTATATCTTGATAAGCCAGACTGAGCTGCTGATCTTCGTGTTTCACTGTTGCAGTCATTACATTTGGGTTATCTGCTTGCAGGTAGCCCTCAGCCGGCCTGAATGTCAAAGTCTTGGATTCCTGCGTCTGATGCTGTCTCTTCTTCCATGACGTTAGGTCGTTAGGGGTATAAAACATGCAGCAGACACCATTACATCAGTCTTTCTTGCCACAGAAGCAGTTTGCCAGTGCTGGTCGGCCAGCTCCTGAAATTTTCGTTTTCGAGTTTCAGAACCAAAGTCTTCAAAAAAAAAAAGCTAAGTAACCCGTTGGGGATCCTTTTTCTTGCTCTTAACCGATGTCAGTAAAAGTTAACAATTGTATTACCTGTGGAAAGCAAGTAACTCATAAAGATTTTCATTCGTACTGCATTCCTTGCTTAGGCCCAGACCACGACGTCCCTCACTGTTGGTTTTGTGCCTTATTCAACCCTCAGACTATTCGTCGTTGGTTTCTTTTTGCAGCAAATTATTTTGGTACTCTGTTTAACTATCCAGAAATGGCTTCGGTAAGCAATCAAACTACCGACATTCCAAAAAAATGTAAAGATAAAGACAGAGACAGACTGCATAGGTCCAAAGCTGCCGACAACACTTCCGTTAAGCTAGTCGCCAATTCGCCGGTACTCAGTGAGGTGCTTTCGCAGCCCCTGATACCCGCTACTTCAGATTCGCAGGCCTCTACTGAGACTCATTGGGAGTCCGGTATGCCGCAAGATGCTTCTTCGACTATGGAACCTGCGGATGTCTCTACCTTGGATGGGTCCAGAGCCGCTGTGCAGGCACCGGCTTCTGAGGGTGTATTCAGGCCTACTGACTTGCATTTCAAACTGATGCCATCTTCTTCTTCAAGGCCTAAAACTTGACCCACGCCTGGAAAACCGACATCCAAACCGCATGGTCAAGCCCATATGCCTAAAAAACAAATGATAAGATTGGCTGAACACCTTATTACTTTAATTAGGGGAAGCCAGCCTTCACTCTCTAAGAGACCTAGAAATGATTTTCTTTCTGATTCTTCTGATCATGATTCTGAAATGTCTGTTTCTTCTGATTACCAGGATTTGCCCTTCTCTATCTATGATGATTCTGATGCAGAGGAATCCATTCCCTCTGCTTCCCCTCAGGAAGATTTTTCTTTTGGTGAAACCTTGCACACTCTTAGGGAGCATTTCCGTTGGGAAAGCCAGGATTACTCTAAAGAGGCTTAAGGAATTCTTACTCCTCCCTCAACACAGGCCTTTAGCTATCCCTCCTGTCCTGGACATTGTAGATGATGCCTTCTTGGAATCTAGCCTGGCCCCAGGCACTTCACCTCCAGCTCCCAGGAAGCCTGACAGGTATTACAGAGTACCTGACTCACAAGTTCCTCTTCAAGAATCCTACTGCAGACCCAGAGACCATTTCCCAAAGACCTAAAGGCATTAAGTCTACTTCTGCCAAAACCCCTACCCCCTCTGATAGAGATTCCAGGGCCTTGGACAGATGTGGTAAGAAGGTATACACTTCAGCTACTTTGGCCATTAGGGCCTTAAACTGCCAGTTTCATATGTTAACAGCAGCATATTATGGGACTACTTAAACAGAAAATTATGTTGATTCCTGACTGTGCTGAAAATAAAGAATTACAGGATTTAATGCATTCTGCTGAACAAGCTGGTAAATATATTTTGCAATGCGTTTTTGACTCTTAAGAAGCATCTTGCTGGGCTGCTGTCACTGGGTCTGTACTTAGAAGGCATGCTTGGCTTAAGGAGCAAAATTTGCCAGATCATGTTAAAGCTAAATTACTGGATGTTCCCTTAAACCAAGACCACCTGTTTGGCAACAAAGCAGAAGTCGTCCTTAAAAAGATGGAAGAAAAAGCTAAATCTTTGCAAACTATTAAAGATTTCCTGCAAGTACAGCTGCCTAGATTTAGCAGGCATTGGCCTTCTAAGAATTGGTCCTTTCCTGCATCTTCCAGGCCTTCTCAGTCCAAACCCAGGAACAGCAGACCACCTAGGTTGCAGTCCCAAGGTACTCACAGGCCTAAGCAGTGGGGGGGGCTCCCACTTACAAAGCTGGAAGTAGTAAGACATCCCCCTGTGACAAAATGTCACAATGACTTAACCTTAAACCTTCCAAGCCCTGCTCAACTGCTGCTCCCTTAGGGGGAAAGATTGCCCTGCATGCAAAAAACTGGGAACTCATTACCCAGGACAAATGGGTTTTAAATATAGTTTCCCAAGGATACAGATTCCACTTCCACACCTTAACAACCCCAAACGGTTGGCCAGACCTACCCCCAAATCAGTGGGCAGAGGCTCAACAGCAGGTTCTGTCTCTCCTTCAAGTATCAGGGCTATTCAACCTGTCCCAGCAGAAGAAAGGGGACAAGGTTTTTACTCAAGACTTTTCCTGGTGCCCAGAAAAGACGTCATCTGGCATCCTACCCTGGACCACTCTATTCTAAACACCTTTTTGGTAATCCCAAAATTCAAAATGCTAACACTTCAACAGCTGCTTCCTATGCTAGGCAAAGATGCGTGGTTGGCAATCATAGACTTAACGGAAGCTTACCTGCACATTCCAAGAAGGGAATCTTGCAGGAAATACCTACGCTTCAGAGCAGGCTACATGCACTATCAGTTCTCTGCACTTCCCTTTGGCTTATCTGCTGTGCCCAGGGTATTCACAAAGTGTCTAGCTCCAGTCATTGCATTTTGCAGGCAAAGAAATATTCAAATATACCCATACCTGGACGATTGTCTAATTCAGGCAGAAAGCCAGGACATACTATTAAATCATCTGGCATTTGTAAAGAAACTTCTAACCTTGCTGGGGTAAACCATAAAAGAAAATAAATCTCATCTAGTACCCTGCCAACAAATTGTATTCCAGGAAGCAAGCTTGAACACAACTTCCCAGATGGCTTACCTCAAGCCAGAGAAACAAGTTTATTTGACAGCCTACTTCAAACTACTGGCCACAAAGACCCAGCTATCTGCAAGGAAAATCCTGCAAGCCCTGGGGATTATGGCCTCTTGCATTCTACTAATTCCATGTGCAAGACTGCATATTAGGAAACTACAATGGTATCTAAAAAGCCTATGGTGTCAACATTCTCAGGACCTGGAATCAATGGTTCCTGTCATTCCTTGCATAAAGACAGTTTCTTTGGTGCGCAAAGGCCTGCTACCACAACAAGGAGCTCCCATTCACTGTACCCCCTGCTGCCCTAACCCTAACAAACACATCAGACTATGCATGGGGGGCGCTTACTTGGCAGGGCAGGGCAGTTCATTCAGGGCAAATGGAACAGGAGTCAGATGCACCTGTATATCAATCAAAAAGAAATGTTAGCTGTACAGAATTCCCTGACTGCCTTCAAGGACCACATTCTTCCAGGACAATTGTTGGTAAAGACAGACAACACCATTGTTATGTGGTACATAAATAAGCAGGGGGGAACCCACTTGTACCCTCTCTGCAGACTAGCCATGGCTCTGTGGAACACAGCTTTGAGCTACCAAGTGCACCTACAAGCTCAATTCCTGCCAGACAGGCCAAATTCACTGGCAGATGACCTAAGCAGAAATCTCATGGATCCACACGAGTGGAAACTGGAACCAAAGATATTCAACCTTTTGAGAAACAAATGGGGGAATCCAGAGATAGACCTGTTTGCCTCCCCTCAGAACTATCAATTGGACAAATTCTACACAAGAACTTCCCACAGTCAAGCTTGGAAAGTGGATGCCCTGTCCTTCACCTGGGAAAGCCTCTCAGTTTGTGCCTTTCCTCTCGTAAGTTCTGCCTAAGATCAAACAGGACAAACCAAGGACAATACTGATTGCACCAGACTGGCCACACCAACTCTGGTACCCCCTCTTGCGCCGTATGTCATTGCTAGACCCAAGGCACCTGCCTCAGACCCCTTCTCTGCTGTCCAAGTCAGATTCTGCACCCTCAACTTCAAACCCTGAACCTTGCAGCCTGGCTAATTCCTTGAGCTCTCCAATAACATCCCTCAATAAGTAGGTGCTAGATGTCATTCTGGAGACAAGGAGGCCTAGTACTAGAAAGTCCTATGCTGAAAAGTGGAAAAGATACTGTTCCTGGAGCCAGACTCAGGGGATGGGCACAACAGTGCCCAGCTTACCGCATATTCTTCAGTACTTAACAGAGATGCTCCACAAGGGCCTTTCCTTCTCATCAATTAAAATTCATGCCGCTGCCATTTCAGCTCATTATAATACTGAACCACCCCTCTTCTCTCACCCCCTGCTTAAAGCAATTCCTCAGAGGGGCCAAAAATTTAAGACCACCCAGGAGAACCCCTACTCCATCCTGGGACCTTAACTTTGTATTGGAAAAGCTCACTCTCCCTCCCTTTGAGCCAGCTGCAACTGCAGAGTTGAAGTTCCTTTCTTGGAAAACAGCCTTCCTTCTAGCCATCACTTCAGCAAGGAGAGTGTCTGAATTACAGGCCCTCATGACAGTGGAGCCCTTCATTATCTTCTATGCAGACAGGGTGTACTTCAGGTCCAGTCCTTCCTTTATGCCCAAGATGGTGTCTAGTGTGGCCCTTAATCAGTCCATTCATTTGCCTACTTTTTTCCCAAATCCACAAAACAAAGGAGAACAAGTACTGCACTCTTTGGACGTGTACAGGCAGCTTAGATTTTATTTGGACAGGACTAAGCCTCAGAAAATCTGAACAGCTGCTAGTTGGCTTTGCTGCAGGGGCAGAGGGGAAGGCTCTTTCAAAGCAAACCATTTCTAAGTGGATAGCCCATTGCATTCATTTCTGCTATAAGCACCATGGAAAACCTACCCCACAGGGGATAAGATCACATTCCACCAAGGCTGCATCTACCTCTACAGCCTTTCTCAGAGGTGTCCCTACCAGGGAAATCCTAGAAGCTACTTCCTGGAGCTCTGTACATACCTTCACCAAGCATTACCACATGCCTATTTTTTCTAAATCCAGAGCTGGATTTGCCACTGCAGTTTTGCAGGGCTTAATAGCTGGTCCTGATGCTTTCTAACTTCCTCAGCTTTGGGAATCAACCCAAATGTAATGACTGCAGCACTGAAACATGAAGAACATAGTACAGTTGTATACACTTACCATAAATGTAGATGTTCGAGTGTATTCACTGTTGCAGTCATGGTTACCCTCCCTCCAGCCCCCTGACTTCTCTTGGCTATACATTTCTTGTTTAGTGGTGTATTTGCTTTTTGTTGGAGGTGTAACCTAACATATAATTTATTTATTTTATTTATTTATTTTACATTTGTTGACCGGGCTAGTCTAACTGGATATATGTCCATTTTCAGTAGAGGCCCGAGGAGAAAAGCTCCGAGACAATAACAAGGACAGAAACAAAGAAACATTTATACAAATAGTACAAATAATAAATTTTTTGTTTTTTTAACAGCCAAAAAAGAAAAAGTTCTAGTTCAGTTTCAGTAAGCAAAAAAAAAAAAAATACAAAAAGTCATAATGGGGAGATACAACAAAGAAAAATGAGAGCAAGAAGTATTTAAACTTGCCATATAAAGAAGGTAGAGGAGTTTCAGTAAAAGAAATCAAGTTTGAGAGTTAGAGTTAGAAAGAGGAGAAAATAAGTATCAGTCAGGCTGAGAGCAGGGGCAAAGCCATTTGGTTTTCATGAAGTTTTTCAGCACCTGACATCTGGGGCAAGAAAAACTGATGTAGTGGCGTCGGCTGCATGTTTTATACCCCTGACGACCTGATGTCATGGAAGAAGAGGCAGCATCCGACGCAGGAATTCAAGACTGATATTCAGGCCGGCTGAGGGCTACCTGCAGGCAGATAACCCAAATGTAATGACTGCAACAGTGAATACACTCGAACATCTACATTTATGGTAAGTTTACACAACTGTACTTTCTCTCTGGTTACTCTGTTTCACAATGTAACAAAGCATGGTAAGGCTGTGTTCTAACCTAATACAAGTAACATTTAGAGGAAAGTGAAATTCATGTTAACTGAAGGTTTTTCCTACCCGGTTTAAATTTTTTTTTCTGAAATTTAAGTATCGAATTTTATTGTCCATTTTAATGTAAACTTGATAGGGTAGTTGGATGTGTTTTGATTTATGCAGAGGGTGTTGTACACTGCCTTCTACTTTAGTAGGGAGAGTAAAGTAGCACAAGAAGATAGTAGTTGGGACTACAATCTCTCCGCAACCTTATTTTTTTCTTTTGCTGATTTTAACTGTGCTGTAGCAGCCTTACAACATTTTATTGTTTTGAGTAAAGCTAATGTGATTTTACTTTTATTTAAAAAAAAACATGCAAGAATTGTTACATATTGTGATTATAACAATGTTCTGCTATATACCTTCAGTTGTGCATATGAAAATACAAAACTGATTGTGTTTGGGACATTGGCAGTCTACAGTGTACAACCCCTGCATGCCAAGAACAATTTCTGTAGTTGCACTCTCTAGCGAGTGGGCAAAGGTCAAGTGTTTGCATGTCATGCTGACTGAAATTAAGTATTGGAGTATTTCTTTTTTCTTCAAAAGAGATGTTGATTGGCAATAAATTTGTGTTAGCTGGCAACATAAAGGCAGTTTTAACTGTCTTAGGGACCAGTACCTTAACTAGGGTGTGGCAAGAGGAGAACTGCCCCAAAGTGCAAAGTGTTGGGGAGCATGACCCTGATCTCTAATGTAATAAACATTATAAAAGGGAAAAAAAATGTTTTAACTAAAACCTGAGCTATAATGCTCTGTGTATGCAGGGTATAAACTGTAGCAACTGTTAGCTACATTTGTAGCTAACAGTTTTCTACAGTTTATAAGAAGAAACAAAAATTAAGTAAAACATGACTGCCTACTTGTACAGCCAGGGTATAAACTGGAGCAATTGTTTGCTGCAGTTTATTATGATTTTTTTTTTTTTAAGTAAAACATGGGTGTCGCAGCACTCCATGTATGCAGAGTATAAACTGCAACAGCTGTTTGCTACATTTATAGCAAGCAGATTTCTACAGTTTATAACAAGAAGAAATTTTTATTCATTTTTTTTTAAATAAAATGGATGAGGTTTGGAGACAGGGCACAGAAATGGGACCTGAATGGCTAGGCAGGAGGGGACTTGTATGTCTGGCCACCTGTTTGATGTACCAGTTGAGGAAACTTCCATTTTTCTTTTTGAAGAACTGGTGAGTGGTTGGAACTGCAATCAGCTTAATACAGTAAAGTGCTTTCTTTTTCTTCTTATTCTTCAGCCAGCTATGCTTCTGTTAAGGACTACGGGTGCTTAGGAATGACTAAACCTGTACTTCCACATCGACGCAACTAAATGGCATGACAGATACGTGAACCAACATATAAATATGTATGAGTGTGTTTGTGTGTGTGTATATGTATATATGTGGAACTGGTTGCTTTTACCTGTTTAGCAGAGATCTTCACTAGCAATTTTTAAAAACAGTCTGGATGGGTAGACGGATGATTCCAAAGTTTCACTGGGGATATCTGGAGAAGGTGTACTTAATGGAGAGGGGATAGTGTTAGTCTCCCACCAGTACTTGGTGATGTGACTGAATGTTTTGATAGTCTCCTTTGGCTGTAAGCTTATAAGAACCTATGAGCCTCTGAAAACTAGATCAATGCTAAGGATCAGTGAGGTATTGTAGCACTACACGGAAAGATGATAAGAGCAACCAAGAGGCATGACCGGAGGGAGGGAGTAGCAAAAGGAATGCTTTGGAAATGGTGATGAAGGAGGGAATGGAAGGAAATGTTTGGTCCGTAAGTAAATTGGGGAAGAAGAGAATGGAGATGATGATAGAAAGAACTGCACGAGGCAGGTGGAGAACTGTTTGCTTAGAATATAATTATGTGAGAGAAAGTAGTGATTTAAGTAATCAAGATGAAAGGACAACAGAGCATTTAAGTAAGAGAACAGGGCTTAAGGAAGACTTGTACCTAGGATACTTCACCTACTATCTAAATTGGTCAGGGAGAGTAAAGTAGCTCAACAAGATAGCAGTTGGCACTACAATCTCTCCCCAACCTTATTTTATTTTTTTATTTTTTTTATTTTGCTGATTGCCAACTAGGTTAAGTGAACTGGTCCATGGACCCTTTCCAGCCATGTCCCAGGGACCGTTGCAGTTTGTTATAGAGATAACAAATGACTAGTTACATGATACATCTTGAAATGACTGTGATCAAATTCATTTTGCATAATAATAGAGGTTAGTTATACATAGCAGAAAGAGCTATGTGGCAAAAGTATTGATGTTCTTCATGTTTCACTTTTGCAGTCATTACATTTGGGTTATCTGCCTGCAGGTAGCCCTCAGCCGGCCTGAATATCAAAGTCTTGGGTCCTGCATCGGATGCTGTCTCTTCTTCCATGACATCAGGTCATCAGGGGTATAAAGGATGCAGCTGATGCCATTACATCAATCTTTCTTGCTACGTGGTGCCAGAAGCAGAAGCAGTTTGCAAGTGCCGGTCAGCAGACTCCAGAAATTTTTGTTTTCGAGTTTCAGAACCGAAGTCTTCAAAAAAGCTAAGTACCCCATTGGGGATCCTTTTTCTTGCTCTAAACCGATGTAAGTAAAAGTTAAAAATTGTATTACTTGTGGAAAGCAAATACCTCATAAAGATTTTCATTCATACTGCATTCCTTGCCTAGGCCCAGACCATGACGTCCCTTGCTGTTGGTTTGGTGCCTTATTCAATCCTCGAACTATTCGTCGTCAGTTCATTTTTGCATCAAACTATTTCAGTACTCGGTTTAATTATCCAGAAATGGCTTCGGTAAGCCATCCGACTACCGACATTCCGAAAAAACATAAAGCTAAAGACAGAGACAGACCGCGTAGATCCAAAGCTGCCGACGACACTTCCATTAAGCAAGTCCCCAGTTCGCCGGTACTCAGTGAGGTGCTTTCGCAGCCCCTGATACCCGCTACTTCAGATTCGCAGGCCTCTACTGAGATCCATTCGGAGTCCTGTATGCCGCGAGATGCTTCTTCAACTGTGGAACCTGTGGATGCCTCTACCTTGGATGGGTCCAGAGCTGCTGTGCAGGCACTGGCTTCTGAGGGTGTATTCAGGCCTACTGACTTGCATTTCAAACCAACGCCATCTTCTTCAAGGCCTAAAACTCGACCCACGCCTAGAAAACTGATGTCTGAACCGCATGGTCAGGCCCATATGCCTAAAAAACAAATGATAAGAATGTCTGAAGACCTTATTACTTTAATTAGGGGAAGCCAGCCTTCACCCTCTAAGAGACCTAGAAATTAGTTTCTTCTGATTACCAGGATTTGCCCTTATCTACCTATGAGGATTCTGATGCAGAGGACTCCATACCCTCTGCTTCCCCTCCAGAAGATTTTTCTTTTGGTGAAACCTTGCACACTCTTAGGGAGCATTTCCACTGGGAAAGCCAGGATTACTCTGACTCCAAAAAGAGGCTTAGGGAATTATTACTCCTACCTCAACACAGGCCTTTAGCTGTCCCTCCTGTCCTGGACATTGTAGATAATTCTTTCCTGGAATCTAGCCTGGCCCCAGACATTTTACCTCCTGCTCCCAGGAAACCTGACAGGTATTACAGAGTACCTGATTCTCACAAGATGTTCGTGTTTCACTGTTGCAGTCATTACTCTTGGGTTATCCTGCTGGCAGGCTACCCGCAGTCAGCCTGAATTCCAAAGTCCTGGTCCGGCGTCGTTTGCTGTCGCCTCTTCCCTGATGTCAGAGCACCAGGGGTATAAAATATGCAGCTGACGCCATTTTCTTCAGTCTTTCTTGCCGCACAGTGCCCGAAGCAAAAGCAGTTCGCAAGTGCCGGTCTGCCAACTCCTGAGATTTTCAAATCCGAATTTCAGAACCGAAGTGTTCATTAAAGCTAAGTACCCCATTGGGAAAACTTTTTTCTTGCTCCAGACTGATGTCAGAAAAAGTTAACAATTGTATTTCTTGTGGGAAGCAAATACCTCATAAGGATATTCACTCTTACTGTATTCCTTGCATAGGCCCTGATCACAACGTTGCTAGTTGTCAGTTTTGTGCTAGATTTAACCAACGCACTATCAAGCGAAGGTTCGATTGTGCATTTCATTACTTTGGCCGAAGATTTAATTATATAATGCCGTCGGAACAGCCGACAACCGGAGTTTACAAAAAACGCAAGGACAAGGAAAAGGATAGGCATCCGAGGTCCAAAACCAATGATGAGGCCTCCATTATGCCAGTCGCCGGTTCTCAGTGAGGCACTTTCGCAGCCCCTGGCGCCCGCTACCTCAGAGCCACAGGCTGCTTTCGACTCCCACGTGGAGCTGACTGGGCCTCTGGATACTCAAAGTACTGGACACTCGGAAATCATTCCCTCAGATGGGTCCGGAGCTGCTGAGTAGGCATCGGCTTCTGAGAGTGTCTTCAGACCTATACAACTATATGTTAAACCATCTTCATCTTCCATGCCTAAAAAACAGATGCTTAAAATGGCCGAAGACCAAATTACTTTGATCAGGGGGTTCCCATCCCCCTCCTGATAAGAGGCCTAGGCAAGAGACAGAATATGATTCTTCTGATCAGGTTTCCATTTCCTCTGATTCCTCTTCTGAACAGGATTATTCTATGCCTCCCTATGAGGACTCTGATGCTGAAGAATCCATTCCTTCAGCCTCTCCTCCTAAGGATTATTCTTTTGGGGAAACCCTGCATACCATGAGGGAGCATTTCCACTGGGAGAGCCAAGATTACTCTGAATCTAAGAAAAGGCTCAGAGACTTTCTGCTACTTCCTCAGCACAGACCCCTTGCTATTCCACCTGTTCTAGACATTGTAGATGTATTTTCAGACTCCGGCCTGTCCCCTGACTCTTTACCCCCTGCACCTGCTAAGCCAGACAGATACTACAGGGTCCCGGATTCTTATAAATTCCTATATAAAAACATCGCTGCTGACCCAGAAACTATATCTCAGGGTCCCAAAGGGGTCAAAGCTTCCACTGCAAAAAACTCTGTCCCCTCTGATAGAGATTCAAGCACACTGGACAGATGGGGGAAAAAAGTTTACACTTCTGCTACTTTGGCTGTAAGGGCTTTAAATTGTCAGTTTCATATGCTTAAATATTAGTAACACTTAATGTCACTGTTTAAACAGAAAATGTTGACAAATACTGAATGTTCAGAGAACAAGGAAATGCAGGATTTATTGCATGCAGTTGAACAAGTGGGAAAGCATACTTTGCAATGAGGTTATG
The DNA here is from genome assembly GCF_019279795.1 of Protopterus annectens. NCBI lineage: Eukaryota > Metazoa > Chordata > Ceratodontiformes > Protopteridae > Protopterus > Protopterus annectens. Next base: position 416,469,324 of record NC_056742.1, read on the forward strand.
ATTCACTGGAGGCCTCTTGCAGGGCCGCTGTTACAGGTTCTGTTATTAGAAGGCATGCTTGGTTAAAGGAACAGAATCTGCCTGATCATGTTAAAGCAAAATTATTAGATGCCCCATTACAGCATGATACTTTGTTTGGTGCTAAAGCAGAAGAGGTGTTGAAGAAAATGGAGGATAAAGCGAAATCCATGCAGACAGTTAAGGATTTCTTACAGGTACAGCTACCCAGATTTAGCAGGAACTGGCCTTCTAAAAATTGGTCCTTTCCAGTGTCAGACAGACCACAAAGAGGCAGATACAGGCATCCCAGAGGCAGATCTCAGCCCCAAGGCTCATACAGGCCTAAACAATGGGGTGCTCCTACCTCCAAAAGCGGAGAAGACAAATCGCAACCTTACAGGAAACAGTCCCAATGACTTTCCTCTGCCAGATCCAAGCGCTTTTCTTTTGACAGCCCCCTTGGGGGGAAAACTAGCACTTTTTTCACCAAATTGGCAAATGGTTACCCAGGAAAAATGGGTCTTGAACATTAATGTCCCAAGGCTACAGGTTCCATTTTCGCACCCTACCAAGGTCAAAAGGTATGTCAGGCCTGCCACACAATCAATGGGCAGAGGCACAAAAGCAAATTACAGCCCTCATGGACATGAGGGCCATTCAACAAGTACCACAACAAGAGCAGGGGCAAGGATTTTACTCCAGACTTTTCTTAGTGCCCAGAAAGGACAAAACCTGGAGACCAATACTGGACCTGTCTATACTAAACACGTTTCTGGAGGTTCCAAAATTCAAGATGTTGACTCTACAGCAGCTACTGCCCATGCTGGGCAAGAAGGCTTGGCTCGTAACTTTGGACCTAAAAGAGGCATACCTGCATGTCCCAATCAGACAATCTTGCAGAAGATACCTCAGATTCATAGCTGGCTCAATGCACTACCAATTCTCTGCACTGCCCTTTGGCTTATCTACTGCGCCCAGGGTCTTCACAAAATGCCTGGCACCAGTAATTGCATTTTGCAGACAGAGGTATTCAAATATATCCCTACTTGGATGACTGCCTTATTCAAGCAGAGAACAACGACATTCTTCTAAAGCATCTGGCATTTGTAAATAGATTACTAATTTGCCTATGGTACACAGTAAATGAAAAGAAATCAAAACTAGTGCCCTCTCAAGAGATAATATTCCTGGGTGCAAGCTTAAATACAACTGCCCAGATGGCTTATCTCACGCCAGACAAACAAAAGCAACTGACTTCTTACTTCATAAAAATTGGCAACAAAGACCCAGTTATCTGCAAGGAAAATCCTGCAGGCCTTGGGCTTCATGGCATCCTGCATTCTACTAATTCCATAAGCCAGACTGCATATAAGGAACTACAATGGTATCTAAAAAGTGTTTGGACTCAGCATTGCCACAGCCTGGAGACAGTAATTACCCTCATTACCTGCCTGCAACAGGAGTTTCTATGGTGGGCAGAGGCCTGTCACCACAACAAGGGTCTGCCATTCAGTTTACCCACAGCCAGACAGACACTGACAACAGATGCATCAGATTATGCCTGGGGGGCCCATATGGCAGGAAAATGTATTCAGGGCACATGGCCTGCAAGCCAGATGCATCTTCACATAAAAAAAAGAGATGCTAGCTGTTCAGAATGCCCTGACAGCTTTCAAGGATCTACTTCATCCTGGACAGCTACTGATAAAGACAGACAATACTACGGTCATGTGGTACATAAACAAGCAGGGAGGTACACATTCCTACCCCCTCTGCAGACAAGCAATGACCTTATGGGACACAGCATTAACTTATCAAGTTCACCTGCAAGCACAATTCCTACCAGGAAAAACAAATACTCTGGCAGACGAACTAAGCAGAAACCTCATGGATCCCCACGAGTGGAAACTGGATCCACAAGTCTTCAGCATGATAACAAGGAAATGGGGATGCCCAGACATAGATCTATTTGCCTCCCCTCACAACTGCCAATTACAGAGATTTTGCACAAGGATTTATCACAAACAAGCATGGAGAGTGGATGCCCTATCCTTCAGCTGGAAAAATCTAACAGTGTATGCCTTTCCTCCACTGCCTCTCCTTCCCAGGATACTCGTAAAGGTCAGACAAGAGGAGCCAAAAATGATACTGATTGCACCAGACTGGCCACTCCAGCACTGGTACCCAATCCTAAAGAGCTTGTCTCAAGGTCCAGCATGGATATTGCCTCAAACCTCTCACTTGCAGTCGGATCCTGCACAGCCAACTCAGGACTTTAAATCTGGCAGCATGGTGGATAATATAGCCATTCAGAACACTCCTCTTTCAAAAGCTGTTATAGATGTTATCTTGGAGGCCAGGAGGCCCAGTACCAGAAAATCCTATGCAGAAAAATGGAAGAGATTCTGTGCTTGGAACCAGGAACAACACATTGACACGTATGTACCAAATATCCCTCAGATTTTACAATACCTAACTGAGATGCTGGACAAGGGCCTTTCTTTTTCATCAATTAAGATTCATGCCTCTGCCATTTCAGCCCATTACAATACAGAACCACCTATCTTTTCTCATCTATTAATAAGGCAGTACCTCAGAGGGGCCAAAAACATCTGGCCTCCAAGGAGAGCACCAATTCCGGCATGGGACCTCAATTATGTCTTGGAAAAACTCACACTGCCTCCTTTTAAGCCAGACTCAACAGCGGATATAAAATTCTTATCCTGGAAAACAGCTCTGCTCCTAGCAATAACCTCTGCAAGACGAGTCTCAGAGTTACAAGCACTCATGGCTGTGGAACCTTTTATCATTTTTCATCCAGACAGGGTTTCTCTGAGGACAAACCCAACATTTATGGCTAAGGTGGTATCCAGTGTGGCTCTCAACCAAACCATTCACTAGCCTACCTTTTATCCAAACCCACAGAACAAGGTTGAGAAAATTCTGCATTCTTTGGACATACACAGACAGCTACGCTGCTACTTGGACAGAACTAAGGCTTTCAGAAAGACTGAGGAACTTTTAGTGTCATATGCTGCAGGATCACAAGGAAAGGCTATCTCCAAACAGACTATTTCTAAATGGATAGGCCATTGCATCCATTTCTGCTATTCTCAACATGACAAATCAGTGCCTAAGGGCATTTGACCTCATTCTACCAGAGCAACAGCCACTTCAGCAGCTTTCCTCAGAGGAGTACCAACCAAAGACATATTAGAGGCTGCAACTTGGAGTTCAGTGCACACTTTTACAAAGCGCTACCACCTACCTCTTTACTCTAAATCCAGAGCAGGCTTTGCCACTGCAGTTCTGCAGGGCCTCATAGCTTCTCCTAATCCTATGTAGCCCAGCCACCCATCCTCAGCTTTGGGATTCAACCCAAGAGTAATGACTGCAACAGTGAAACACGAACATAGTACAGTTGTGCACCTACCATAAATGTAGATGTTCGAGTGTATTCACTGTTGCAGTCCAGGTTACCCTCCCACCGTCCCCCTTTCTTTTGCTGGGGTTTATCTATACTTCTCTATTCTATACAACCTATGTGGTGTATTTGCTTGTAGATGAAGGAAATGTTTCTTTACTGCATGTATGTTTATTGGCATAATATATTTAGCCTACCCTTTTGGGGGCACCTGACATCTGGGGCAAGAAAAACTGAAGAAAATGGCGTCGGCTGCATATTTTATACCCCTGGCGCTCTGATGTCAGGGAAGAGGCGACAGCAACCGACGCCAGACCAAGACTTTGGAATTCAGGCTGACTGCGGGTAGCCTGCCAGCAGGATAACCCAAGAGTAATGACTGCAACAGTGAATACACTCGAACATCTACATTTATGGTAGGTAGACAACTGTACATTCCTCTTCAAGACTCCTACTGTGGATTCAGAGGCCATTTCACCGGGACCTAAAGGCGTTAAGGCTACTACTGCCAAAAACCCTACCCCCCTCTGCTAGAGATTCTAGGGCCTTGAACAGATGGGGTAAGAAGGCATACACTTCTGCTACTTTGGCCATTAGGGCCTTAAACTGTCAGTATCATATGTTAAAGTATCAGCATATTATTGGACTACTTAAACAGAAAATGATTTTGATTTCTGACCATGCTAAAAATAAAGAATTACAGGATTTAATGCATTCTGCTGAATAAGTTGGTAAACATACTTTGCAATGTGGTTTTGACTCTAGACGCATCTTGCAGGGCTGCTATCAATGGGTCTGTTCTTAGAAGGCATGCCTGGCTTAAGAAGCAAAAAAATTTGCCAGATCATGTTAAAGCTAAATTACTGGATGCTTCCTTAAACCAAGACCACCTGTTTGGCAGCAAAGCAGAAGTAGTACTTAAAAAGATGGAGGAAAAAGCTAAATCTATGCAAACTGTTAAATATTTCCTGCAAGTACAGCCTCCCAGATTTACTAGGTATTGGCCTTCTAAGAATTGGTCCTTTCCAGCCCTTCCAGACCTTCTCAGTCCAAACCCAGGAACAGCAGACCACCTAGGTTACAATCTCAAGGTACTCACAGGCCTAAGCAGTGGGGGGCTCCCACTTCCAAAGCTGGAAGTAGTAAGACACCCCCCTATGGAAAACTGTCACAATAACTTAACCTTAAACCTTCCAATTCCTGCACAACTGACTGCTCCCTTAGGGGGAAAGATCGCCCTGCATGCAAAAAACTGGGAACTCATTACCCAGGACAAATGGGTTTTAAATATAGTTTCCCAAGGATGCAGATTCCACTTCCACACCTTACCAACCCCAAACGGTTGGCCAGACCTACCCCCAAATCAGTGGTCAGAGGCTCAACAGCAGGTTCTCTCTCTCTCCTAAGTATCAGGGCTATTCACCCTGTCCCAGCAGAAGAAAGGGGACAAGGTTTTTACTCGAGACTTTTCCTGGTACCCAGAAAAGACAGCTCCTGGCATCCTATCCTGGACCTCTCTACTCTGAACACCTTTTTGGTAATCCCAAAATTCAAAATGCTAACTCTCCATCAGCTGCTTCCTATGCTAGGCAAAGATGCCTGGTTGGCAACCTTGGACTTAAAGGAAGCTTATCTGCACATTTCAATAAGCGAATCTTGCAGGAAATTCCTATGCTTCATAGGTTCATAGGTTCGTACTAGGCTATCTGCCCTAGGGCATTTATAACCCTAGCCAGAGTGTATGTGGCTTACACCACCCCTTAGGATGAGAATACTACGCCCTTTTAGGGTTTAGTTTACTATGCCTCTGTCTAGCAGTGACACAGAGATGACCCCCGGGGTAAACCTACGATCTCCCATCCACTCGTCGAGATTTCTCTTGAATAGAGTCAGTGAGGGGCTCTGCCTAACATGGACTGGGATTCTGTTCCAGAGTGTAGGGAGCCTCTGGGTTATGAATCTGTCCCTCCAGCACGTTCTATTTATTTCTGTGTTGAGGTTTAAGTCACTTGTTCTCGTGGCTCTGATGGATTTGGATTTTCTGAGGTGGAGCATGTCCATTAATTCAGGATTGGACATGGCCTTGTACGTCAGGCACAGATCACCACTTCAGAGCAGGTTACAGGCACTGTCAGATGTTCTTGGTGTTTCACTGTTGCAGTCATCAAATTTGGGTTATCTGCTTGCAGTAGCCCTCAGTCAGCCTGATTATCAAAGTCTTGGGTCCTGCATCAGTTGCTGTCTCATCTTCCATGACGTCAGGTCGTCAGGGGTATAAAGCATGCAGCCAATGCCATTACATCTGTCTTTCTTGCCGTGCGGTACCAGAAGCAGTTCGTAAGTGCCGGTCAGCCGACTCCTCAAATTTTCATTTTCGAGTTTCAGAACCTAAGTCTTCAACTAAGCTAAGTACCCCGTTGGGGAACCTTTTTCTTGCTCTAAACCAATGTCAGTAAAAGTTAACAATTGTATTTCTTGTGGAAAGCAAATACCTCATAAAGATTTTCATTCGTACTACATTCCTTGTTTAGGCCCAGACCACGATGTACCTCGCTGTCGGTTTTGTGCCTTATTCAAACCTCAAACTAATCGTCGTCGGTTTATTTACGCTTCTAAATATTTTGGTACTCGATTCAATTATGCAGAAATGGCTTCAGTAAGCCACCTGACTACCGACATTCCCAAAAAAACGCAAAGATAAAGACAGAGACAGACCGCATAGGTCCAAAGCTGCCGACGACACTTCTCCTAAGCTTTTCACCAGTTCGCCGGTACTCATTGAAGTGCTTTTGCATCCCCTGATACCCACTACTTCAGATTCGCAGGCCTCTACTGAAACCCATTCGGAGTCCAGTATACAGCGAGATGCTTCTTCAACAGAGGAACCTGCGGATGTCTCTACCATGGATGGGTCCGGAGCAGCTGTGCAGGCACCAGCTTCTGAGGGTGTATTCAGGCCTACTGACTTGCATATTAAACCAATGCCATCTTCTTCTTTAAGGCCTAAAACTCAATCCATGCCTAGAAAACCGATGCCCAGACCGCATGGTCAGGCCCCTATGCCTAAAAAATAAATTATAAGAATGGCTGAAGACCCTATTACTCTAATAAGGGGAAGCCAACCTTCCCCCTCTAGGAGACCTAGGACTGATTTTCCTTCTGATTCTCCTGATCAGGACTCTGAAATTTCTGTTTCCTCTGATGACCAGGATTTACCCTTATCTTATGAGGATTCTGATGCGAGGACTCCATTCATTCTGCTTCCCCTCCAGAGGATTTCTCTTTTGGTGAAACCTTGCATAGCCTTAGGGAGCATTTTCTGACTCCAAAAAGAGGCTTAGGGATTTCTTACTCCTGCCTCAACACAGGCTCTAGCTATCTCTCCTGTACTGGACATTGTTGATGATGCCTTCTCGGAATCTAGCCTGGCCCCTGACTCATTACCTCCTGCTCCCAGAAAACCTGATAGGTATTATAGGATTCCTGACTCTCACAAGTTCCTCTTTAAAAATCCTACTGCAAATCCTGAGACCATTTCACAGGGACCCAAGGGCATTAAGGCTACTACTGCCAAAAATCCTACCCCATTTGATAGAGATTCCAGGGCGCTGGATAGATGGGTTAAGAAGGTATACACTTCTGCAACCTTGGCCATTAGGGCCTTAAACTGACAGTTTCATATGTTAAAGTATCAGCAGCATATTATTTAATTGCTTAAACAGAAAATGATGTTGATTCCTGACTGTGCTGAAAATAAATATTTACAGGATTTAATGTATTCTGCAGAACAAGTTGCAAAACCTACTTTGCAATGTGGTTTGAATTCTTTAGAGGCACCTTACAGGGCTGCTGTCACTGGGTCTGTACTTAGAAGGCATGCTTGGCCTAAGGAGCAAGCTTTACCCGATCGTGTTATAGCTAAATTGCTGGATGCTCCCTTAAACCAAGACTGCCTGTTTGGCAACAAAGAAGAAGTACTTAAAAAGATGGAGGAACATCTAAATCTATGCAAACTGTTAAAAGATTTCCTGCAAGTACAGCCTCCCAGATTTAGTAGGCATTGGCCCTCTATGAATTGGTCCTTTCCTGCCTATTCCAGGCCTTCTCAGTCCAAACCCAGAACCAGCAGAACACCCAGGCTGCAGTCCAAAGGTACTCACAGGACTAAGCAGTGGTGGGCTCCCACTTCCAAAGCAGGGAGTAGTAAGACTCCCCTCTATGGTAAACTGTCTCAATGACTTAACTTTAAACCTTCCAAGCCCTGCACAACTGACTGTGCCTTTATGGGGAAAGATCGCCCTGCAGGCAAAAAATTGGGAACTCATTACCCAGGACAAATGAGTTTTGAATATAGTTTTCCAAGGATACAGATTCCACTTCCACTCCTTACCAACCCCAAATGGTTGGCCAGATCTACCCCCGAATCAGTGGGCAGAGGCTCAAAAGAAAGTTGTCTCTCTTTTAAGCATCAGGGCTATTCAGCCTGTCCCAGAAGAAGAATGGGGACAAGGTTTCTACTAAAGACTTTTTCTGGTACCCAGAAAAGACAATTCCTGGCGTCCTATCCTGGACCTGTCTATCCTAAACGCATTTTTTGGTAATCCTAAAATTCAAGATGCTAACTCTTCATCAGCTGCTTCCTATGCAAGGCAAAGATGCCTGGTTGGCAATACTGGATTTAAATGAAGCCTACCTGCACATCCCAATAAGGGAATCTTGCAGAAGATACCTACGCTTCAAAGCAGGCTACATGCACATCAGTTCTCTGCACTGCCCTTTGACTTATCTACTGCGCCCAGGGTATTCACCAAGTGCCTAGCTCCAGTCATTGCATTTTTCAGGCAAAGAAATATTCAAATATATCTATACCTGGACGATTGTCTAATTAAGGCAGAAAGCCAGGACATACTATTAAATCATCTGGGCATTTGTAAAGAAATTGCTAACTTTTCTGGGGTTCACCATAAATGAAAAGAAATCACATCTTGTACCCTGCCAACAAATTGTATTCCTGGGAGCAAGCTTGAATACAACTTCCCAGATGGCCTACCTCACGCCAGAGAAACAAGTTCATTTGACAGCCTACTTCAAACTACTGGCCACAAAGACCCAGCTATCTGCAAGGAAAATCCTGCAAGCCCTGGGGTTCATGGCCTCCTGCATTCTACTAATTCCATATGCAAGACTGCATATGAGGAAACTGGAAACACTTCACATAATCGAATGACTGAAATCTCGAATCTCATATGGTCGAGACCATATGATCGAGATTTCAGTAAATCGAATATGTGTAGTGTTCAAAAATAAGAGTTTAATTACCTTAATATGTTACGTGCACACAGAGGCAAGTATTGTTGTACACTCTGTGTGTATGTAATGTTTTATTTGTTTTGCGGTGTTGACAGGAAATGAGAAATCTCCGTTTGCTTCGCATACAGCGCAAGACGGGAGATTTCCCATCTCCCCAGTGTAGCGCGATCTTGGAGTTGGTATATTTAAGTAGGGGGGGTGTGGGGGACACAGCCCCCCACATGGGGGGTGCAGGGGGGCGAAGCCCCCCTGCAAACGCGAGGTTTGTGGAGGTTTTTTTATTTGTTAGTTTCGCTTCAGAAGTTCAAGTTTCTGAAACTCGATCTTTTGGTTTCGGTTATTTGCAGTTCGAGATTTTGGTAATTCGAGCTTCTGAAATGAATCCGAGGAAACTACAATGGTATCTACAAAGCCTATGGTGTCAACGTTCTCAGGATCTAGAATCAATTATTCTTATCATACCTTGTCTACAGATAAGAGTTCCTTTGGTGGGCAGAGGCCTGCCACCAAAACAGGGGACTGCCATTCACTCTACCCCCTGCCACCCAAATCCTAACAACAGACACATCAGACTATGTATGGGGGAATCACTTGGCAGGGAAGTGTATTCAGGGCAAATAGAACCCAAGTCAAATGCACCTGCATATAAATCAAAAAGAAATGTTAGCTGTACAGATTGCTCTGACAGCCTTCAAGGAACACATTCTTCCCGGACAATTATTGGTAACAATGAACACCACTGTTATGTGGTGCATAAACAAGCCGGGAGGAATCCACTCATACCCTCTCTGCAGACTAGCCATGGCTCAGTGGAACACAGCGTTGAGCTACCAAGTGCACCTACAGGCTCAATTCCTGCCAGGAAAGCTAAATTCCCTGGCGGATGACCTAAGCAGAAATCTCATGGACCCACACGAGTGGAAACTTGAACCAAAGATATTCAACATGTTGAGAAACAAATGGGGAGCCCAGAGATAGACTTGTTTGCCTCCCCCCAGAACTACCAATTGGACAAATTCTGCACAAGGACTCCCCACAGACAAGCTTGGAAAGTGGATGCCCTGTCCTTCACCTGGAAAAAACCTATCACTTTATGCCTTTCCCCCTCTGCCTCTCCTCTGCAAGGTACTACTAAAGATCAAACAGAACAAACCAAGGACAATACTGATTACACCAGACTGGCCTCACCAGCACTGGTACCCCCTCTTGCGCAGTGTTTCACTGCTGGCACCATGGCACCTGCCTCAGACCCCTGCCCTGCTATCCCAGCAGGAGGGCCAAATTCTGCAACCACAGCTTCAAACCCTGAACCTGGCAGCCTGACTAATTACCTGATCTCTCTGTTACCATCCCTCAGTAAGCAAGTGATATATGGCATTCTGGAGGCAAGGAGGCCTAGTACTAGAAAATCCTATGCTGAAAAATGAAAAATATTCTGTGCCTGGAACCAAACTCAGGGGATGGGCACATCAGCACCCAAATTACCTCATATTCTTCAATACTTAACTGAGATGCTTCACAAGGGCCTTTCCTTTTCTTCCATCAAAATTCATGCCTCAGCAATTTCAGCTCATTACAACACAGAACCCACCCCTCTTCTGTCATCCACTGCTCAAGCAGTTCCTCAGATGGGCCAAAAACCTAAGACCACCCAGGAGAGCCCCTACTCCAGCCTGGGACCTTAACTTTACATTGGAAAAGCTCACTCTACCTCCCTTTGAGCCAGCTGCAAATGCAGAGTTGAAATTCCTTTCTTGGAAAACAGCCTTCCTTCTAGCCATCAATTCAGCAAGAAGGGTGTCTGAATTACAGGCCCTCATGGCAGTGGAGCCTTTCATCTTCGTTCATGCGGACAGGGTGTCTTTCAGGACCAATCCCTTTTTCATGCCCAAGGTGGTATCCAGTGTGGCCCTTAATCAGTCCATTCATTTGCCAACCTTCTTTTCTAATCCGCAGAACAAAGGGGAAAGAATACTGCACTCCTTGGGTGTGCACAGACAACTTAGATTTTACTTGGACAGGACTAAACCTCTCAGGAAATCTGAACAGCTGCTGGTTGCATTTGCTGCAGAGGCAGAGGGGAAGGCCATTTCAAAGCAAACCATTTCTAAGTGGATAGGCCACTGCATTCATTTCTGTTATAAGTACCATGGAAAACCTACTCTGCAGGGGATAAGACCACATTCAACCAGGGCTGCATCTACCTCTATAGCCTTTCTCAGAGGTGTCCCTCCCAGAGACATCCTAGAAGCTGCTACATGGAGTTCTGTACATACCTTCACCAAGCATTACCACTTGCCAATTTTTTCTAAATCCAGAGCTGGCTTTGCCACTGCAGTCTTGCAGGGCCTTAAAGCTGGTCCTAATGCTATCTAATTACCTCCTCCCATCCTTAACTTTGGGAATCTACCCAAATGTGATGACTGCAACAATGAAACATGAAGAACAAAGTACAGTTGTGTACACTTACCATAAATGTAGATGTTTGAGTGTATTCACTGTTGCAGTCCTGGTTACCCTCCCTCCAGCCACCTGACTTCTATTGACTATACCTCTATTCTTGTTTACAATGCTTAAAGCTTTTTGGTGTATTTGCTTTTTTGTTGGAGGTGTAATCTTGTATATAATTGCTTCCCATTATAGGGGCATCTGACATCTGGAGCAAGAAAAACTGATGTAATGGCATCTGCTGCATGCTTTATACCCCTGACGATCTGATGTCATGGAAGATGAGACAGCAACCGATGCAGGACCCAAGACTTTGATAATCAGGCCAACTGAGGGCTACTGCAAGCAGATAACCCAAATGTGATGATTGCAACAGTGAATACACTTGAACATCTACATTTATGGTAAGTGTACACAACTGTACATTCTCTGCACTTCCCTTTGGCTTATCTACTGCGTCCAGGGTATTCCCAAAGTGCCTAGCTCCAGTCATTGCATTTTGCAGGCAAAGAAATATTCAGATATACCCATAACTGGACGATTGTCTAATTCAGGCAGAAAGCCAGGACATACTATTAAATCAAGTGGCATTTGTAAAGAAACTTCTAACCTCTCTGGGGTACACCATAAATGAAAATAAATCTCATCTAGTACCCTGCCAACAAATTGTATTCCTGGGAGCAAGCTTGAACACAACTTCCCAGATGGCTTACCTCACGCCAGAGAAACAAGTTTGACAGCCTACTTCAAACTACTGGCCACAAAGACCCAGCTATCTGCAAGGAAAATCCTGCAAGCCCTGGGGTTCATGGCCTCTTGCATCCTACTAATTCCATATGCAAGACTACACATGAGGAAACTACAATGGTATCTAAAAAGCCTATGGTGTCAACATTCTCAGGACCTGAAATCAATGATTCCTATCATTCCTTGTATAAAGATAGAGTTTCTTTGGTGGGCAGAGGCCTGCTACCACAACAAGGGACTGCCATTCACTCTACCCCCAGCCACCCAATTCCTAACAACAGACGTATCAGACTATGCATGGGGGGCTCATTTGGCAGGGCAGTGCATTCAGGACAAATGGAACCCGAGTCAAATGCACCTACATATCAGTCAAAAAAAATGTTAGCTGTACAGAATTCTCTGACAGTCTTCAAGGACCACATTCTTCAAGGACAATTATTGGTAAAGACAGACAACACCACTGTTATGTGGTACATAAACAAGCAGGGGGGAACCCACTGATACCCTCTCTGCAGACTAGCCATGGCTCTGTTGAACCCAGCCTTGAGCTACCAAGTGCACCTACAAGCTCACTTCCTGCCAGGCAAGCTAAATTCACTGGCAGACGACCTAAGCAGAAATCTCATGGACCCACACAAGTGGAAACTGGAATCAAAGATATTCAACATTTTGAGAAACAAATGGGAGAACCCAGAGATAGACCTGTCTCCCTCCCCTCACAACTACCAGTTGGACAAATTCTGCAAAAGGACTCCCCACAGACAAGCATGGAAAGTGGATGCCCTGGCCTTCACCTGGGAAAGCCTCTCAGTTTGTGCCTTTCCTCCTCTGCCTCTCCTCTCAAAAGTTCTTCTAAAGATCAATAAGACAAACCAAGGACAGTACTGATTGCTCCAGACTGGCCACACCAGCACTGGTACCACCTCTTACGCAGTATGTCACTGCTAGAACCATGGCACCTGCCTCAGATCCCTTCCCTGCTGTCCCAGCAGGAGGGCCAGATTCTGCACCCCCAGCTTCAAACCCTGAACCTTGCAGCCTGGCTAATTACGTGCTCTCTCCAATAGCATCCCTCAGTAAGCAGGTGCTAGATGTCATTCTGGAGGCAAGGCGGCCTAGTACTAGAAAATCCTATGCTGAAAAGTGGAAAATATACTGTTCCTGGAGCCAGACACATGGGATGGGCACAACAGTGCCCAGCTTACCGCATATTCTTCAATATTTAACAGAGATGCTCCATAACGGCCTTTCCTTCTCATCAATTAAAATTCATGCCTCAGCCATTTCAGCATATTACAATACTGAGCCACCACTCTTCTCTCACCCCCTGCTGAAACAATTCCTCAGAGGGGCCAACAATTTAAGACCACCCAGGAGAGCCCTTACTCCAGCCTGGGACCTTAATTTTGTATTGGAAAAGATCACTCTACCTTTTTTTGAGCCAGCTACAACTGCAGAGTTGAAATTCCTTTCTTGGAAAACAGCCTTCCTTCTAGCCATCACCTCAGCAAGAAGAGTGTCTGAATTACAGGCCCTCATGGCAGTGGAGCCCTTCATCATCTTCCATGCAGGTGGGGTGTTCCTCAGGACCAACCCTTCCTTTATGCCCAAGGTGGTATCCAGTGTGGCTCTTAATCAGTCCATTCATTTACCAACCTTCTTTCCTAATCCACAGAACAAAGGATAACCAATTCTGCATTCTCTGGACATGCACAGACAACTTAGATTTTATTTGGACAGGACTAAACCTCTCAAACAAACTGAACAACTGTGAGTTGCCTTTGCTGCTGGGGCAGAGGGGAAGGCCATTTCAAAGCAAACCATTTCTAAGTGGATAGGCCATTGCATTCATTTCTGCTATAAGCACCATGGAAAACCTACCTCACAGGGGATAAGATCACATTCAACCAGGGCTGCATCTACTTCTACAGCCTTTATCAGAGGTGTCCCTACCAGGGACATCCTAGAAGCTGCTACCTGGAGCTCTGTACATACCTTCACCAAGCATTACCACTTACCTATTTTTTCTAAATCCAGAGCTGGTTTTGCCACTGTAGTCTTGCAGGGCTTAATAGCTGGTCCTAATGCTCTCTAACTGCCTCCTCCCTTCTTTAGCTTTGGGAATCTACCCAAATGTAATGACTGCAACAGTGAAACATGAAGAACATAGTACAGTTGTGTACACTTACCATAAATGTAGATCTTCGAGTGTATTCACTGTTGCAGTCCTGGTTACCCTCCCTCCAGCCCCCTGACTTCTCTTGGCTATACCTTTCTTCTTATTTAGTGTATTTGCTTTTTGTTGGAGGTGTAACCTTACATAGAATTGCTTCCCATTATTGGGGCACCTGACATCTGGGGCAAGAAAAACTGATGTAATGGCATTGGCTGCATGCTTTATACCCCTGATGACCTGATGTCATGGAAGAAGAGGCAGCATCTGACTCAGGACCCAAGACTTTGATATTCAGGCTGGCTGAGTGCTACCTGCAGGCAGATAACCCAAATGTAATGACTGCAACAGTGAATACACTCAAACATCTACATTTAGGGTAAGTGTACACAACTGTACTTTTTGCAGAGACTGAAGATCTCTTGTAATGTGCATTGCTAGCAATTTATATTTGCAATGCAGTTTTACTACTTCCTGCTAATAGTTTTGTTGCAATGTACACAGTAGGACCATCTTTGTATTCCCATGGAGAGTGAATAATGGTTCTTATTTTCTGACTTACGAGTTTCTGAACAAGCTAAGAAGAGGGAGCACATACCAGTGTAGGGAGAGAAAGGTGATAAGTGGGTGGCTTGAATATTTTCATATGTTCCCTTTAGAGTCAGTTTATTTAACGGTTAATTATAGATTCATAGGTGTTTGCTAGGCTAATGACCACAGGGGCCTATTTAAGCCTAGCCATAGAACATTTTACTTAAGCCCTGTATTCTTTTAGTGAGGAACCTTTGTAGAAGTTCCAGTTGTTGGATATGCCTGGTTAGGTACATACCAAAGGGGGCATTGTACTCAATGACAGGTTTGATGATGTTAATACAGTGGAACAATTACTTTTTTGGACTTAGATGCCATACCTTTGTCAATAAGTTGTGCATTATAGAATGATTTCCTCACTACTGTAGAAACTTGATGGTCAAAGGCTAGATTGCTATCTATGTGTGTCCCCAAATCCCTGACTACTGGGTCAGTTCTAAGGGGTGTGTTGTCAATATGAGAGTTACCATGGATGGATAACTTCTTGAAGGATGATATTATGCATTTTTTGGCATTTAGTTTTAGTCCATGGCTCTGAAACCAGTTGTTTGTGTGTCAGCCTCTAGTGGAGAACATTTGTGTCAGTGTGGGATTCAATGACAGCTCCTAATTTGTAATCATCTGCAAATTTAGTCAGCCAGAAACCATTAATATTAGCTTTGACTTCAGAGAAGTATATCTTGTTTTTTGTGCTTGCTTATTTACAAAAATTGGCAGATCATCAGAGCAGTTTCAGACCTGTTATATGTGTAGATGAGTTGCTAATTTACAATGGAGACTAATACCTGTGCATACGAGAAAAAAGAAGGAGAAAAAATAAGTGGTTAAGAAAAATGTCTACCTTAGATAAGAAGAGATAATAAGGAACATAAGATGTTATGTAGTCCAATCTTGCCTACATTCTTACCCGTGGGTTCGGAACTGAACCCCGGCTCCGACTCGGCCATACTCTAGCTCGAAGTCTTTCAATTGGCTGGACTAAGAAGGTATCCCATGCTACACTGCTCCCTTTTCCCATATCGCATTTGCCGCTCATATAGCTCGGACATGGTCTCGCTCTTGGCTGTGGCTAAGTACCCTTTTTGTCTTTATTGACAGTTTTTGCTTCAAAAACAAAAAGCTATTTTCATAGCTGTTTGTTGTGTGTGTGTGTGTGTGTGTGTACTGATCTAACCTTGGTAAAAATTGTTGTTTCTGGTGTTATTGTCTTTTGTGGTGTCCCACTAACTGTTTCCCCTATGGGCTAGCCCCGTTTCAGTTAGAGGACCTAGTCCGCCCCTTCCTCAGTGTTTCTTTTTAGTTTAGTAGGTACCTATCCTTCGGGCTAGGACCATTTAAATTAGAGGACCTAGTCTTTCCTTATGTTTTCCTGTTGAGACCGATTAAGTTAGAGGTCTTGTGTATTTGTCTGTTGTGGTTTTGCTTAGTTCCCACGTTTTATATATATTAGCGGTTGACTGTTATTAATGATTGTTTTTTCTTTCATCCTGTCTAAGGATATGAAAGAGCATAAGCCCTCGGGCTTTAAGAAGTGTTCTAAATGTGGTTATAAGATGTCCATCACCAATGGACACTCTGTCTGTGTTTATTGTCTGGGGGCTGTTCACCTCCAGGAATCTTGTACTTTTTGCCATGCATTTAGCCTGCGTGTTCTTCAGGAGAGGAAGAACAAACTAATTTTGAAAGGACTTTTGAAACCCTCCTTTGAGGAGGATTTGGGAAGGGCTTCTAGCTTTAAGTCCTCTCCCTCTATGGTGTGCAGGGCCCTGGGTTTGAAACTTGCAAAGGCTGTTTATTTAAACACAAGGTGCAGGGTTTGAATCTCACGAGGGATAATTGGCTAAGCTTAAAATGGCTCACAAGGGCAGTTAGCTTAGTACTAATCTATGAACCTATGTAGTCCAGCAGGAGTACCTTTAACAATGGGGATTCTTCACTCATATCCAGGAGATTTCTTTATGGTTGGGAAGGCGGCCAAATGGTTAAGGTGTTTGCCTTACAAACACAAGGTGCAGGGTTTGAGTCTCACAAGGGATAATTGGCTAGGCTTAAAATGGCCCACAAGGGCAGTTAGCCTAGTACTAATCTATGAACCTATGAACCTAGAAAACTTCTAAGGCAAAAAGGTGTTCTCTGGCTCCATCTGTATCCTCAGAGCCCGGAGAAAGTAGTGAAATCTTCTGTGGCATCCTCGGCTCCACTGTCCTCGGAGCCACAGGAAGTTAGTATATTGACCGAATCTGCTTCGGCTCCAAGTCCCTCGGAGCTGATTACGGAGGTGCTAGTTCGGAACTGGTCTCCAAATTTTAGGCCGGTCTCTCCTCCTCGTAGGTCTCCTTCGGCTACAGCCCAGTCGGCTCCAGAGTCTGTCACCCAACCAGCGTCGATACTTCCTCCTCCGATCGAATATCAGCTTTCAGAGCCGGAGTGGTCGGCGCCATCAGATGTCACTAGGTCGGCTCCAATGGCCCATCCTGGCTTATCGGCTCTGGCTTCAGCTCCGACCACGGGGTCCAGGACTCATGGTTCCTCGGTCGGACCCGAGGGGGAGGCCTCGGGTCGCTTTTTGGCTCCTAGCCTCCCTCTCAGTGCTTCGGCTCAGGGAAGCCTGACCCCTGCATCAGCTTCAGACTTTGTCCCTTCTGCTCCGAGGTCTTCCATGGCTGGTCGATCTTCAGAGCTGGGGGGACCAGCTTTCGAGGCCATGCGGAGTGCACTGGCCAGGTCCTCAGTGACATCATTTGGCGCTGACACTCTGTCCCCTCCAGCTCTCGTGCGGGTCTCTGATCGGCCTCTATCTTTCGACAGCGGAGACCCAAGGCCTCAGGATACCCCATGAGTGGTCCCCTTATTTCTGAGGGCCCCTCATTGTTTTTGCCTGAGGAGCCACCCAGAAAAAGAGCATGCAAGAGGAAGCACATTGACTCCCAAGATGAGTCCCTCACATCAGACACCGACCTCGAGAAATCGGAGGGGTCCCCCATGTCATCCTCTGAGGATGTCTCTTTCTCTGACATCCTGGAAATTTTGAAGCAGAGGGGTGACTGGCCCTCCAAAGCTCCCTCCACGGAGGAGTCGGTGTTCCTGAAGGCCTTTGGGGCTCAGCCCTCCACCTCCTGTTTGTCTCCACCCTTCGATGAGCTTTTAGATCTGGTTTGTCGAAGGCTGTGGGAAACCCCTGACTCTGTGGAAGCAGTCCCCAGGAGACCCAACAAATTCTTGTCCGCCCCCTCTGACAAAGAGTTTCTATCCAAGGGAGTTCCTGTAGATGCCATGGTGGTGGCAGCGGCCACCAAGAAGGAATTGGCTGAGACTTCATCTACCGTCCATCCTCCTAACAAGGAGTCTAGGACCATGGACCAGTACGGGAAGCATATGTTTTCTTCAGCGGCCTTTACACTGCGGTCACTGTATTACTTATCTCATTTTACATGGCTCCAAAGAGATCTCCTGAAAGAGCTTGGAGATACTCTACAAGGTAACATTTCTGATGCGGTGGCTCAGAAGGTCAACGCTCAGATGTCTACCCTCAACTCTACTGCTAGCTCCTCCATGAGGCTGATCTCTTATGCAGCCAAAGGAGCGGGTAGGGCAACGAGTTCAGGAGTTGCTCTTAGGAGACACTCCTGGATGCGCCTTTGAAATTTTGCGGAGGCCTTCAAGTCTACATTCACCAACGCCCTGTTTGATGGTTCCTCCTTATTCGGAACCAAGGTGAAGGACACTCTCACTAGGTGCGAGCAGGAGGGAACAACTCTGTCTGCTGTAGGAGTCCATTTTTCCCTACCCTCTAGGCCTTATCCCAAGACCCAGAGGGGTGGGAAGATGTGATTCAAAAAACCGCAGAGATTTTTTCATGATGCACAAGGTGAGTCCCCCTCCAGAGGCAAGGGAGGGGGTGGTAATTCTGGTAGATGCCGCCCTAGGGGCAGAGGAGGCCCGCGTAACCAGGGAGACTGTGATTCCTTTCGTGGTTCTCCCTACCAGCACTCCTGATGGGAGGCCCGACTTTGCATTTCCGGAGCCAGTCGGGGGTTGCATTTCACTATACCCAAAGGCCTGTCAAAGTATCACTCAGGACCAGTGGATATTAAAAATAATTTACGGATGATATCGCATTCCCTTCTCTTCAGCTCCCCCTCCGATCAAAAATATCCCAGATGTTCCACCCAATCAAAGGGATTCTGCAGCTTCAGAGGTTTTAATGCTGCTAGAAAAAGGAGCCATCCAGCCTGTCCCCTCAGACCAGATCGGACTAGGGACTTACTCCAGATTCTTTTTGGTGCCGAAAAGAACAGGGGAACTGAGACCCATTTTGGATCTCAGCAGATTGAACACCCATGTAAAGAAGTCCAAGTTCCGAACGGTCACGTTGCAATCTATTCTCCCATTGTTGGGAAAAGAAGTGTGGATGTGCTTCATCAACCTCAAGGATGCTTACTACCATATAAAGATGGACAGGGCATCCAGAAGTAATTTACGCTTCCGGCTGGGAGCCAGTCATTTTCAATTTCGTACCCTGCCCTTTGGTCTCACCACAGCCCCCAGGGTGTTCACCAAATGCATGGCAGTGGTAACGGCTTACTTGAGACGTCAGGGATTTCAAGTGTTTCCGTACCTGGATGACTGGCTCCTTTCTGCCACCACCAGGCATCTACTCCTTTAAACCAGAGATGCCACGATCAGTCTGTATCAACAATTAGGCATAACTCTAAATTAGGAAAAGTCTGCCTTGTTGCCCTCGCAGCATGTCACCTTTATAGGCACTGAGTTAGACACCGTGCTCATGAGGGTGTTTTTACCAAGAGAAAGGATTCAAAGTTTACAACAGCAGGTGTACGCGTTACTCCCTTTGAGAAGAGTGAAGGCAAGATTGATCCTTAAATTGTTGGGCACGATGGCTGCTACAATTATGCTGGTTCCTTTGGCGAGTCTACACATGAGGCTCCTTCAATGGCTACTCTTCGCC
The DNA here is from genome assembly GCF_019279795.1 of Protopterus annectens. Taxonomy (NCBI): domain Eukaryota; kingdom Metazoa; phylum Chordata; order Ceratodontiformes; family Protopteridae; genus Protopterus; species Protopterus annectens. The sequence continues at coordinate 416,488,986 of NC_056742.1, forward strand.
CAGTGGTCTCTGCAAAATCTTCCTCTTTCTCATCTCATAATAATCACAGACAGGTGCAAGCAGGATCTACACTGGTGGCTTCACACCAGCAACCTCGACGTGGGAAAACCCTTCGTTCCATCCCCTCTGGTTGCCACAGTGACCACGGACACCTCCCAGATAGGGTGGGGGGCATTATCTAGGCAGGACAGTCCAAGGCACATGGCAGGAACACAAAATGCATCTGTATATCAATGTCCTGGAGATGAGAGCAGTGCTACTAGAGTTGCAAGCACTTCAGAGCTTTCTTCCTCTCGGGACAATTGTGATCCACACAGACAATATGTCGGTGGTATGGTATCTAAACAAACAGGGAGGAACCAAGTCATATCCCCTTTGCAGAGAGGCCATGCGAGTGTGGCAGTGGGCAGTGACTTCCCAACATTTTCTTGCAGCAACGCACATTCAGGGGAAGTCCAATGTGATTGCCGACAGGTTGAACAGAGCAATTCTGATGCCTCATGAGTGGACCCTGAACAATCAGGTTGCGGAACAGATTTTCCGCAGGTGAGGTCAGCCTTGCTGTGACCTATTTTCCAGACCCCTCAATACCAAATGCAGCAGCTACTTCACCCTTATCCCCCCTCAGGGGGAGTCACCCAGGAATGCTCTAGTTCACGATTGGCCCTCTGGTCTACTGTATGCCTTCCCTCCTGTTTCTCTGCTGACAAAGGTTATTCAGAAAGCGCAATCTTTGGGAAGCAAAATGATTCTGATTGCTCCACACTGGCCTTGTCAAATTTGGTTCCCCTTCCTCCATCCTTACCTAGTGGACGCCCCCTGGATTCTGGACCCTCAACCATATTTGCTGACTCATGTCGGGGCAGCTCCATCCCTCTCTTCAGACCCTTCGGCTGACAGCCTGGCTCCTCCACTTCCATCATTAGTCAGGCTTCATAATTTTTCGCCGGAAGTGGTTCATATTCTGTCTTCTTCCCATAAGCCTTCCACCAGAAAAATCTATTCCAGCAAATGGAAGAGATTTTCCATCTGGGTGCATGCAAGACAAACTGATCCTTATACAGGTCCAATTTTGTCAGTCCTGGAGATCCTCTCCATGCTTTTCAACCAAGGATCAGCAGCCTCAACTATTAAAGTCCAGTTGGCGGCTATTTCCACTTTTCATGTTGCTGATGAGCCTAGTCTCATGGCACACAGACTTTGTAAGGCATTCCTGAAGGGCACTATGCTGCTTCATCCTCCAGTTTTTGAACCAGTTATGCCTTGAGACTTAAATTTTGTTCTACAATATCTCACTTCACCCCCCTTTGAGCCTGCAGCCACTTGTGATTTAGAATATTTGACTTGGAAGACAATCTTTTTAGTAGCCATCACTTCAGCCAGACGTGTCTAGGAGCTTCAAGCCTTATCAGTTAGACCACCTTACTTGGTTTCTCTCAGACCTAACCCTTCCTTCCTACCGAAAGTGGCTTCCGTCAGTAATCTAAACCAATCCATTGAACTACCTGTATTCTTTCCAGAGTTCTCGAACAAGGCAGAATTTAGATTTCATCAGCTGGATGTGCACAGACAATTACAATTCTGTTTACATAGAACAAAGGATCTCAGAAAATTTAATCAGTTGTTTGTCTCATTTTCAGAAAACAGGATTGGGTCTCCTGTTTCCAAAGTCACTTTGTCCAGATGGATTTCCAGTTGTATTTCATTAATTTATGCTTCAGGTGGCAAGGATTTACCATTTCAAGTGAAGGCTCATTCTACCCGATCTGTGTCTACATCTACAGCTTTTCAGGCCAGGTTGTCTATGGATGATATTTGTGCTGCGGCTACATGGGCATCTCCCCACACCTTTGTTACTCAGTACAAGTTGGATTTGGTGTCCAGAGGCAGGTCTTCCTTTGGTTCCACAGTGCTCAGGAGTATTTTCCACTGAGCCTTCCAGGATTCAGGTGCTGGGGATGCTGTCCCACGGGTAAGAATGTAGGCAAGATTGGACTACATAACATCAAGAAGTTATGTACTAACCATAACGTTCAATGAATGTAGTCCATCTTGCCTCACATTTTTATTTAACCCCCCTCCTTCCCCCATCCTGGAAGATGGTTTCAAATTCCTTTCTGGTTAGTATGTTCTTCCTTCTCTATATGTTGTTGTATGTGGAAGAGTGAATGATTAGCTCACAGCAAACAAGATGTGGGGAAAGGAGGCAGTGCAGCATGGGATACCTTCTTAGCCAGCCAATTGAAAGACTTCGAGCTAGAGTATGGCCGAGTCGGAGCCGAGGTTCGGCTTCGAACCTACGGGTAAGAATGTGAGGCGAGATGGACTACATACATCGAACGTTATGGTGAGTACATAACTTATTGTTTCCTGTCTCACAAAGGTTTGGTGAAACTTGACATAGAGGATGGTAAAAATAAATCCAGGGAAAGAACAAAAAAAAATGGAATTGTAGCAGAGAGCAAATAGCAAGGAAAATCAGTATAAATAAAGACAAAAAAGGCAGGTCTTGTCACAGGGTGTCCTGAGTGATTTAGAAAATTCATTGAGAGCACGTAACATACTAAAATAATATTTGAGACATAAAAATATTTAATATTTTGTTGAGATGTAACAACAAAAAAGGAATGAAGAAAAAAAAATAAAGGCTCCAGAATAAACTGCTGATGAAAAGAATTTTGAAGAACTGGTTAAAAGGGGAATGGAGTGAATTTAGAGAAATCAAAAGACGTATGAAGGGCATTCACTGAGGAAGCCGTCGGTAGCAGAAGTGTGCAAAAAAAAGAACAATTCAACAGCAAGGAGAAACAGATAAGAAGGACCAAGGACTGAAAAAATAACTAGAAAAGTGAAGAGATGGATCTAAATTTCAAAAGTGCAGGAATCAACCAGGGATTATAGAGAGAGATGATAGGAGAGAAATAGTTCATTAGACTGAGGGGAAATAAATGGAGCAGAGAACGACTGGAAAAAGCAGAGGAAAATGGAATAAAATGGTATAATACAAAGGACTTTGTGGATACCAGAAAAGGAATATGTGAAAGGGAAATGCCTAGTTTTTTTTTCAGAAAAGCAGGTACACAAGTAGTATATATGTATATATATATATATATGTATATATGTATATATATATATATATATATGTATATATGTATATATATATATGTATATATGTATATATGTATATATATATATATATATATATATATCAGACAATTTCAAGTTTCTTTTTCAAAATTTGATAAATTCGGTATTAGAGACATCATCATAAAAGCAGGCATTGCAGAAAATAAAAATCATAGCTTAGAAGCTTCCTGACAGTAATCCGTATATATTCAGCAAACGTGACAAAAGTACATGAGAATGGGCATTCCTTTAATCTTTGTGAAGTTTGTTTTGACAACAAATAATTTTTGAGAGCATTTGGACCAAAGTGAGATTTTATAATAGCTTTCAGGAGAAAAGCCTAGTAGGAGCTTTGAGCATGAAGATAGGAAAAGTAATGAGGGAAGAGAGAGCTCTGGAAAGGAGCAAAGAAGCAGTAAAAGAAAAAGGAATCGGCGAGAAGTTATGATTAGGAAAGACCTTTCTCTATCGTTTGCTTATGATATATCAAAAATGTGGCAAGAAATTCTTTGGAAATGTAAAAGTTCACTAAAAATCCTGTCTGAGATGAATTATTTAAGAAATATTTAAAGAATATGAATTTTGTTTTTGAGGATTAAGCAGAGAAGGATACTCAATCAACTCCTGGTATGGCAAAGATTTAGAGAAATAAATTAGCAAAAATCAGTATAAAATGGATGCAGAAGAGACTTATGAGAATGGCTAGTAAGGAACAACATGAAAAGAGGGCATGGCAGCCATAGACCCTTCTTCTGCAACATAATTGGTTTTGGTAAAAGATTGGGGAAATGGTTTAATAGCAATTTTGAGATAGTAAATATGATTACAAAACCTTCCTTATGCAAAACTACTTCCAGATCTATGGGATAAATAAAAAATGAAAATGGACTTTGAAAAATAAGGTTACTGTCATTTGTACAAAGCAAATTGACCAAATAGACCAGCAAGGCAGCACAGAGTTCAATAAATTTATTAGATACTTGTGTCCATAACATAAATTTATTAGATACTTGTGTCCATAACAGACTAGTTTCGGCAAACAGCCTTCCTCAGTGTAACACAATGTAGTCAAGTTACATTTTAATCATCTTTTAAATACTTATCCAGAGCCAATCACAATCATTTGCTCATGAATATTAATGAATTTGAAACATCTTCATTTTTTAGAAAATACAAAGGGTACTGTATATACTAATAGAATCATTCCTGAATGTAAGGTTAAACACCCCAAGGAGGTGCTTTACACAGAATAAAAAATTATTATAATACTATGGTATATCCATTCTCATGCTCCTATTAGTAAAGAACCGTGTTTGGATAGCCATTAACCCTGGCTACAAATCCAATCTTCATCTAAAGCACCAAAAGTGTAATGCATCAAGTGCTCAAATTAAATGGACTGACAAAATTGAGAACAAAATAGAACATATATATAAGAAATCGTGATGAATATACATATATAGATATATATGGGTGTACAAAATGACTAAAATGAAAATTAACGATAGAGAACATAATAAATAAAAAATAAAAAATGAAAAATAAATAATAACTAAAAATCAGCAACATCCACAATGTAAAGCTAATACCAAAGATTGAGCCCAAAATGTGTGTCGTTAGCCTCCAAGACTGATAATATAATAGTAAATGTGACTATGTATTAATATCTTGTCTAAGATAATAGTGAAAACAGTCCTGAAAATTAACGTGAACATCCCAGAAAAATCTGTTCATAAGATAGGGCCACTTATTTACATGATATGGTCTATCCATCCAGTCATGTACTCATATTTAATCAGTCAATATATGTATGGCAATAATCCTTAGCTTTTCAACAATTATTCATTTGAGACACCAAAAATGTTGAATATCTAGTACTTAAAGTAAGAGGCCTAAACAATCTATATCCGAACAATGGGGAAATCAAAGACGAATGTATACAAGGAATGAAGTAAGTATACACCTATAATTGAATATGAGTATACCATTATACATACTAAATGGTCCATGCTGAGAATCTTCAATTAAGTATTGAAAAATAGAAATCAAAAAACATATTCTTAACCACCAAGATCTAAACAAGTATGTTAATATGTGGAACTGATTGAGATACTGTATAAAAGACTGTGTAAAGCTTATATGACCACATTGATTCAAATTGGTCATTATATTACCCATGCACATAATACATATGCTATGTATAATTAGAGTAGGGCCCATGATCAGTACCAGCCAAAATGCTAAATGATCATAATCCCTAGAAGAAAAATAACCTAAAGAAATATGATCCACTTGTAGGAGTCAGTTATATCAACATGAATGTAGTCAGATAGCCAACTTCTCCTATAACCCACTTCTCCTATAAATGGTCATTCAATCCAGGATGAAATAAACCCCCCAATGTGGTAATCCAGTATTTCTCCTTTTGATCCAGTAACCCATGCCAGCCCTGTTTGTTGGTTCTATCTCCAGAAATGCGGTCAATAACCATAAAGGTAAACCTAGCCTGAGGATGTTTTAGTGTGTGTTGATATAGAGCACTAGTCTCCTTGTGATTTTTCATATCGCTGCGGTGTTCATTCATCCTTAATCTCAAAGCCCTTGAGGTTTGTCCAACATAAAATCCCCCGCAGTGACACGAGGCCAGGTACACCACCCAATCGCTACTGCAATTACCGAAAACCTTGATATCAAAAATTCTACTGGTATTGCGACTGGTAAACTCCTTGGATTTATGCATATACTGGCAGGATCCACAATGGCCACAAGGGAATGAACCAATAAGTTCATCACCATAGAGTGTCAGTTGTTTATGGGTCGTCCCCCCACTTGCCATATGTTTGAAATGGGAAAAGTAAGAACCTAAGGTTTTACCTCGTTTATATGAGAAAAGACAACGGGGTCCCAGGATACTCCTTAGCTTTTCATTAGCCAGTAGAATATTCCAATGTTTGTTAATAATGTTTCTAATCATATTGACATTTCTACCATATGTGGTAATGAATCTGACACCTGTACTGCGAGATGATTGATTTTTGTTCTTATTGTGATATTGTAATAGGTCATCCCTTTCAAGACTATTAGCTCTACTCTGTGCAGACAGAATATCAAATTTGTCATATCCCCTTTCGGTAAATCTTCGACCGAGATCCCTACTGGCCACTTGGTATTCATCAATATTTGAACTAAGCCGTTTGATACGTATGAACTGGGATATAGGAATACTCCTGATGGTGTGACGGGGATGTAAACTTGATGCGTGTAACAGGGTATTATATTGCGGGTATTTACGAAAAACCCTGGTAGACAAAGTATTGTCTGAGTTCCTATATACAGTGACATCCAAAAAGCTAATGCTGTTTCTATCATATGACACAGAAAATTCCAGTCCCCAGACATTATCATTAAGATACTCAACAAATTCCCTTAAGTAACACACATCAGCCCGCCACACCAACCAGCAGTCGTCCAGGTAACGTCTCCAAATGTCCATTTCCACCTGAAAGATATTATGTGATGTATCATAAATCATATATTCTTCAACATAGGCCATGAATAGGTCAGCGTATATAGGGGCAAAGGATGCCCCCATAGCTGTTCCTTGTAGCTGCCAGTAACATTGGCCTTGGAAATACAGAACATTCTTGTTTAACACATGTTCAGACATACATATCAAAAGAGTGTTAAAGCCTGGTGAATATAGATTAGCCCTTTCCAACCAATATTGTATAGATTGAAGACCCGCCCAATGTGGTATGCTTGTATATAATGATTTCACATCCAACGTACATAAATACCATTCGGGTTCCAATTGAGTTTCCCTGATAATTTGTAGAAACTGGGTGGTGTCCTGCAACCTAGATCTTATGTGTTCCAATAAGGGTTTAAGATATTTGGTAAGGAAGGCCGACAATGGTTCGGTCAAAGAACCTATTCCTGAGACTATTGGTCTGCCTGGTGGTTTAACTAAAGATTTATGAATTTTGGGTAAAAGATACAGTATCTGTTTGCATGGTTCAGAAACCATAAGTGAATCCAAACATTTCTTATTAATAATACCTTCCTCATAGGCTAGCCGCAAAAAAGAATCAATCTCATCCTTAAATACTGGTGTAGGGTCTATAGACATGTTCATGTAGCACTTAGCATCTGACAATTGGGTTAGCCCTTCTTGGACATAATCCGCAGTATTCCAGACCACAACCGCACCTCCCTTATCAGCAGGGACAATAACTATGTCTTTATTGTCACACAAAGTATTCAGAGCTATCCTGTCTTCAGAGGTTAGATTACTAGCCAACATGATATGTCCCATATTCTCAAAGTGAATATCCCTCAAAATACTGTCCATAAAAATGGAAACGTGTTTGTTCATAGGAGGTTGAAATGAGGACTTGCCAAAACGGAAGTCCCAGAAGGTTCTGACTGATTGTCCTCAAAGAACAGTCTAAGATTTAGTCTCCTACAAAAGGCCTGTAAGTCCTGTACTATGTGATATTCCTGGCTGAAAAATGAGGGAATGTAGTTCAAACCCTTGTTTAGTAATGCAACCTGTTCATCTGTCAATATGGTTTTGGATAAATTTAACACATTCTGAGTGGACCCTGATGTATCACCTATTTCAAGAAATTGTCCAGAAGACCCTGAAGGGAGACCGGAGTACTTGGTCTTTCTGTGCTTCCTACCGCCCCGGTGTCCCTTATTCCCTCTAAAGGGGAAATTTTGTTAGTTTTCTTCCTGTTAGGTGAAACTCTTTCCCCAGATGCCTCAAAATCTGTAAGGGAGGATTCATCACCAGAGGTGCTGTATGAGCTCTCCCCCTTATTCTTAAGAATGGAACGTGGTCTCTTTTTGGTGCGACTGGGCCCTGTTCTAACCTGATTAGTATCAACAAATCTGACCGATCTGCTGAAATCAAATGGTTTCCCCCTTTGATAATCGGAAAAATCACGATGAAATTTCTTAATTTTACGTTCCTTTAAGGATTTTTCATGCTCCATCAGTTCTGAAGATAATTTTTTAATATTATCCTGATATTTTGGGGAGGATTCAAACTTCTGAACCTCAGAGCATATGTTTTTGATTTCCAATATGTTGGAATCTACTGTCCTTTCGTAATATTGTAACAAAATGTTCACAAATGTCATGGATCCAGTCTGAAGAGCCTCATGCCAATCTTGATTTAGTTTATCATCTGGCTTCCCTACTAGAGGTTGTGTTCGTATTCGTAATCCTCTGGGAGCCATGTTTTGGGCCGAATATGCTTTAAATAACTTGAGATGCCAAATGTTGGATCTAAGAGTCTTAAATGCCTTAGTGATTGAATGGAAAAACATGTCACAATCTGCCAAAGAGGTCTGAGCCGTATTACCTGGATCATTGCTTGGCAGTTTCTCAATGCCAAATACTGCTATATCTTGCCGATCAGCACATAACCCAGATAGAATGGTATTTAGATCCATGTTGTGAACAATGTTTAAATATACTACCAGTGAAAACTGATGGAGCACAAAAATGTCCAAGGAATATAGTACTTAGACAAAAGAAGTGATTATAGTTGACGTACCCAGTCGCATCAAAAAGAGAAAAAAGATTAAACACCTAATCCTTTATAGAGAGTCACAGGGGCGGCAGAAAGCACAAGTAATACTATAATACCTTGCTGGTCTATTTGGTCAATTTGGTTACATGGTTTGGACCGTGCATACCCTCGTGCATAGGACTTGGTACGTGCTGTATTTTCACTCTGTGCTGGGGGACCGAGCAGTGGAGTCGTTTTTCAGCCTGATCTTGGCTGATGATTTATGGTAATAACTTTTGAGTCTTTTCTGCTACCTTGGCTCACTTGATGTTTTACATATTGTGAGCTGGTAGCACACATTTGGTCCAGTTCACCTACTTGGGTACGAGTGAGTTCGGAAGAAGGAGGCATAGCTGTGGGCCTGTCGAGCGCCATTTTGGGCTAAGCCACATGTTTGCGGTCTTTCCGTAAGTGTAAGCAGCATTTTTTGTACATCAGCGTTTGAATTGAGGAACGCTGGATTGTCGTTGGTTGTTTATCCGAAATACGGCCATACCGACCCTCGGCTTTTGACTCTCTTTTATCCGGATGTTTGGTTATATGGTTTATCCGTTCTAAGTGAGGGAAACTACTTCAGGAATTGGTAGTTTTGGATATTGGGGGCCATTGAACTGTTGTGTTGATATTTCACATTATATATCAATCTTCAGGTGTGGGATACCTACTTTTGGGGACATTTGGGATCGTAACTGTTGAGTGGAACACTTTGTTTATGGTATTTGGAATACAGCGCCGTCTACTTGGAAGCGGTCTGGACTTATTCATTTTGTTTGAACTTATTTGATTCAAACTATCTACGGACTAAAGTGATATGGACATTCTTCATGATTATTATACTTTAAGTGGTGAAATTGTGATATTGGGGGACATTGAACTGTTGTGGTGATATTTCACATTATTTATCTATCTTCATGTGTGGGATACCTACTTTTGGGGACATTTTGGCTCGTGACTGTTGAGTGGAACATTTTGCTTATGGCATTTGGAATACAGCGACGTCTACTTGGAAGCGGTCTGGACTTATTCATTTTGTTTGAACTTATTTAATCTAAACAACCTACGGACCAAAGTGATATGGACATTCTTTATTTTTATTATACTTTAAGTGGTGAAATTGTGGTTCATGTATGTTCAGATGTCAGCAAGGGTGTTCAGTGTTTACGACACTTGAATTGAAGTAATATCATACTTCGAGAGTTGGGCATGGTCTTAATCAGTATGCTTTATAATTCGGGGATGTATCAAACATGCTTTTGAATACTTGCTGATTTTTTACATTGCTTAATCTCAGGGGCCTATAACTATGGAAAGTGTTTTTGAACTTTAAATACAATGTTTTGGGGGAACGAGGTGTAAGACAACAAGATACACTTAGATATATCCAAGGTATACTTTGGGCATACTGAATTGGTGTATTACTACATTGTTTGCCTCTGCAAAATGTGTATTTCTTTCATGGCATACACAGCATTTAGGATCTAATCAAACATTTATACGAACGAAACTAACTTCTTCATTGTTCGTTTCTTTTGGCCGATATTTAAGGAAAGTGTCTTGCAGCACATTTATTATGTTTGTAGTGCTTAATGACACCTGAATTGAAGTAACTACAGACTTCGAGGGTTGGGTATGGTCTCATATCAGGAGGCTTTACAACTTGGGGATGTATCGAACATATTGTTTAATATGTGCTGACTTTTCACATTACTTATTTTTATGGGCATGTAACTATGCAAAGTATTTTGATCTCTAAACATTATGTTTTGGGTGAATGAGTTGTAAAATATCAAGATATATCTTAGGCATATATCTGGCATACTGAAGTGACTATTTAGGGCTACATCAAACATCTATATGAACCAAACTAATACCTATACTGTTCATTTATTTTGGCTGGTACTTAGGGAAAGTGGTATTCTGGTTATATTAGGGATATAGGAGGGTGTCAGATACCTAACAGGACTAAGATTTCTGTTGGGTTGATTCCAAATCTTACAGTATTTTTGTGTTTCAACATGTCAATATGCATACATCTTTGGATATAACTATTGGACGACATCTATCTTGCAATTAGTGCAGGACTGGGATCTGGGACCCTTATGTTGTGTAGGGACACTGGAATTCTAAATATTATATGTCTCCTACAAAAAATTTTTTTGGATCAGAATTACGATTCTCATTAAAAGTATTTGATATAACCTTTGGATATACGGACTGTGTAGAATTGAGCAGTGAACAGCATTTGTATTTTGACTCTCTAATTGTGGTTAGAACTATATACGAAATTTTATAGGTTTGGATATATATGTTTCTATACCTTGTGTGTATACCTTTATGGTTCGTTGCTGGAACAATAATCAGCCTACTGACTACATAGTGTGGTATATGATTGTGCACCTCTATCTATGATACAGGACATTTTTACATGTACCTGTTTATACACCTGCAAGTGTACAAGTTAGATTTTATTCATTACTAGGATCATTAGACAGTGTGCGAAAGGAATCCTAAAAACATTGAATGTTTGGAATCACTGACACATTTAGCTTTTTGCCTTTGGATAGGCCAGTCAACTGGTGTATGGACACCTGTACAGGTGCCTGACTTTAGTGTGTATTATACATATAATATTTGATATGATTCCTTGAAGGTATAATACTAAATAGGATGGATGTATAATTAAACCGGGCCACTTTTGTGATTCTCCCAATATACAAGCCTAAGAGGGACAACAATGGTTGTGATTTGTTACATGTTGCTTGATTTTCAGAGCTGGGAATTATAGTGTCTTTAAAAAGTCTAACATACCAATGGATATACCATACATATGGCTGTACTGTTTTATAGCAAAATTTATGCTTTTTGACTCTGTTAGTTATTGCCATTTATCTATTCAGTAGCGAGCCACTGCTCGGTCCCCCAGTCTTGATTAAAAAATTTGCTCTGTTACCTACTCAATATTGTTGTATGTGTTAATTGGGTGAATATTTTACATAGATACCAACTGAGAACACATCAAGTATATGGTGACCAGTATAATTATTTGGTTGAGAGAGGGACTTTGTATTATCTATGAAAGTTTTTTCTAACAGATCATTTAAACTGAATTTAATATGGTTTATATTTGTGTCCAATATTGATCATTTGACTTACACAACTTAACTTTTTTGGGTTTTGAATACATGGTATTCTCAATACCCATTGTGTTTTGATCTTCCAGCTCAGTCATACTCATAGTGGTTGTTGTGGCATTGCAAACAGTTGTTGTTCATAGTGGACAGTTATGTCCATTGGAGTGTATAATACTGAACCTTTGGATTAGTGTTCAACCATTGGTTAATTGAGATTGAATCATTTCGACGTTGTGTTCTTATATCCTATGTATTAGTCAATGGTGGTATAACAATATTACAATTTACCACTTAGATCTTTTGGTGTTCACCTGATATAGGGATTTACTTGCACTGTATTATAGTATTACTTGTGCTTTCTGCCGCCCCTGTGACTCTCTATAAAGGATTAGGTGTTTAATCTTTTTTCTCTTTTTGATGCGACTGGGTACGTCAACTATAATCACTTCTTTTGTCTAAGTACTATATTCCTTGGACATTTTTGTGCTCCATCAGTTTTCACTGGTAGTATATTTAAACATTGTTCACAACATGGATCTAAATACCATTCTATCTGGGTTATGTGCTGATCGGCAAGATATAGCAGTATTTGGCATTGAGAAACTGCCAAGCAATGATCCAGGTAATACGGCTCAGACCTCTTTGGCAGATTGTGACATGTTTTTCCATTCAATCACTAAGGCATTTAAGACTCTTAGATCCAACATTTGGCATCTCAAGTTATTTAAAGCATATTCGGCCCAAAACATGGCTCCCAGAGGATTACGAATACGAACACAACCTCTAGTAGGGAAGCCAGATGATAAACTAAATCAAGATTGGCATGAGGCTCTTCAGACTGGATCCATGACATTTGTGAACATTTTGTTACAATATTACGAAAGGACAGTAGATTCCAACATATTGGAAATCAAAAACATATGCTCTGAGGTTCAGAAGTTTGAATCCTCCCCAAAATATCAGGATAATATTAAAAAATTATCTTCAGAACTGATGGAGCATGAAAAATCCTTAAAGGAACGTAAAATTAAGAAATTTCATCGTGATTTTTCCGATTATCAAAGGGGGAAACCATTTGATTTCAGCAGATCGGTCAGATTTGTTGATACTAATCAGGTTAGAACAGGGCCCAGTCGCACCAAAAAGAGACCACGTTCCATTCTTAAGAATAAGGGGGAGAGCTCATACAGCACCTCTGGTGATGAATCCTCCCTTACAGATTTTGAGGCATCTGGGGAAAGAGTTTCACCTAACAGGAAGAAAACTAACAAAATTTCCCCTTTAGAGGGAATAAGGGACACCGGGGCGGTAGGAAGCACAGAAAGACCAAGTACTCCGGTCTCCCTTCAGGGTCTTCTGGACAATTTCTTGAAATAGGTGATACATCAGGGTCCACTCAGAATGTGTTAAATTTATCCAAAACCATATTGACAGATGAACAGGTTGCATTACTAAACAAGGGTTTGAACTACATTCCCTCATTTTTCAGCCAGGAATATCACATAGTACAGGACTTACAGGCCTTTTGTAGGAGACTAAATCTTAGACTGTTCTTTGAGGACAATCAGTCAGAACCTTCTGGGGACTTCCGTTTTGGCAAGTCCTCATTTCAACCTCCTATGAACAAACACGTTTCCATTTTTATGGACAGTATTTTGAGGGATATTCACTTTGAGAATATGGGACATATCATGTTGGCTAGTAATCTAACCTCTGAAGACAGGATAGCTCTGAATACTTTGTGTGACAATAAAGACATAGTTATTGTCCCTGCTGATAAGGGAGGTGCGGTTGTGGTCTGGAATACTGCGGATTATGTCCAAGAAGGGCTAACCCAATTGTCAGATGCTAAGTGCTACATGAACATGTCTATAGACCCTACACCAGTATTTAAGGATGAGATTGATTCTTTTTGCGGCTAGCCTATGAGGAAGGTATTATTAATAAGAAATGTTTGGATTCACTTATGGTTTCTGAACCATGCAAACAGATACTGTATCTTTTACCCAAAATTCATAAATCTTTAGTTAAACCACCAGGCAGACCAATAGTCTCAGGAATAGGTTCTTTGACCGAACCATTGTCGGCCTTCCTTACCAAATATCTTAAACCCTTATTGGAACACATAAGATCTAGGTTGCAGGACACCACCCAGTTTCTACAAATTATCAGGGAAACTCAATTGGAACCCGAATGGTATTTATGTACGTTGGATGTGAAATCATTATATACAAGCATACCACATTGGCCGGGTCTTCAATCTATACAATATTGGTTGGAAAGGGCTAATCTATATTCACCAGGCTTTAACACTCTTTTGATATGTATGTCTGAACATGTGTTAAACAAGAATGTTCTGTATTTCCAAGGCCAATGTTACTGGCAGCTACAAGGAACAGCTATGGGGGCATCCTTTGCCCCTATATACGCTGACCTATTCATGGCCTATGTTGAAGAATATATGATTTATGATACATCACATAATATCTTTCAGGTGGAAATGGACATTTGGAGACGTTACCTGGACGACTGCTGGTTGGTGTGGCGGGCTGATGTGTGTTACTTAAGGGAATTTGTTGAGTATCTTAATGATAATGTCTGGGGACTGGAATTTTCTGTGTCATATGATAGAAACAGCATTAGCTTTTTGGATGTCACTGTATATAGGAACTCAGACAATACTTTGTCTACCAGGGTTTTTCGTAAATACCCGCAATATAATACCCTGTTACACGCATCAAGTTTACATCCCCGTCACACCATCAGGAGTATTCCTATATCCCAGTTCATACGTATCAAACGGCTTAGTTCAAATATTGATGAATACCAAGTAGCCAGTAGGGATCTCGGTCGAAGATTTACCGAAAGGGGATATGACAAATTTGATATTCTGTCTGCACAGAGTAGAGCTAATAGTCTTGAAAGGGATGACCTATTACAATATCACAATAAGAACAAAAATCAATCATCTCGCAGTACAGGTGTCAGATTCATTACCACATATGGTAGAAATGTCAATATGATTAGAAACATTATTAACAAACATTGGAATATTCTACTGGCTAATGAAAAGCTAAGTATCCTGGGACCCCGTTGTCTTTTCTCATATAAACGAGGTAAAACCTTAGGTTCTTACTTTTCCCATTTCAAACATATGGCAAGTGGGGGGACGACCCATAAACAACTGACACTCTATGGTGATGAACTTATTGGTTCATTCCCTTGTGGCCATTGTGGATCCTGCCAGTATATGCATAAATCCAAGGAGTTTACCAGTCGCAATACCAGTAGAATTTTTGATATCAAGGTTTTCGGTAATTGCAGTAGCGATTGGGTGGTGTACCTGGCCTCGTGTCACTGCGGGGGATTTTATGTTGGACAAACCTCAAGGGCTTTGAGATTAAGGATGAATGAACACCGCAGCGATATGAAAAATCACAAGGAGACTAGTGCTCTATATCAACACACACTAAAACATCCTCAGGCTAGGTTTACCTTTATGGTTATTGACCGCATTTCTGGAGATAGAACCAACAAACAGGGCTGGCATGGGTTACTGGATCAAAAGGAGAAATACTGGATTACCACATTGGGGGGTTTATTTCATCCTGGATTGAATGACCATTTATAGGAGAAGTGGGTTATAGGAGAAGTTGGCTATCTGACTACATTCATGTTGATATAACTGACTCCTACAAGTGGATCATATTTCTTTAGGTTATTTTTCTTCTAGGGATTATGATCATTTAGCATTTTGGCTGGTACTGATCATGGACCCTACTCTAATTATACATAGCATATGTATTATGTGCATGGGTAATATAATGACCAATTTGAATCAATGTGGTCATATAAGCTTTACACAGTCTTTTATACAGTATCTCAATCAGTTCCACATATTAACATACTTGTTTAGATCTTGGTGGTTAAGAATATGTTTTTTGATTTCTATTTTTCAATACTTAATTGAAGATTCTCAGCATGGACCATTTAGTATGTATAATGGTATACTCATATTCAATTATAGGTGTATACTTACTTCATTCCTTGTATACATTCGTCTTTGATTTCCCCATTGTTCGGATATAGATTGTTTAGGCCTCTTACTTTAAGTACTAGATATTCAACATTTTTGGTGTCTCAAATGAATAATTGTTGAAAAGCTAAGGATTATTGCCATACATATATTGACTGATTAAATATGAGTACATGACTGGATGGATAGACCATATCATGTAAATAAGTGGCCCTATCTTATGAACAGATTTTTCTGGGATGTTCACGTTAATTTTCAGGACTGTTTTCACTATTATCTTAGACAAGATATTAATACATAGTCACATTTACTATTATATTATCAGTCTTGGAGGCTAACGACACACATTTTGGGCTCAATCTTTGGTATTAGCTTTACATTGTGGATGTTGCTGATTTTTAGTTATTATTTATTTTTCATTTTTTATTTTTTATTTATTATGTTCTCTATCGTTAATTTTCATTTTAGTCATTTTGTACACCCATATATATCTATATATGTATATTCATCACGATTTCTTATATATATGTTCTATTTTGTTCTCAATTTTGTCAGTCCATTTAATTTGAGCACTTGATGCATTACACTTTTGGTGCTTTAGATGAAGATTGGATTTGTAGCCAGGGTTAATGGCTATCCAAACACGGTTCTTTACTAATAGGAGCATGAGAATGGATATACCATAGTATTATAATAATTTTTTATTCTGTGTAAAGCACCTCCTTGGGGTGTTTAACCTTACATTCAGGAATGATTCTATTAGTATATACAGTACCCTTTGTATTTTCTAAAAAATGAAGATGTTTCAAATTCATTAATATTCATGAGCAAATGATTGTGATTGGCTCTGGATAAGTATTTAAAAGATGATTAAAATGTAACTTGACTACATTGTGTTACACTGAGGAAGGCTGTTTGCCGAAACTAGTCTGTTATGGACACAAGTATCTAATAAATTTATGTTATGGACACAAGTATCTAATAAATTTATTGAACTCTGTGCTGCCTTGCTGGTCTATTTGGTCAATTTGGTTACATGGTTTGGACCGTGCATACCCTCGTGCATAGGACTTGGTACGTGCACGATTTGTACAAAGCAGTCATTGTCTTCAGAGTTGAAATCACAAATATGTACACTTTGGTGTAAATAAGCAACACAAGTGAAAATAAAATTTGTTAAATATTTAAGTATCCCTAGAAGTAAAAGTGAGAGTGAAAACGGAGGGAAAAGGGAGCCCTTAAATAGTAGCTGATATCTCAGAGGAACATGGGGTGGGGGGGGTGGGGAGTGTGCGTTTCAGATTAAAAATGTAGTGAATGCACTTACATCAGAAGACACTATTACAATATACAGCTAGATGGAATATTAACAAGGTTTAGTAAAGAAATTAAGCAAAGTAAATATAAGATCGTTCTTTCTATTTTTGAAGCTAACAAAAAAAAATAGAGGGGATATTTTGAAGGCCATGATGAAAGAAAGTGGAGAAATACAATTTACAAAGGAATCAGCATAGCTCGTTTAAGGAGTGTTATAATATGAAAATAAACTAGCTGTGTAGTTGAAGATGGTTAAAGATTAGGGAAGTAGTAATGCTGAAAAATATAAAGACATTAAAAACACTTGCTGTTAATTGAAAAATCTATCCTTTTCTACAGTTAAACTTGATCGCTATCATCCATGTCTTCCTGCAATGGGTCTACTTTAAGTCATTGACTGCCACATAACCGATGTTCAAATAACTGAGATGAAAATAATGAAACGTCAGAAACCTGAACGGCGAAATTCACCAGGATAAGTAACTGCATGGCAGACTGTCAACGAAAGTCATGCTGATGTAAGTAAAACCCACCTAGGTGGATGACTGCACCCCCCACACACACCCCTGCTAACTAAATATACCAACTCCGGGATTGCACTACAGTAGAGAACAGGGCATGTTGGCAAACGTGTTTACTTAACCTAGTAAAACGTCACCTTTTGGTTTCTGAAGTTTTGTTATTTTCATTTTGGTTATTTGAATATCGGTTATGTGGCAGTTGATCATCTGAAGCAGACCCCCTGCAATATGGTTCCAGCATGGTTAGGTTACTAAAAATTGCCTGTACTTTATAATGCTTTTATTTTATTTTTAAATGTATGTTAGTTTGTTTTAGAATAAAATAACAGAAAGCCCACCCACCTTTTTTAAGCTTAAACTTTTCTGTGCTTTAATAGTAAAATTTGCTTTAGTCTGTATGCCTGACCAAATAGACACATTGAAATCTGTATTGTTTTCTTGTTAGGTACTGCCCACAGCATAGTCTTAACACAGGCAGTCATCTGTCATGTTGATTGAATGCAGGTACTGTAAACAATCTGCATGGTGTGGTGGAACTTTTTCACTGGCTTTTTCTTTTTTTTTTATTTTGCAGAGATGGTGAAGTACTACTGGTGCAGATAACTGACCACATCTTTTTGTGTAGTGATCTGTTTCTTACAGGTATTCTTTTCTGTAACTATAGCATTTATAAAAAGTAGTGTTTTAAGTCTTATAGCACAGAGAACTATTAATTTGTCATATGTATTGTGATTTTAATGAAGGGTTAGTATGCAGCAATATAACAAATCAAGGAATGGCAGTTCGGTTGATGGAGAAGATGTAATAAATGAAGACATCTGAGTCTTAGTTTAAAAAAATATCCATTGTAACACAAATTCAAGGACAGAAGACTATAAAGACCTTAACTTTTACGCCAACCCACCCTCCAAAGAGATGGTGACCAAAGATAAGGCTGAAACCCTATACCTTCTGACTGTGAGTTAAACATCCTAACCCTTATGCCAACTCATAACCATATTTTTTGTACTGTATATTCTTCAACATTATGAATATAAAACAAAATTATTAGTACAGACACTGGTAAGTAGTAGAAAAAATTCTCTGAAATAATCCATTAACACCTCCTGGAATAAAGTGATGGCTGTGAGACTTCCAGAACAATGTGAGGGAAGGGAGTGTGAATACCTGAAGGATTACATATTTACATATGTAAAAGGCATTGAAGCTCATTATTGTGTGGCAGTGGCAATGACACTAGACATTTTAAGAAATGGTGTGAGTACATTGTGTTAGCCAGCTGATGTGAATTGTGATAAAAATTAAATAAAGAAAATTGACTTTTTAGTTAATGGCAATTTCATCTCATAAGCAGTAAGAAGTAATCGTAGATGAAGCTGTATACAATTTACTGTACAAAATTATGGAGACTGGCATGAGTAAAGTGACAGTAGTCTGCTCTTCAGTTTTTCCCTTAGAACTGCTCTACTTTCAATCTAAACAGTCTATTCTCTATCTGAAAAGCCCAGCACTTGCTCCTAAAGCATTTTTACACAGGTAAAGCACTCTTAAACAAAAAGAAAGCACTACATCCACCTACAATCCCCTTGAGTACCCATTTCCCTATAGGTCTTTTCTGACTCAGTTACATAGCAATCCCTTACACTATTCTAGCATGTCGAAGGGTCAATTACTGGTGTCCTCTCCAGTTCAGCTGGTGAATCTGGGAATCTTGAGGCAATGTTAGAACTGCCTCATGTACACAGAGAACCCTCTCCTCCTCCCAACAAATACAAATATATGTGAGAGATGCAACTATATAGCCAAACTGGAGGCTGAGCTCCCTCGACTCAATACTGGCAAAACCAGTCAGGAGGAGAAGGTAACCACACACACCACAAACCCAGTCTCACATAGACCTATCGCAACTACAAACCAAACACATAAACACACAGAAACATACTCGGTGGCTCTAATTAAAAATCTACCAAAACAACAGAGGCCTCCAAAGCAGACATCCAAGCAACCACTACCTCAAAACATAACACATGCAACACATAGTTCACAAAGTCAGTGTGCCAAACAGTCACAGCCCTTAAGGCCAAACAACATGCCTGATACACTTGTAATAGGTGACTCCATAGTTAGACACACTGACGTCCCGCTCACCAGACTGAACAAGGAAAAGGTTACAGTAAGCTGCCTGTCGGGCTCTAGAATCCGCCACATAACACAAGCACTCAGGTCACTCCAAAGCAAGTACAAATATGACTCAGTCATTGTCCATGCCGGTGTGAATGACCTGAGATGTACCTCCCTGGACTACATGAAAAGTGACATAGAGGAGCTCTCTGATTATGTAGCCCAGACTGGTATGACCCTGACCCTGAGCAGCATCTTACCCTCACCAAGAATGATGCCACAGTACAAAGACAAAATGATCAGCTTTAACAATTGGCTCAATTACTGGTGTCATTCTAAGGGGATCCAATGTCTGTCTGCTTGGGATGACATGCTTGACAAGGCACGCTGCTTCGCAAGGGATGGCTTGCACCTGTCGCCCCTGGGCTTCCGGATATTGGCCAAGGCTCTTGCCACCCCCATAGTGCCTTTTTTAGGCAAGGCTCAAAAGACAAACCCACCTCACTAGAAAACACAAGTGGAAAAAAACTAAGGGTAATGCTGCTCAATGCCAGAAGTCTAAACCTCAAGATGCATGCTCTCGAAGCCCTCCTCAGTATGGAGAACATCAATATCTGTGCAGTGACTGAAACCTGGTTCAAGGCTCCTGAGAGCTCCCCAGCACTACCAGGTTATACCTCATATCATGCTTTTCGGCCCCAAAACTTGGACCGAACCACAAAAGGAGGGGGAGTATCCATATTCATCAAAGATACCCACATCTCCAGGTTAGTGGCAATGCACGAAGCATTGGAGACCATCCATGTGCAACTAACCGTAGGCAGAACTGCCCTACAGTTTGTAGTATGCTACCGACTACCCTCTCAAACTCAGGAACCCCACTCAGCCTTCCTGAAGACACTGGAGAGTATGAATGTCTCTCCAAATACTATCATATTGGGAGACTTCAACTACCCAAACATAGACTGGGAGCATTACTCAAGCCCCAACACCCTAGTCCAAAGGTTCCTAGAATCCATAAACCCAAATGCAATGGAACAACTAGTCACCACTCCCACAAGAGGAGATAATATACTAGACCTGATCATCACAAACATGGGGACACAATGCTCCATACCGGAAGTATACACCTCATTGGTGAGATCAGACCATAAATTAATCTCACTGGAAATCCACATCCCGCCCCCACCCCCAGCACAAAAGACCA
>NC_056742.1:416517525-416610025 GCF_019279795.1 Protopterus annectens
AGGGTATGTTGATACTTACTGGACTACAAATTGACATCTTTATAAAACATGCAGATTAGCTACCTCATTTGGCTGCAGCTGTATTACTGCTGTGAGTGGCTTAAGCAAGCTCTGAGGGATACACGAGAGGCATCCAAAGAAAAATGTAAGCACTCCTGTTACAGAAGGTTTGTAAGATGTCAATGATTCACAGTACTGCCACTGTTTGCCAATAGTATTGGAAAACAATTTTCTAGTATGATTCTGGGAAGCAGATACGAAAACACTAACAATATAGCAGGCCCTGTGACACACATTTTGTAGAAATGCATAGGAAACTTTTGCAAGAGGTGCTTAGAGTGACTTTGATAAATTAAAATATCTCTGAAAACAAATATACAGTGAAAAAATGAAACACATTTTTGAGCTCCAAGGTGGGGTTTTCCTTTAACGAAAAAAAAATGCAAGAGTATACCAAGGGTAAATAGGATCACCTGCTAGATGTGATAGAAATAAGCACAGTAAGAATTGTTTGCAATAAATGGTAACTGGCACAAAAAAAAGTTACAAATGCAAACCATCAGATTAGTAATGAAGTTTTTGGCTACTATAAAGAAAAAAGATCATAACATGTTGCAGACAGCATTATTGCAGTATTTTGATGCAGTAAAGATATATTATCTTGGGTAATTTAAAACAAATGAAAGAACACCTGGACTGGATGGCATAATCAAAGAACTATATCAATCTTATAAGGGACAGTGAACCAAAATCTGGAAAGGAGGTACTTCAGATTCTCTCTCTCTCTGTATATGTGTGTGTGTGTGTGTGTGTGTGTGTATATATATATATATATATATATATATATATATATATATATATATATATATATATATATATTAGACATGTCTGTAAAGATAAACACTCTAACAATACTGCCAACTAAAAATAATCTAACAAAGACATTATCTAGTTTGCAATTGTAGTACCTTCAGCAAACTAGATAATAAAAGAGGAAAGCTATTTGTCACACTCATAGACTTAGAAGCAGCATTCCATAATCTTCTTAGAACTAAGCCCAAGCTAATAACAAAAAAGCATTCCTAAGGATTTAAACTGTTTTCCAAGCATAGTGTTGAGGTAACTGGGCAGTTGTCAGTACTTTTGCAAAAAGGGTATTATACAAAGACATTTAAGATCCACAAAGGATCAGAAAAGGTTGTAAATTAGCTACTCTAAACGGAAAATCATTTAAGCTAATTTCTATACACCCAGTGTAGAGAAAGAAAAAAATGTCTGCTGCTGTTTACTCCACTGGTTTGCTAATATTAACCGTTAAGCGAATAACAGAACAATTCATTTTGATGAGAATACATAAGAACAAAAGGGAAATTAAAAAGTACAGTATTTACATTGCAAATAATAGACTAGAGCAGCTAGCTGTCTAGTTCTGATGTTTTCTCTGAATACAAAATAGAATGCACATAAGCAGTATGCAAATGGATGCATTTAAAAATAATTACTCCATAGATTTAACAAAATTTTTGTGGAAGTGTCTTCACATTCATTTCCTCAGTTAAAGAGTTAACATTTACTTTTATACAGAACAGAGAATAGGACATTGGGGCAGTTAGACTGGATTTTTTAAGAAGTATACAGATTGGTCTGACATGTTTTGTCATTGTTTAAATCATTTCCTTTCCTTTATCTGAGAAAAAAAATGTTACACGAAAAATCAGTTATTGATACAGCTGCAGTTACACACTGGTTCAAGATTATTTAAAAAAATGATAGGTTACTGAATCAGTAAAGGTAGCGTTATAAGAAAAGGAATGCTGGTACCAAGAATGTGAATTTACTTCAGAGACACTATAACATTTTGAAAAAGTATTTATAGGAAAGCATAGCATTAAGTAATAATCTGCTATATTTGAAAAGAATTATGATAAAGTATGAAGACAAGGAGACTTGAAAGAGATAGGAAAACAATTCAAATTTTATGTCTGTTGGGAAGTTTTTTTGGAAAAGTAAATATTTAAATGTACTGCAGAAAAGGTACAACTTACTGTTTTTGAAGTGTAAATTTAAGATAAACAATGGAAAAATTATGAAAAAAAAATATGGGAGTGGACTGAAAAATGCCACCTTGTATTTATGGCCTATTAGAGTAGATCTTCCTCGTGTGAGGCTGGTATGGAAAATATTGTGGCATTTGAAATGAACCCTTAATGTTTTTGGACCCACCATCAGACCCACAAGATTTTAACTGCATGCCCAACTCCTGCTACATCACTGAAATATTTGAGAAACTACCCTACACCCAAATATTTGAACACACATGCAACTATGGCTTACTATCAGATGTACAATATGGTTTTCATCTAATCTTTTCCACCATGACAGTATTATACACTGTTAATAATTCAGTCTATAATAGTAAGAATAATAGCTTTTTGATGGTGGGGATTTTTGCTGTTATGATTCAGGTCTTTGAAACAGCTGAACACACACTTCTAATTAATCTAAAAAAAGACTTGGGGCAGTGGCAATGTTGTAGATAAACAGTTACCTCAGATCAAACATATCTATAGATTCCTACTGGTATTCTCTGCTGTGGTCTGCCACAGGGGGTTAATGCTAGACCTTCTGCTCATTTCTGTAGTTATGAATGGGCTAAAACAAAAATTCATTATGAATGTTGCTTCATGCACAGACAACATCCTTTTATTAATGTCAGATATCTCTCCTTTGGCAGTTGTACTTTGACTTTTAAATCTTTCAAAGCTGCACATGAAAAGGATTGCGTAAAATCTAACCACTTGTGAAAACAAGGCTGCCACTCATTCTACCAGATAATATTAATGGGATTAGGATAGGAGACAGAGTTGAATAACCTGGTTAAACATCAACTCAAAGACCTGTTTAAGCATGAAGAAGGTTAGTTAAAGAGCCAGCCTGTCCTTATGGAAGATATGCAAGACTCCCTTTGCATGAAAATCTGTAGTTCAAGATATCATATAAGTTGAAGTCATACTCAACAGAATTTGTTTTTTTCTGGACAGGGATTTGAGAAACTGCAAGTGGATTTTAGTGCTTTACTGCAGCAGACCTTCAAAACAGGTTGACAGTAACCCCCCAGAAATCTTCTGTTTTGGTATTTGTGACATTCTATACGTTAGCTGAAACCACATCTGTGCTTCTCAAAGATCTCCTAAACAATAATTTCCCATGCTACCCAACAAACATACATAGGACTAATCTTGGACATGAGTTTATCATTTCTGATTCATTCAGACACAGTGGTACAAAATGCCTTATATAAACAACCTTGTTAAAAGTGTTCAGACCTACTCTTCTCTGCGCCATGAAGACAATAGGAAAACATACTATTACATAAGATGGAATTGGGCCTCCCCATCATAGCCCTTCACTCTTGTGTTTACTCCCCAATTTCCAAGCTACAGTCAACAACATTTTTAGTTTCTTCTTTCTATCAGACTCTTGTAGCCATTTATTGCTATAAAAACCTCACTGACTATATATGACAACTTAAGCCAAACTTATATTGGCAACCATTATACTAAAGCTATTCAAGCAAAGGTTCTGCCCACCATGAGCTTCAAAACTGCTAGACAATTTTATTTTATTTTACATTTGTTAACCGGGCTAGTCCAACTGGATACAAGTCCATTTTCAGTGGAGGCCCGAGGAGAAAAGCTCCACTAACTACTACTTAACAAGATAAAAATATACAAAAACGTATACAATAAAAATAAGAATAAAAATAAAAAAATAAAAAAAAAATGTCATAGGTTAATTACAGGCTATATCAGAATTTGATTTCTATGTGAGGCAGAGCAGAAGTCTAGGTTAGATAAAAATGCTAGGTTAAGGTGTGTTATTCAAAGACATCAGTAGTTAGGTTAAGAAATATGAATGAATAAAGAGGGATAGACAGATGGATTAATAAGAGGGAAAGTTAAGTAAGCTGGAGAAATGATGAAGAAGGCCAGGTGAAGAGTAAAGAGGGGAAGCAGGGTGAGTGAGAAAGGTTACCCAGGGTCGTTACAGGAACATAGCCTGTGGTTGTTTAGGTAGAGTCTTAGATTGGATTTAAATAGTGGAATAGAAGTCAGTGTTGTGAGGTCTGGTGGAAGTTGATTCCAAATTTTGCCAATTGAGTTGGAAAATATAGAATCACCTGCTACATTGTTTGATTTAGAAGTTTTTATCAGTGTTTTGTTGAAGGAACGGAGATGCCTCATATTGTGATAGGGTGTTATGAGTGTAGAGAGCATTGGTGTGTTTTCAGGGTGATAAAGGACTTTATGTGCAATAGTGAGTTGATAGTATTGTATGAGGTGGGGTAATTCTAGCCAACCTAGTTTTAAAAGATTCAAACAGTGGTGAGTTTTATATGGAGAGGCAGTGGCAAATCTGGCTATGTTGTTGTATGACATGGCTAGTTTCTTGAGGTTGTACTTGAAAGGTTAGTGTATATAGAAGAAGCATATAATAGGGTAGAGATTAAGTGGGTTCTAGCTATGATAGTTCTAGCTTCAGGTGTTAAGAAAGATTTGATTCTATATAGAGATCCAAGTTTCCTGTTAGTTGATTTTATGGTGGAGTTGATATGAAAGTCAAATCTTAGTTGGTTGTCGATAGTAATACCCAATAGTTTAGTTGTTTGGTCTGGAGCAATAAGTGTGCCATTGTTAGATGTGAGTGTGAAGTCAATAGGGGGAGATAGGTGAGTGGGTGGAAAGATCAGGAGTTTGGTTTTCTTGGGGTTTAGGAGGAGGCAGTAGTTGGAGAACCATTGGTCGATGGTGGTGAAGGTATTTTGTGTTAGCAAGTGAAGTTCAGTCTGGGTTTTGGCGGAGCAAATGATGGTTGTGTCATCAGCATATTGAATACAAGTAGATAGAGGAGTGGCTAGATGCAGATCATTTATAAAAATGGAAAATAGAAGAGGACCTAGGATGGACCCTTGAGGGACTCCTATGGAGGTGGGGAGAAGATCAGAGAGATGGTTATCCCAGAGAACTGCCTGTTTGCGATTTTCAAGATAGGATGAAAACCAACTCAAGGCCTGGTTGTCAAGAGAGAGGGACTTTAAGCGGTGTAGGAGAGGTTGATGATTAACCATGTCAAAGGCTTTTGACAGGTCTACAAAGAAAGCAGAGGAAGGAGTGTTATTGTTGCGATTTATGTTGATAGAGTCAATGAAGGATAGTAGGGCGGTGGTAGTACTATGGAATGGGCGAAACCCATGTTGACAGCTAGCTAGGAGATTGTTGCTTAACAGGTGATTTAGTAACTGTTTGTGTACACATTTCTCCATTATTTTTGCAAGAGGAGATAGTAGTGCTATAGAGCGGAAATTAGAATACTCCAAAGAGTCACCTCCTTTGAAGAGTGGGATAATGTGTGAGATTTTCCAGGTTGAAGGGATAGTATATTCTTTTATAGTCCTGTTAATTAATAGAGAGATGGGATAGGCTATTGCCTTGGCACCTAGTTGGAGATATTCTGCAGGTAATTTGTCAGCTGAAGGGGTTGTTGGCTTGAGTTTTTGAAGTAGGGATAAAATGTAGGAGGTAGGTATGGGTTGGATGTGAAATGGGGGTGGGGGAGTAGAGCTAGGCATAGATAGTTTAGAGGTATCAGGGCTTTGTTGGTTTGCTAGCTTTTGAATGGCTGAAGTGAAGAAGGTGTTAAAGGCATTAGCTATTTCTGTGGGGGAGTTGGTGTTGGAGTCTGATGGTTTTGGAGTGGCAGCTTTGCCAGGGGATAAGAGAGTATTAATAGCGGACCAAAATTTATGTGGTTGGTGGAGGGAAGATTGTTGTAATTGAGTGTAGTAGTTTCTTTTATCCTGAAGTATGGCTTGTTTTGTTATATTTCTTTTTTGTTTAAAAGAGAGATGATCAGTTAAATTTTTAGTGGTATGCCATTTTTTCCAAGCTTTGTTTCTATTAAGAATTAGTTGCCTAGTTTTGTTAGAGAGCCATTGTGCTGTCTTAGCTTTCATACGAATGGAACGCAAGGGAGCATGATGTTCTAGGATGGTGAGAAAGGTATTGTTGAAGTGATTAACAGCTTCATCTATTGGGAGGGATTTGAGAGGTGACCAGTTAATTAGCATGAGTTCATTGTGAAACAGGGTAGGGTCAAAATTCTTTTTGCAACGGGTTATTCGAACTTGAGCTGGGATAGATAAACTGGTTTTATGCCTGATGATATAGGTTAGGGAGTGATCACTGAGATCATCTGGAAGAGTACCTGTTGTATATTGTAGTTGTGGACTATTTGTTAAGATCCAATCAAGTACGGTTTCTTTGTTACTCTGTTTGTTAGTTCTTGTAGAGATGTTTATGTGTTGAGTGAAGCCATGCAGATTAATAAAAGTAGGTGGATTATTATGTTCACATAAGTTCCAATCAATATTTAGGTCTCCTAAGAGTATTGTTTCTTGGTGGAGATTCAAAGAAAGCCAGTTTAGTAGGTCTTCTAATATTATTGTGTTATTGCCTGGGGGAATACAGGTACAGATAATACTTATGGTTTTGTGAGGATTGATTTGAAGTTTTGAGATAATTAATTCTGCATGTGTGTTGGTTAAAAGGGTATGATTTGTTATGCTTAATTGTAGGCCAATTTTAAAGAGTATAGCTACTCCACCACCTTTTTTGCTTAAGCGGTCTTGTCTCAGGATGTTATATCCTGGGGGGACAATTTCGTTGTCTTTTATTGTTGGTTTGAGCCATGTTTCAGTTAGACAGAGAATGTCGAACTGTTGGACTTCTAGTAGAGCATGAATATGTGATATTTTTTTGCAGATGCTACGTATATTAAGTTGGGCTATAGAGAGTGATTTAGGAGGTTTAGTAGGCGGAGTTAGCTTTGGATTTGCTATTTTGCAATTGGTTGAAAATGGAGATAGTTTAGGGCCTGGGTTGGGGTGTATGTCTCCATGTGTCAGTGAGCTAATTAAGAAAAGGTTGTAGAATTGTGATTGTTTGAACTGGTAAATATCACGCTTTTTGGAGTGATAAATGGAGTATTTGGTGTGAGAGAGACGGTGGTATTTTGGTAGTAGATATGAGGTGTTATAGATGACATTGAAATTATTACTGCAAGTAGGAGGGGGGGTAGTTAGGGTATATTTGTTTGGGATAGTGAAAGTAGTGGATAAGTTGTGTTCATAGGAGGTAGAGAGATAGGTGGTTGTTAGGGTAGTGATGAGAATTAGTAGTAGGGTGGGGTGATATTGGATAGACATGTTAAGTTGGTTCTAAGTGAGTGATGTAACAGGATGAGGCCAGACAACTAAGGTAGGAAGAGATGGGTGGGGACTAAGTATGGAGGAGGTGGGAACAGGAAGTTGTGGTGAGTGGCTGTGAGAGATGGGGGGAGTGGTTAGTTAGAGATAAATGTAGAGGTTCCAGGGGCGGGTGGGATTTGGGGGCAGGGAGGGGAGCGGAGTGACACTTAATTCTCTTAGAATCAACAATGCAATCTCCTTCAGTAGATCCCCATGTTGGATTAGCAATTAGAGAGAGGACATTCTCTAAGACTGACTAGCTACCAGTCGATATATGAACTCAGTAAACCAAAGGAAGTTTTAAGAATAAAGTAAAATATTCATGAAAAACAAATGTGTTTTATGGACAGATGATGATTGTCTAACAGAGATACAGTATCATTGCCAGAATTCTTGGATATACTAGTATAGTCACACTAAAACATTCATAGGTTAATAATTGGTTATTGATCCAGAGGAATATTTGCAGCCTAGCCACAAAATCCCAAGTCATGAATATCCACAGACATAAATAAATACTACTCAGTTACAACCCACTTCAATGATGGCTAGAGAAACAGACTGAGGATGAATTTAATACCTAACTTTGACCCTTTTCAATGAGGCTTTTGGACGCAGACTGAGGGTGTATTTATGATTGGCCGTCCATTCATCCAGGTTACACTTAAAGAGGGTCAGGGAGCTACTCTGACTGACATCCAAGGGTGGTCTATTTCCTAAAGGAAAGATTCTATTGGAAAGATATGTATGTAACTCCAGCAGTTCCTTTTTATATTTCAGTGGAAATTTAAATCTCTTGAGTGAGTGTTTAAGGTGTTTGTTTTGCAGATGTGCAACAGGTCACATAGGACTGGACCCTTTAAAGCTCTGTTGGTCAGACAGAGGTTCCCTATTAAGAGTATGTGAGAAACAGAAAAGGGAGACAGAGCACTTTGAGATGATCATTTTAACATGGCTTTGACTGTCTTGATGAGGAAACATAGTGGTCTGTCAAGCTGAGTCACTTGCTTAAACAAATACATGCCAAAGGACATTATTCTTAATTATGAGCCTGAAGAGGAAAGTAAAGTAGAATAATAACTTCCTTGAACCCTGAAGATATACACCTGGTGATCAGTGTGGCCAAATAAATGAATTTCTGAATGACAGTGGATACATGGTGATCAAAGGATAGTTCATTATCAATGAAACTGCCCAGGTCAACCTTCAAAGGGGTGTCACCTGTGTGTTAAGTGAGTAGGTACCCATGTTTGCTGAAGGACATAATGCCTCATTTCTTGGCATTTAGTTGAAGGCAACTGTCCAAGCACCATTTGTTAGCATGCTAGAGCCTTCTGGAGAACCTGAAATTCAGATGAGGAGTTTATGACTATTCTGAGTTTACAGTCATTTACAAAGTCACAGACTCTTAATGTCAGCCTTCACATCAGAGAAATAAATCCTGAAGAGAAATTGTCCTAGGAACAATCCTTAGGGTACACCACTGATAACTATTATTTTTGATGAGAATGTGCCACCCACACTACTAGATTGGGTCCTGTCAGTAAGCAAGTTTGATAAACATTGGGTAACATGGGGTTTGCATTTAACTTTGATTAGCTTATTGATAATGCCTGAATGTGGAATGTTATTGAAGGCCTTTGTCAGGTCTAGGCAGGCAGTGCAAACTGATTTTCCTGCATCTAATGCATCTCTGACCTGCACAAAGAAGTCCAACAAAGTCAGGAGGCAAGAGCTGCCTTTAGTAAATTCAAACTAGCTTGAGTTCAATGCTTGTAGACAGCCTGCATCCTTGTTAATAAGTTCCATATTGATGCATTCTATTCCTTTACATATAAGGCTGGTGAGGTTTTTAGGTTTATAACTCCCAGGTTCAGAAGGAGGTTCCCCCACTTATGGAGTGGGATGACTAAGTGGATCTCTATACCTCTGGTATAAATACAGCAGAGAAACTGAGATTACACAGCCTTAGCAGTGAGTCTGCAAAACAGTGGCTGGTACTTATAAGAAGTCATCCTGAAGCATTATCAAGTCCCACGGACCTAGTGTTTTTGGCCTTGGAGAAAGCACTCAGAACTTGTTCAAAAATTATCAGAAGGGATGGTGTAAGCATGGTAATTTGTTGTGGAAAGCTAAGGAGGATGGAGGAGTAACATTTGAGCTAAATTTGTCAGTCAATATGTTGGCTATGTTCTCAGTGAATTATATGTATCATTATATATTAGCTCCGTGCAATGCTAGTCATTACGTTTAAGGTTTCTGGCATAGCTGAAGAAGGTTCATCATGCCCCTCTTCATATAATGTGTCTGAAATCATTCACTTTCACATGCACAATGACCAGGTCATTTGTACTTAGGGTGAAGGGATTTGAGGACCCTAGTGACATTGTGGATCATGGCATCTGAGAGGAAGCAGTTATCCTGCCTTTACTCAGCCTGATTAGAGGTCCATCTTTGTGTCTGATTATGTGACCAGGACATTGCCAGCTGTATTGTCTTGGCCTTGCTGCTGTAAAAGCTTCTGCTTGCCAGATACGTGTCCCATTTTTGTAAATCTGTTAGAGTTACTGTATACTGGTTTTGATCTATTGATGAAGGATTGTATGCAGGAGGCAGGTTTGGGGGCTTTGGCTGATCCTTAGATGTGGGAGTTCCAGGAGGCTTTGGTAGACATTTTTTATCAGCATCAGCATATGGCAGTTTTGTGTTAACAGTCTGGAGATGTTGCATACATATGGCTGGGAGTAAGACAGTGATTTGCTCACTATATGTAACTGGCTGTGAGAGGACTGAATTGTGTTTAATTAAGCACTGATACCTCTCCCAGAGAGAGAGTCCCTTGGGGTGAGCAGGAGTTTATTTTCAGTGACCATATGCCGTTCTTATATTGCTTTAAGCAACCAAGTTGTATAAAGCTGTCAACAGAAAAGAGGTTACTAAGCTGTCTCCTCATGTTGACCAAAACAGCTGTACTGAGAGCCAGTGAGGGAAATTAAGTAAAATTGTGGAAGTATTTTGTGGGACAAGTTTGTTGGACTCGTGATGCTTCATGTGTTTGTCCATGTAGCTGGTAGCTGGCCTACACAGACAAGCACAGGTTAGAGAAAGGCAGTGCAAGCTGTTTACAGAGAGCAGAAGCAGCTATCTAAGTCACACGGTTTACAAAAAAAGTATATTTCCGCTATGTAAGAAAAAGAAATTACTTAACGCACACTACCACTCAAGACAGCTGCATGTAATAAATAGAAAGTAAGAAAACAAAAGAACCAAACAAATGAAACCTGAAGTTAGATTGCTAATATGCAGCAATTAGTCCAACTCTGTCTTTGATTAACAATCACACTATCCCAAGATGGCCCCTACACCTGGCCAAATAGATTAACTGATGAAATGCAGAAGTCAGTAAAATAATGCAGAAACACAGTTTAAATCACAAAACGCAGTTTAAAATGGCAAAAATTGTTGTGTGTAGTTGGATTTACTTTAAAAAAAATGAAGATCAGAACACCAACGTTCATTTTTGTGAGACTGAAAATACCAAAGCCTGACATACCCAAATGCCAAAGCTTTCCCAGGGTAAGTAAACACTTGCGCAAACTTAAACTAAATGCACACCAAAGTAATTAAAACCCACATGGATGGGGGGGGCTATGCACCCCCCCAGTGTGGGGTGCTGCACCTGCCACACTCCCCTAACTATATATACCAATCCCTGGATCGCAGTACAGTGGTGAAAAGGGCATGTTGAGCAAGTGCTTACTTACCCTCTGAAAGCTTCGGCATTCTGGTATATCAGGTTTCGGTATTTCCAGTCTCACAAAAATGAACATCAGTGTTCTGATGTTTGTATTTCTAAAGTAGATCCACGTAGTTCCTTTATTATTTTCCTTTTCTATTTATGCTCCTACATGAAGCCAGGGCATGACTGAAAAGCATCTGAAGACCATTTCAAGTACTGGAAATCAAATTGTTTAAAATAGTCCCCAGCCATAGATCACTGACAAGTACTTTACTAGAAAATAACAGAAAATGGTTAAACTGTCCCTTTTTGATATCTTGGACCAGGGTAAATTGTTGCTTCACACTGAGGACATCCACAGAAGATCTTGAAGTCAGACTAGAGGAGTGATCATCTGCATTTGTCATTTCCTATAGATAAGTAATGCTATTTCAGGGATTCTGCTACCACTGAAATATGTGCCATTGTTACATTTTATTTATATCCTGTCATTTCCATGCTCACATTATTGACATCAGGTTCCTAAAGAGTTATGGAAAAAGACCACATGCACGTCACTTCGTGTTGTAAATGAAATAAATGAACATGCGCTCTTAGCAGCCTCTATTAAAGAATGTAGTTTAATTAAATATGTCATAACCGTCTTTTATTTCTTCTCTACAAATGCAGCTTCTGCACAGCATTGATATGACAGAGCTGCAGTTACAAACATGATGAACCAGCAGCCACTATTTTTCCCAGTTACCATAAATTGAAGGTATATTACAACTAATGCATTGGGAACTGGCCCTCTCCTGCTATTCCTTCTACCCTATTAAGTGTGCAATGATCCTGTCACTTAACACATAACCTCCTAGATGGTACCCAAGTTAATGTGCATTTTTTAGTAATGCATCCAGATCTGCATGGGAAAACCCAGACACAGTGGTCTATTTACTTTAGAAATCAAATATGTTTTTCTACTCTCCAGCAAAGAGTATGGTTGGGGCAATTTCTATCAAACCAAATGCTATTTTCTCAACAAGTGCTCTCTAGAAGGCTTCCATACCGCATATCTCAGGTATTTATTCAACAGACAAGAAAACCACAGGGATGAACAGATTTAGGATTCATGTCCACCCCCTTCTCCCTGCAGAATTTAAGCTTTTTAACTCATAGTTTATTTCCAAAAGGACTTGTCAGGTGAAAAGGAATGTGTGGCACATGAATTGCCAGCGAGTTCACTGAAAGATACAGTTAAGAACTAGGCAACTACATCCTCCGATCTGGGCAGTTGGCACACAGGATTAATTAAGCTATGAACTGTTATTGTGCTTCATCCTGTTTTATAGGGTTTGATCCCCTCATCCTCTGTTTGCCTACTTTGTGACTTTGGGCAAGCCACTTAACCAGACGGTGATCCATGGATGAGTTTGCTAAAGATCTGTGTGGCTCAGTGCTCTACGCACTTACAAATATTGACAAATAAGGAAATAAAATTTATGGTTCATGTTTTGCAAGGTTCCACCAGAGCAGTAGGATATGGCATTGCAGTATGCTGGCATTTCTACTTGCAATTAACTAAAGTTACCAAAGATACTAAGATGACCTTTCTAGGTTCCCCCTTCAAGTACCACCTGCACTTCAGTCCTCGAGCCTCTAAGCACTTTAAAATATGAAAGTGGAGTACCAAACCCTCACTCTAGTGGGTGTTTAATTTTACTTTCCACAGTGTGCATTTGCAAGGATGTAGAAGATACAGCACCAAATATGGTTCCAACATGGTCAGCAGCAGCAATAGCCTGGGAACAGGCAAATCCCTAATTTGAGTTAACATCAGAGTCATAGAGCCAGACGTTAGAGGTTGTAGTCCTCATCAGCAGACCACTGTTAACACCAGGACTGGTATAAACAGTCCTGATGACTTGCCTGCCTGTCCCATCTGGAGGTAGTAAGGGTGGGGGGCAAATTTCCATAGTTGCCCAGGCTTGATAAAATATTTCCAAGTATAAGTGAATAAGGGAGAGGGTATCCAGAATTTACTCATAACAATTACCCTTCCCTCCCCAGATTCCAATCCTGATCTTACTAGAAGTCCCACCCACCCCATCAAAATCAACTGGCTAGGAAGGAGGTGCCCAAAGTCCTCAACAAAAGAAGTGGACCTTCTGGGACATATGCTTAGGATATTATTCAATATTCTTTTTGTTGCAAATGAAAACTGGGGACCTAAGGCATGTTATTGGTTTCAGTAACCTACATGTCTTCATATCAAAAGAAAGCATTTGATTTGTGATGGTATGATCCTTTCTTATTTTTTAGAAAAACGCTGAAGTTGCTTTTGGACTTCAAAAACTCCTACCTTCAGATAAAGATGGCAAAATAGTCAAGGAGGTTTCTTTGCTTTTGGATCAGTCTCAGTTAGTACCAATCCAAAACTCTTCTTTTTGGCTTAATCCCAGCCCAATATGCTCACCAAATGCATGACAATAGTACTTAGACCACCAGAGGCAGCTTGGAACCAAGAAAGCCCCTTACTTGGACAACTTGCTCCTTGCTGCTCCATCTCATCTTGATCTGGGTTGTGAGAAGGAATCTCTATTTAAGCTATTCTCTTTGCTTGTTGTAACAGTTACTTTAATCTCATGATGTTCCACTTGCTCCAAGCTCAAGCTTTTACATTTTGTGGTAATATGGTCTGTTGAACTTTTCTTCCCTAGAACAGGACCTTGCTCTTCCTTCATGTAGTTGTCTGTTACACTTGGCTCAGTCAGTCTCAAGACTTTAGACATACCAAATTTCACAAGAGGATTCTTCACTGGAGAGACTTGAAGCCATATGTATTTGAAATCTCAAATCTCACTGTCATTCAGTATACATACCAAAAGCCTGCCTGTGTTACCTGCGGTGGTGACAAGTTCTATCTAATCTTCAGTCAAGGACCAATTCCAGTTACAAACTCCTTATGTTACAGTTTCCATGAATGTTTTGGCCCTATGGTGGGGGTATCATAACAACTAGTAAGCCATCAAGGGTACTTGGAGGTTTCAGGAGCCTTAACTATGTATCAAAGGCTCAACAATTAGAGCAGTTCTTCTGTTCCTCTGGACCTTTAAAGAGTCACTCCCAAAGGGAGTTTTCTTAATCAGTTCATACACCAGGATTGTGGTCTGCTATATCAACAAATAGGTGAGGAATGCACTCCTATCCACTTTAACAGCAAGAGTGCAGTAATGGTCATAAGCATGCAAAGATTTTTACTGGTGGTGCACATACTAGGAAAAAATTCTCTTGTGTACAATTTCAGCCATTTTCAACTAATGCCTCATGAGTGGTCTTTGAGGCAGTCAGTTTCAAATGGAATCTTTCGCCTTTGTGGCAAACAATATATGTCTTTCTCTTCTACCCATTCCTAGCATCATAATTTCTTTTCCCTAATTCCACCTCTAGGGAGTCAAGTCATGGAGGTCTTAACGCAACAATGGTCAAATGGACTTCTTTATTCTTTCCTCTGTTTTCTTTGATGATAAGATTTATTTTGGAAGCCATGTCCCTCAGAGTTCTAAGTGATCCTAATAACACCATTGTAGCCAAGACAAACTTGATTGCCTCTTCTGCGTCACTTTGTCACTTGTCTGGTTAGGATAAAACAGATGAACGTTTGTGGGTTCTGTTCAAGCAGCTTTATTACACACAAACATATCAGAAATGAGGCTTTGTAATGTAAACTTAAATAAACTTATAAACAGACTGACTATCACACTCATACATGTTAACACTCTTGCTGTTCTCTCAAAATGGCAGTGCTGCCTGCACGTGCTCTGTATTTATAGGCATGTGCTACATCTGGAAATGCTTTTTAAAGGTACATACACACGCCCTGATCTGCATCCTCCCTCTTTGAGAAATAGTCCTTATACGAAATGACAGTCTTCCATGACATGCAATTTACAGAAATGAACTTTTGACATGCAATTATACAGAACTAGTTATTTGACGTGCAATCACACAAAATTAGACATATATAAAACAATTATTTCCATGTTGCTGTGTATTTCACACTAGGTCTGGAAATATAACCTGATCATGTAACATAAGTCAGAAGTGGATCTAGCAATGGGGACTATCTTCAAGGAATGTTCAGCTTTGGGGACATCTGGGACATCATCGTGAATTGGAATGGATACTGTGACATGTTCTTCAGTACAAACATTGTCAGGGTTGCTCTGAGAGCTAGAGTCTGTATCACAGGTACGATGCTGCAATATCATTTCTGATACAGGAAGATGTTTGCGGTTTCTCCTGTACTCTATACCCTCAGATTCCAGTAAGTAGGATCTCAGCTCAGTACATATACCTCTCACTTGACCAATTCAATCAAAGCCTTTCGCCATTTGCATCCTCACTGTCTCTCCTTCTTTTAACAGACAAAAAAATCTTTTCTTTTTATCATAACTAGACTTCTGAGAAGAACACTTCTTTAAAAGCTGGGCTTTGATTGCTCTATTATTTTTAGCATCAGGCACCAACAAACTAGACCTGATAGGCAAGGTTGTTCTGGTTTGCCTAGATAGAAGTCTCTGAGCAGGAAAGCCTAGAAGATTGTCATTGGTTATTTTTCTGAGATTGAGTAAATTCAAGAAGATATCGATATTGTCTTGCTTTGACCTCTCCAGTAATTGCTTTGCACTCTGTACCGCACATTCAGCAAGGCTGTTTGACTAAGGATATTCTGGACTACTAGTAAGATGGATAAAGTCCCACTCTTTAGCAAATCTTTGAAACAACTGACTGGCAAACTGAGAACCATTGTTGGAAATAACTTTGTGTGGACTACCATGGACTGAAAAATGATGTTTCATCTTAGTAATTGTAGCACTGGACGTTAGGTTAGGTTAGGTAGCAAATCGATCTCAAACTAATTCAAATAAGGACAAAAGTACCAAAGTCCAACACGGCAAACTGGCAAGATAAATAAAATAAAAACTTTAATTCAGAACAGTAAGCGCTTTCACGGTGTATCAAACTGCTTCATCAGATTGATTCTTGAAAGTACACACTAGGTTTAAGTAGCTAGCATAAAATCAATTAACACCATCACTAAAAACATTTTAAAGAAACAGTCTCCAAATAGTATAGCTTAAATAAAAACATTAAGAAAAAGTTCATATATAAAATAAAAACTGACAGAAATACAAAACATTGATTGCTCCACTCGAATATGTGATTTGCTACTGTTGACCAAGGTAGTTCAGGAATTTGGCTTAGCTGAAGTCGCTCTTTT
Organism: Protopterus annectens; assembly: GCF_019279795.1. Lineage (NCBI taxonomy): Eukaryota > Metazoa > Chordata > Ceratodontiformes > Protopteridae > Protopterus > Protopterus annectens. The sequence continues at coordinate 416,533,834 of NC_056742.1, forward strand.
TGCAAATGTGGCTTAGTACCATTGCACACTGAACAAGAAGAAAGCACTTTATCAATATATGTTTCTAGAGAAGGCTAAAATGCTAGTCCTCTTGCCCTTCTTTTGGTAGAATCTGAACCTGGGTGACCACAGTGCAAAATCTGAATGTATTCATGCTGTAAGGAAGTAGGAACAACAACTTCTGGACCATCAAAAACGATACCATCTTCCATCAGCATCTCGTCTCTGTATGGGAAGTAAGGCTGTACTTCTGGAAGTACACAGGATTGCTTTGATGGCCATCCTACATTGATGAAGTGGTTGATCTTTTGCAAAATTGGATTAGTCTTTGTATGATCTCTCAGCTTATCAAGTCTCATGGTAAAACAATTACGCACTTCCATGACATCAAAGTCAAAGTTCTCTGCATCAAGCTGTTATGTGTTATTTCTGGACAATCTGGATAAGGTATCAGCCAGATAAAGAAGTTTACCTTTTGTACAGACCATTTTGAAATTATACTTTTGTAACTTAAGCATCATTCTTTGTAGTCTTGCTGGAGCAGAATGCATAGTTTTTTTAAATAGTAACTAGAAGTTGATGGTCAATTTCTATCTGGATTGCTCGGCCATAAATATAATCATGGAACTTCGAACATGCAAACACAACTGCCAAAAGTTCCTTCTCAATCTGAGCATACTGCATCTCAGTTTGGGTAAGAGTTCTAGATGCATAGGCAACAGGTTTGCCTTCTTGAAGAATAACTGCACCAAGACCAAACTTTGAAGCATCACAGGAAAGAACTACTGGTTTGTGAACATCATAGTATCTTAATGTAGGTGGGTTAGTGATTTGCTGTTTGAGGTTATCAAATGCTTTCTGGTGTTGTTCTAACCATGACCATGCAACATTTTTGTGTGTCATCTCTCTTAAAGGTGCTGATAACTCACTAAAGTCAGGGCTACATTTACCCAAATATTAATCACACCAAGAAAACGCTGTAGAACTTGAACATTGTCTGGCGCTGGCATCTGAAGAATGGCTGCTTGTTTAGAAGGATCTAGTTGTAAGCCTGTACTGGTAAATAAATGACCTACATAAGTAACTTCTGGTAGTCTGAATCTGTTCTTCAGAGGACTGAGCTTTAAATTCACTTCATGCACTCTGTCCAGAACTTTCCTGAGGTTTCTGTTCTGCTCTGCTTCACCATTACCTCCAACCAGTAAATCATCAGCTATTATAGCACACAGGTAGCCTGAACAAATGTGCTCCATTGTATGTGGAAAGACTTCACTGGCAGAATTTATTCCAAAAGGTATCCTGAGGAAACTGTATCTACCAAATGGGGTACTGAATGTAGTCAGTAGTGAAGATTTGCGAGCAAGCATTATTTGCCAAAATGAACTCTTTGCATCTAAGACCGAAAAACCTGCGGCATTTGGCATGAGGGTTACAGTCTCCTTGACTCTATGCATAGGATGATGAGGTCTTTTTAATGCTTTATTCAAGTCTCTTAGGTCAATGCATATTTTTATCTCATCTGAATTTTTCTTATGAGCAGCTACAATGGAAGATGCCCATTCAGTTGATTCTGTGACTGGACAAATCACACCTTGCTACACCAGTTTGTCTAACTGGACCTTGAATGTGTCCTGCATAGCTATTGGAAGTCTTCTTTCTGGTCTGACCACTGGACTAACCTCTGGGTCTAACTTCATAGAGCACATAACTGGAAATTTGCCTAGCTTGTCATTGAACACATCAGCGTACTCTGAGAAAATAGCATCACTGAAGCTGGAACTGGGACATGTGGTTACATGATGTACTTCTTTGGCAGAAGAAAACAGTTTCATTCTTAAACTGTCTCTGAGACCTAATAATGACACCACAGGTCTTCAGACTACATAAAATTGCAAGATGCAACTTTCCTCAGCTGAATAGCATGAAAGCACTACTGAGCCTTTGGTTTGAATCTCTTCACTTCCATAAGCAACAAGCTTTGCACAATTGACCAAATTAAGTTGCACACCAGCTCTCACTTTAGCAAATGTTTCTGCTGACATTACATTACACTTTGAACCAGTTTCTACTTTGAGCTCTGTGGGTTTACCATTGATCGGGGCAGTACAAAATACTTTGTTCTTTGCCAATAAATCTACTGCATTAAACTTTGCACTGACCACTAATACACCATCTACATAGAAAGTAGGGTTGCAGCTATCTATATGATCAACTTGATTTTTTTGAGTGACCTTTCTTTATAACTGAATGAGGCTTGCTTGATTTACAAAATTTTTGAAAATTATTCCATTTTTTTATACTTGTGGCAATGCTGACCAAATGCTAAGCACTTCTCTTTTTAGACTCATGGTTGGCTCCACAATTATGACAGTTAACAATAAGACTTGACTTGGGTTTTACTGACTCACTCTTTCTTATACTGTATAACCACCTTTGTGTGCAGTCCATGCAGTGAAGTACCAATAACCATAAAGAACCACACGCTGTCCCGGTCAAGAGTGTGTTCCAACTATTTATTAGTAAAATAACAAGTTAAGCGCTTTCGTCCCCTCAAGGACTTCATCAGGTTTTGGCTGAGTTGACTTAGAACAAAGCTAATTTTCAGTGGAGGACCAGGGAGAAATACTCCAGATGCATGTCTTTGAAAGTTAACTGCTTAGCTTTCCCAGTTGTGATAATAACCAAAAATTAAAGATTTTTGCCAGTTCTACTCAAAGGCTGCTTACCCAGAAAATTCCCCCAGAAAATGGGCCTATTTCTCATTCTGGGTAACTGACAAAGGTGAAGATCCCCTTTTGTCACTCTTATTCACTTAGGTGTTGTGTACATTTCTGAGATTTATGACTTCCTCCTTCAAGGTCATTTGGCAGCTATTTCAGACTTTCATTATGGTCTAAATTCCTCTTCTCTGGCTTCAAACAAGGCATATTGGGTCTTTCTGAAATGCTTTCTGCCTTCAGATTTCAGTTAGAGACCCTACTTCATGCTTACCCTATAGCCCTTTGAACCCATAGCATCTGTTGATATAAACTTCTTGTCATGCAAAACCCTTTTCTGCATATCTTTGCCTCAGCCAAGAGAATTTCTAAGATACAAGCTCTTTCAGTCAAACCACTGTACTTTGTTTTTCACATAGAGCTAACTAATTTATGCCTAACGTGGCCAATGAGTCAAACATGAACCAGTCCATTAATTTCCTTATTTTTCAATGAATTTTCTAAACATAGCTAAAACAGCCTTCACTCTTTGGATATCCATAGGCAATTTAAGATTATTTTGTGGAATAAACCAAGTAATTATGCAAAGATTCCTAGCTATCTTTTTCCTTTGTTAGTTCTAGATTGAGTAAGAAGGTCTTTAAGCTCACCTTCCCTAGATGGCTAGCAAATTTTATTGATTATTTTCATAAAAAGGCATGAAAAGTCTCTTCCAGCAATTCCTAGAACTTATTCCACTAGGGCAATGTTTACTTTCATTGATTATTTCTGTAATGCCACAATAGATGATATCTGTCCAGCTGCAGCTTGATTTTCCGTGCACACTACTGTGAAGCATTAGAAACTGGTCATTATTTCTAGGTCCAGATTTTCTTTCTAAACCAGTGTCATCCATTGTATTTTACCATGATGGGGGTAACCAGAGAGGTTTAGTATAATTACAAAATATGGACTTTTTCTTATCTGATACAAAAGTTTTGTACTCATCACAATGATAGATCTGTCAGAGGATGGTCCACCTTTAGTAGCATGCCCTCAGTCCTCCTTCAGCAGGATATCCTCCCTTTACAGGTTCATAGATTAGTACAAAGCTAACTGCCCTTGCGAGCCATTTTAAGCCTAGCCAATTATCCCTTGTGAGACTTAAACCCTGCACCTTGTGTTTGTAAGGCAAATACCTTAACCATTAGGCCACCCTCCCAACCCAATTATCCCCTCCTTTGGTGTTTCTTTACTTTAGTGCTCTGCCTTCCATTCTACTCTACCTTTTTACTTCTTTCCTTAGCTCAGTATTACAAATTGAAGAACTGGAAAGTGAAAAATGAGTTAGTAATGATGGAAAAGGTCAGGTGCCTGCCAGCTTCAGAAAGATTTACCTAGCAATCAGTTGTAATGCTTGTGGCATTCACAATAGTAGTTACTGAACCTGGACCTTTTTCCATGCACGCACACACGTGTGCGCGCAGACACACACACACACACACACACACACACACACACACACACACACACACACACACACACACACACACACACACACACACACACACACACACACACACACACACACACACACACACTCTGTCTTTTTTTTTCTTGCTTCTGTTATCGTACTCTGATCATATACTCAGCAATGCGATTTTATTTTTGTGGATATAATTCATTATTTTTGTCATCTGGTCTTTCTTCATTATCTGACTTAGATAACATTGACAACTTTGAATACATTAAACATTAGTAATAGATTTGTGAATGTGTGAATTAATCCAGAACTCACATTTATTTATTTTATAACGGGAGTACTGTTCCTGTGGCTGTCCAGTCTGGATGGTAATTTCTAATCCAAGATTACCTCTTAGTGCACAGAACAGTAGAAACTATTCTACACGTGTATTTTCAATGCTATTTTCTAATGATATGGTACTGTAATAATATGCAAATACACTTCTGTGCTTAACACATGCGGTTTCAGGAAAAATACATCTTAAAGAATTTAATTCTGAAAACTGAACTCTGTTTATTTTGCTTTAATTTACTTTCATAAACTTGTGCCAAGGATTCAAATCTATGCAGTTCTCAAGAACATGGATAGAAGTATAAAGATGTTTTAATTTACAATTTTCACTTTTTGCTTTGGAGAGCTAAGGCTTTTGCAGTCATTTTCCATGTTCTGGTTTTACAAACAAAGTAGTTGCCATAAGGTTTTGGTATGTGGAGAAAGGAGACATTATTCATAAAACGCCAGTGGAAAAATATCTGTCACTTTGATGTGTATCTTTGAAGGTAAATTTCTTACATCATGCAACATGTGTGCTCACAGAGGCACTATGGATACCTTACAATAGTCAAAGAAGAGTTAAACATTTTGTAATACTTCAAGAACTACTGACAGACTGATTAGATTAATTTTAGTGCCAGAAACAAAGCAGATGCCCTTGGGCAAAGGGGAAGAGGGCACACCTTTCCTGCTTCAGAGTCATTTGGGTTTGAGTAAGAGCCTTCTGTGTTTTGCATTAGCTACTTTCAAGGAGTTTTGTTTGATAACAATTAAGAGGATCATATTTTAACCTGACAGTGTATGCTTATACTAATGTTTTCAGAAAGGCAAGGAATATGAAACTGGACTGGGCAGTGACAGCAAACATAAATGATGTGAGACATCTGAAATGTTTATGTTAACAGTGGTGTCGAATATCAGAAACTGAGTCAGGCAGCTGACAAAGCAAGGGACATACACAGCAGCGATATGCACTCAGGAAGAAGGCAGCTTCACTAATAGCAGAAATAGCAGGTACGAAAACTGTCTGGAGGCAAGAGGCTCAAGTGACAACGAGCTTATTATGACAACTGCAGTGAGAGTGGCTTTAATGGCCTCTGTGTCAGCAAGCTGATGACATCAGTGACAAAAGATGTGCACACATCTAAAATAACTGCTCACTGATACCCATGATGAGTGAACAGAGGCAGGCCTACTTATTATTTCTCCAAGATTTGTCTCTAAAGCTACTTTAAATGCAGTTGAGTCCAGTAAAGGATAGATATAGATGTGAGAAAAATAGAGTTCAGTGATTGGTACATCACTTACTTATCTATATTTGTGGTAGGGACAACTGAGCACTATAGTTTGCTTAAAGCTTCATCAAGGATAATTCTTAGAATACGCTATAATTCTTGAATTGTATCTCTCAGTCTATCTCTTTCTCTCTCTCAAAAAAACACACACACATTTATATATCATCAATGCAATTTCATCCCTTCAATACACTTTAATAGCATACTGATCTGCTGAATTCATCATACCCCCCCAGAACTTAATATATCACTAACTCTGCACAACGGTGGGGAAAAGGGTAACGTCAATAGCTCCACTGATCCTTGATATCAAAGAAAAATACTGCTATTATTTGATTTACCTAAAGGTCAACTAAAATATGTGTGTGTGTGTGTGAAAACGTTTGAATGGAGATCATGGTACAGCGAAGATCAAGAAATTTACAGTTTTCCTCAGTGTGATCTTGGAGTTGGTATATATAATTTGCAGGGGTTGTAGGGGGCAAAGGGGGGGCTTTCTTCCCTGCAAAAATGTAAACAAAGACAGATTTCTTTTGTTCTTTTGTTTTTTTTAATGTTCGAGTTTTTAGAAATTCAGTCATATAATCATATCCTCTCCCCAATATGAATTTCGAGTTTCTGAAAACTCGATCCACTGATATAGATCCATATCTGGGATACTAGAACAGAAAAGGAATTATTGATACTATATTTGCCTTGGAGGACGTCACTGTCAAACCTGGTGAAAAAAGTTACAATATGTAATGAGAAAGAAGAAGGAGGACTAACTTGAATTTTATTTTCTTTATGTAATTTTTTTGTGATGAACAAGATTAAAGAACAGATTATTGGTTAAACATCTAATATTGAAAGTTTTTTAAATGTTCTTTTATTTTATTCAACAAAAATCAAAGATCATTATAAAACCTAAATACTTTACGAAGATGATTAAGATATGGTATTAATTCTTAAAAGAAAGTTTTTTTATTGATGATACAATGACTTGGCAAACTGCTAAATCTGAAAGTTGAAACACAAAAAACACTAAAATGCAACGAGTTCCATGTCCAAGAAAAAGGAAACTATATCAACTATTTCTGAGCATGAAATAATGAGGGTTTTTAATACTAAACAAATATATTTGTCACAGCCTGTTTACACACACACACACACACACACACACACACACACACACACACACACACACACACACACACACACACAGACACACACACACACACACACACACACACACACACACACACACACACACATTTATTTGATTATTTTTTTAATCATTAAGAATACCATTTGTCAAGTCATATTACAGCAAACAAATGTGACTGCTGTATTTAATTATGGCATGCATAGTTTAACAAACTATTATAAATCAACTATTTTATATTTGTGATGAGCATACTTCACACATTAAATATACCTTCATTGTAAAAAAGACAAACTCTGTAGTACTATATAAAATGATTGCACTGTAAATCAATTGCTTCAGAACACATCCACTACAAACTTACCTACTATGAAAAACCAAACCCTGAAGCACTATACCATACTTCCTTATTCCCACGTGTTCTAGGTTTTTATGGGGGGGGACTTTGTCCTGATAACCCCCTGATATGGGGATGAGCCACCAACCTCCAAACTTATATAAAACTCCATGGTTGCATAACTGTGAGCAAACTGAATCTCCAAAATCTATGCTGTTGTTGATAAACCATAAATTAGCTTTAGCATTGTACAATGAATCTCACCTTGATCATTTCTTCATAAAAATCTGTTAAAAAGCACCTTTTGGCCAAGTGTGTGTGTGTGTGTGTGTGTGTGTGTGTGTGTGTGTGTGTGTGTGTGTGTGCATATATATATATATATATATATATATGGTTCCCATTCAGAAGCCTGAAACATCATAAGCCTGAAAATCAAAATCCTGAAACCAAAAGCCTGAAAATTCAGAATCCTGAAAACTCAAAATCCTGAAAGCCCAAAATCCTGAAACTCAAAATCCTGAAAACACAAATAATGCTAATATGTCACTATAAAGACACTAATATCTACCAACTGACCCTGACCCTAACCCTAACCCTAAGGTCCGTCACTATCGACACTCACCTGACCCGCTCTAACCCTAACTCACTTAAACCGCCACTAACCCCAATATTTGTCACTATTGCATACATGCCTAACCTGCCCCCTAACCCTAACTCACTTAAACCGCCCCTAACCCTAACATAAAACCAATCACACTTACCTGACCCCAACGCATGACCTAACACCACAGGGCTAACAATAGCAAAGCCACAATGACATCAGTATGTCTATTTTGTGTTTTCAGGATTTTGAGTTTCAGGATTTTGGGCTTTCAGGATTTTGGGCTTTCAGGATTTTGAGTTTTCAGGATTCTGAATTTTCAGGCTTTTGGTTTCAGGATTTTGATTTTCAGGCTTATGATGTTTCAGGCTTCTGAATGGGAACTATATATATATATATATATATATATATATATATATATATATATATATATATATATATATATATAGATACTGCGGTGGTGGTGCTGCAGTAGCATTGAGGCCTCACAGTAAGACTTTGTCCTGTTCGATTTTCAGCTAAAGCGTCTTCTGTGTGGAGACATGCGTGAATGGGCGTACCTTCGTTGAAGGTTGTGCATCAGAGCTGGCAACTCGGTATGTAAAAATCTACTGCCAATCATTAGCAGACCGGAGTTCCGCTGTGGTGACCTCCAAACTGGGAAAAGCCGAAGGATACAACATAGATATAGATTTATATATACATACATATATGTGTATGTACATATATATATATATATATATATATATATATATATATATATATATATGGATCTAGGACTAATGCTCGAATGGCCATTTCACCAAATGTAAAACGGCCAGGCATACTTACACAAAAGTGCTTTTCACTGAAGAAGCACTTTCGCGTAAGTATGGCTGTTGTGGAGGTCATACTACGGTGCGGATAAGGGAAAATTCCATTTTCCCCACTGTAGTGCAATCTTGGAGTGAGAATATTAAAGCAGAGGGGGGTGTGGAGGGCACAGCCCAAAACTTTTTTTATTGTTTTTTAATGTTTTTTTAATGCGCTTTAACAAAAGTGCTTTTTCAGTAAAAGCACTTTCGTTAAAGTGTGTTCGGTGAATGTGGATTCGGACCATTGAACTTTCGTTCAATAGTCCTAGATCCATATATGTATGAGTTGGTTTAGACTTTGATTAACATTTTCTAGTAATTGATTTTTTTGGCAGCTACCAGAATAAAACTCAGCAAGACCTTGCTATGTCTAGGCAATTCTGATTCTGTATCACAGCTCAAAAAATCATTTTCTTAGTTACACCAATTTGTTCACCCAGTATTTCTGAAAGCGTATTATGCTGTGAATTTTTAAAGTCTGCCAACTCATTGCGCTCCCAAAAATATGTTCCCAATGACCTCTTTCTTCTCCATCACACCTCCAAGAAATTCTTTGGAGTCTGCTTAAGATATACAAATACCTAGGCAAACACTTCCACGCAAGGATTCTAAAGCTTCTAGACTTATTTGGGAGCATACATATATCCTCACATTGTTTCTTTGTGAATCGCTCATCTAATCTCTCTTCCCAATTCTTTCTAACCTCATCTGATTGATTCCTATAGGTGACGTGATATTTTATATGCCTTACTAATTATCCCTTTTTGTAACAATATCTTTTGTTCTAGATTCTACTTAAAACACTACCAGTGCTGGTGTTTCACTTAGGAAATGTTATTCCTAACTCTTTGCCTATACTCTGATATCAAACCTAGATAGGGAAGGCAATCTCTAGTCTGCAGTACAAATGAATTATTGGCCTCTTCAGATTTTATTACCTTTCCTTCTGTAATTATTTGCTTCCAATACCTTGTTTTTTTGTCAGTTTTCTCTAGTAAATTCCATTCCTCTGTTGTCTAATCTCTGTACCCCTAGCTTCGGTCACACCTAGTGGCAGAATCTCCTTTCTACATTTCCATGTTGGCTAAATCCTCAGAATATTTTTTGCTACTTTATGAATATAACATTCTGTATGGTTATTGTAATTTTCCTTAAGGATCTCTATCCAGAATCCCAATCTCGCCTTATTTCTTGAGCCTCCACCCCATTTTATCATCATCCCTTTCCATTTTAAATTATAGCTTTCTGCTTGTTTTCTGTATATGAAGCTTAACCATGTAGCTCTGAAATGTCACTTCAAACCAGGCCATTCCAAATCACCTAGTTCTATTGGAAGGACCGACTTATCCCACTTGACTCTGTCCTCTTCTCCTTCCAGATAAAATCCTTCAACTCTTTATTAGTTGCTATCCACAGCTTTGCCTCTGGTTGATAAAAGTATGCCTGAGCTGTGAATAAAACTAAAGGAACTAAAAACATTTTCACTACTTGTATCTCGCCATACATATCTAAAACAGGACTTCCAGTTGTTCAGTTTTTGTATTATATTTTGCTTAGTCTCTTCTCACATATCCCTAGCTGCCGTAACAGAATATTTTTTAATCCATACTCCTAAGTATTTTATTTTATCATGTCCCCATAAATATGGGTATTGATGAACCAGTTCCTGTGTAGGTGCATAGCTTACATCTGTTGCCTTTGTTTTATCTTCATTAATTTTGTATCCTGAAAAGACTTGAAAATGTCTCAGAATATTCCAAAACACTGAAATGTCCTTTTCTGGTTTTATCAGATACAAAATATCATTTGCAAATAAAACCAGCTTTTCTAGATTACCATACAAATTTATATCCATGAATTTCCGATTCCCTTATTTTCTTTGCCAATAGTTCAAAATATAAGGCAAATAATAAAGGGGAAAGAAGACACCCCTGCCTAGTTCCTCTGCTCAAATTGAACTTAGAGAGGAACCCCTACTTTAATTTTCACTTCTGATTCCCTCATATATCATCCTAATTAACCTTATAATTTTATCAGGAAATGCAATGCTTCCATTGCCTTACTCATAAAATCCCAGAGTAATCTGTCAAACATTTTCTCTGCATCAAGACCCACCAATAGCAGTGGTACATTTGTATATTCTGCTTCCCCCTGGGTTCTCATTCTGTTAATGCTGTGAAATGTTTGCCTCCTCTCCGCAAAACCACATTGATCCATATCTATCAATGTTGCCATCACCTTTGCCATTCTTTTTGCCATTATAGACGTAAACCTGTTATTAATCATGGTTTAGAAGTGAAATGGGCCTGTATGGAGCTGGATCTGATGGGTCTTTACCATCTTTAGGTATTACAGCCACCACAGCTTTCTTCCAGGATTTTGTGCTTCTCCTCCTATCTGCTCCTTTTAAAATACTGTTAAAATGTACAGATTGTTATCTTTTTCTTCCCTCTTAGCTTCCAAACTTCCACAGGAATAGCAGCTATACCTGGAGACTTTCCTGTAGATCGGCTATACATCACCGTTTGTTTCTCATCTCCTCCAGTCTCAACTATTAGTAATTCAGCCTCACCTACCTCTAACATTGGAATATTTAATTCTTCCATAAACATTTCCATTTGTACATTTTCTTGATTTCCATATTTCTCTGCTTTATATAGATTTCCATAAAATTTTCAAAATATTTCTAATACTGCTACAGGATGTCTGGTTATTTTATTTGTTACAGGCTCCCTAAGTTTGGCAACAACCATTTCTACTTTCTGTTGCCTGGGTTGTTGTGCTAAAAGCTTTTGTGCTTTGGAGTTATTATCACAAAACTGAACAGCAATCTTTCTAAACTCATGCATATTATCAAGGTAGTCCATTATTTTCTCTTTAGCACTCTGCAGTTGTGCCTTTTCTTCTGTGAGATTCTCCCAATTCTCCAATACTTTAACCTTTGTCAGTCCCGCTAAATAATTTTTGTTACTTATTAGCCACAATTCTTTTTCTTTTATTTCCACCCTATTTTTAAATACCACTTTAATTTTATCCCATTCCTAGCTATATTTTCTGAAGAAATTTATGTTTGCATAGTACCTTGAGATTTTCAGGGCAGCCGCGGTGGTGCAGCGGTTAGCGTTGCTGCCTCACAGCAAGAGGCTCTCCGGTTCAATCCTTGGCTGGGGTGCCTTCTGTGTGGAGTCTGCATGCCCTCCCTGTGGTCATGTGGGTGTGCTCCAGTTTCCTACCACATCCCAAAGACATGCTGTAGGTGGATTGGACACCCTAAAGTGGCCCTAGTCGTGAATGCGTGCATGTGTGTGCCTTCTGTGGAAGGCTGGGAGCCGGGCTGGCAACTTGATACCATAAAACTCCACTGCCAGTCATGAGCAGATAGGTGATCCGCTGTGTTGACCCCTAACTGGGAAAAGCCAGAAGAATACGTACCTTGAGATTTTCCATTATATTATCTTTGGATGGAATTCTTAAACATGGTATGCAGTTGTATGGGGCAAAGCTATTATCCTTCACATTTAAAAACTGGTCTCTTGCTCCACCACCAAGTACCTTACCCTACTGTGTGCCAGTAGGAAACCAGGTATGTAGGAGGTATGTGGATGCCAGCCTTCCCCAGCAGTGTCTGTGTGGTTGTATATAGCTCTTATCTCAAAGTGTGTGTGTGTCAGCTACCTGGGCAGAGACACGAAACACTGGTTGGACAGAGAGGGTGCTCGAGGTTTTAGCTTGCCCACTAGGCTGAGATCTGGACCCTATAGTTGTGCCAGTTGGGAGTCTTATTGAGGACCTGGAGAGAAAGGGAGAAACCAGCCCCAGACTGACTGTGCTCTCTGTGTGCTGTTAAAGGAAATTGTACTTTACTGTGTGTGTATTTATTATCCTTTCCCTATATGGATGCCCCTCACTCCTGTTAGTGGTGAGGATTGAGGTTCCTTGATTGCTGGGCCAGTGCACGGGCATCACATATTAATTGTTTGGCAGTTGTAGGATATCCACAGGACATATTAATTGGTTGGCAAATACTAATTGGCTTGTGGTATTGTGGATAGTGTAAATTCCTGCAGCTTGTGTACAGTGATCACTGAAGGTGTTTTGTACTCTAAGTCAGCCACGCAGTGAATACTCAGAGTTCAGATCACAATTGTTTTATTTCTTTTGTTAGCTTAGTTAGTCAGGGAGAGCAGGCAGCATGTCAGCAGAGGAGTACGGAAAGCTGACAAGGAGCCAGCTGGCTGAGATGTGCCAGGCTAGGGGACTGGTGCATGGAAGCCTGACTAAGGCAGACATGATTGCAGATGTGGTCACAGCTGCATCAGGAAACAGCAACCAGGAGGGCGATCAGACTGGCAGTGGAGATGTACCACACTCCGAGAATGGACAGCTCAACCTTTTTACAGAAGACTTAAACATCCATCTGGAGCTAAAGAGACTTGAGTTGGAGGCCAGGCGTGTGAAAATAGAAGCAGTTGAGAGACTGAGGCATCTAGACAATGAGGAGAATGAGAAACTGCAACATTTGCAGGCTGAGAAGAATGAGAAACTGCTACACCTGTAAGCTGAGGAAAAGGAGATGCAGAGGCAGCATGAGAAGGAGATGCTGACTCTTTGCCAGAGTCATGGAGGTAATGAGGAAGGGAGTAACTGGACCCCAGATGCACAAAAAGTCAGTAAATTTCTTCCACAGTTTAAAGAGGGAGATAACTTTGATAGTTTTATTCATATGTTTGAGAGGGTATGTAAACAGTATGATGTTGACTAAAGGCTCTGGGTACGGTTCCTGACCCCCTTACTCCATGGTAAAGCTGTAACTGTGTTGTCTAAACTTGATGATCATGATTGTTCTGATTATACTGTTGTCAAGAAGAGTCTGTTAGAATGTTTTGGGCTCACACCTGGAATGTACAGGAAAAAGTATTGTGAGCACAGACACAAGGCAGGTGAAAGTGTGTGTGAATATGGTGCTGAACTGAGCACTTATTTTCATAGGTGAGTGAGTGGATGTCAGGTCATCACTTTTGAAGGGCTGGCAGACCTTTTGGTGAGGGCACAAGCCCTTAGCACTTTGCCTGAGGACATGAGGATCTGGTTAGCTGATAAGACAATGTGCTACTTCAGATGAGTTGGGGAAGAAGGGAGACCTATACAGGACAGGAAAGGGACCCCCAGTACTGCTCATGGGTCTAAAGGAACCCATGGTGGGAAGCACAGACTGCCCCAACAGAATCTGAAAGTAGCAGGGGAAGCCACTAGTCCAAGTACACATCCAGGACGTAGGGTTAAATGTTTTGAATGCAACCAGTGGGGCCATGTGGCATACCGATGTCCACAGAGACAAGGTGGGGACCAAAAGGTGAGAGAGCCAGTAAGTGGGGATGACTAAATGCCAATAGTAGGTTGTCTTGAGACAACAGGGGTGCCAAACTACCATCCTGTAGATGTCCTGATAGGGACAGATTTGGATGAGGCAGTACCATGTGCTTATGCAGTTACATGCAATCAGGCTGGGAGACAAGCATGTGGGTCTAGTAGCCTAGGGGAGACCCAGACAGATTGCATACTTGCATCCAGGACTGAAGAGGTGGTTACTTCAGGGGAGGAGCTACTCTGTAGCAGTGAAACTGAAGGTGAGCCACAGCTGCTTGCAGGTACTGATGTTCCCTTGGACAGAGGAACTGCAAAGGTAGAGGTGAGTAGTAGTACCCAGGCGACAGTGAGGCACCACTGTCAGAGGATGCCAGACTTCCTGTGAAAGGGGAGCTGGGAAGGGTTACAAAGAGAGAGTTGAGACAGGCTCAGCTCTCAGAACCTACATTGCAAGGCCTGAGGGAGGTAGCTAAATAACAACCAAAAGGAAAAAGAAACACTCCAAGCCAGCTGTGTAAAGTAAGCACTTTTGTTTAATAAAATCATCAAACTTTATCAGACAAAACACTAATAACATCAAGTCCTTAAATATCATTAATTAATTACATCATCCAAATAATTCACAAGTCCAAAATACAAACCCTGCCCACTTTTAAAATAACATAAGCCCCAAACGGCCACATAGAAAACATAATACATTCATGTAAAATCTAAAATACAGAAACCCGCAAGGGTAATAAATGTTAAACAAAAATAAAATTAGAAATGAACACAAAATTGATATACTTATATCCATGTGTGCACTTACATAAGTGGTTAAACTTTCCTAACGGTGAAGTTCATCTATTAAGGGATTTTAATTTCAAAATACATTTAATGGAAAGACTATCATTTAGTCCAGGGGGTACATGTGCATTCAACCTAAGCTGCCAAGTCAGATAATTTTTCATCTAATTTTAAAGAAGTAGGTCCCCCTCTAACATTTTCCTCTAATTTTTCAATCCCACAAAAAAGAAATTGGTGCATGGGATAATCCTTCACATGCCTAGCCAAGGCATTGTTCAAGTTTAATTTGCCAATATTATAAATGTGCTCATAAATTCTTTGTTTCAGGCACCTCCGTCTTGCCAACATAAAAGGCACGACAGAATTGGCACATTGCTAAATAAACAATAGCCTTGGATTCACAATTGAATTGCCCTTTCAAATAATAATGCTGGTCATGAAGGACAAAGGTACTAATAGAATTTACATATTTACAATCCCTACATCTCCCACATTTAAACATGCCACAATGAAGGGCCTTATTTTTTGACATACCATTCTCCAATCTAGATTTTAAATTCCATCCTTTCCTAAAAATTATCTTAGGAACATCCCCTACCTTATTCCCAATAGTAATATCCTCAGAGAGGAAGCACCCGTTCCTATTTAAAATAAGTCTCAATAATGGTGCATCCAAGGAGAAAGTGGTAATAAACCCAATATTAAAGTTGTCTTTCAAATGTAGATTTCCTCCCTCAACACTTGACTCTGCTAGGTCATTAGGTACACCCTGACATGATAGAGGTAGTGGTGCTGCCATCGAGGATGGACTCAAAGGGTTCCTAGTTAAATTAGATGTGTCACAATTTGAATCAAAATAAAGTAAAGGTTTAAAGTTCCCAGCCAACCTTTTATAATAGACCTCCTCAATTAATTGATTGATCAAATTCTCTGGATAACCCCTTTTAATAAACATGTCCTTTAAAAGGTCGTATTCCACCAAAAATTTGGAATCCAAGGTGACCATCCTAGCAGCTCTCACCAACTGTCCCATAACAACAGCTTTCTTTTGATGGTAAGGGTGGGAGCTCGCAAAGTGCAAAAAGGCGTTGGAATAGGTGGCCTTTCTAAAAATTTTTGATGTAAATCTTTTATTAGACCTATCCTTAAATAAGTCAACATCTAGGTAAGTGATATGTTCACTATCAAATTCCCAGGTGAAAGCCAGGAAATTAGTAAACCTCAAAATATGTTGCACAAAGGCTGATGCTGTAGCTGAATCCCCATTCCAGATGATAAAAATATCATCCAGGTAACGGGTATACCAAACCACTAGTTGTTTAAAAACAATGTCCTTAATAAGTGGTTCTTCTCCCATTTGGCCATAACTGTGTTGGCAAAGGTAGCACCACATGGTGAGCCCATGGCAACCCCAGTCCTCTGTAAATAAAACTCTTTGTTAAACATAAAATAATTGTTATTCAAAACCAATTCCAAAAAATAATCAATTAAAACAATGACTTCACCATCCACCCTCTTCTCTAATAAAAATTCTCTAACCCAATCACGTCCCATTTCTTGTGGGATACTGGTGTATAAATCCCGGACGTCAGTGGTAAGAAAATTATATTTGTCATTATAAGTAAGTTTATTCACAGATTCAAGAAAGGCCCATGAATCCCTACATATATGTCGCTCCCCCATCAAAAACTGCTTCAGTTTACTATCAACAAATTTGGCACAACCAAAGGTGATGGATTACCTGCCATCCACAATGGGGCGTAATGAGGGATTGTTCAGGTTTTTATGAATTTTCGGCAGGCCGAAGATAACAGGTACAATGGAACAAATGATAATCAAATAATTATATAAGTCAATATCTATGAAGCCATCAATAAAAAGATCATTTATAAAACTTTTAATATGCTGATAAGCCCCGTTCATTATATTCCTGGGCACCTTTTCATAGGTCTCTCTAGATAAAAGAGAATGCATCCTTTCATTATAGTCCTCACTGTCCATAAAAATCAGCCCGCCCCCTTTATCCGGCTTAATGACCCGAACCTTTGTAAACTTCAAATCACATAATGCATCCCTTTCCATGGAAGACAAATTGTCCAATTTTTTACCATACACTTGCTTGTCACTTAATAAACATCTGATGTCATTCTCACATAGTTTCTCTAATAAGAGAATGGAGGTGTGCAACGGGGGGGTTAAAAATACTTGATGTCCTGAAATCAGTAGTCAGATAGCTAGAATTACCCAATAAAACATTTAAAATAAGTTTACATGTAAAAGATTTCAAGTCCAATAATGTGTTCACTAAGTCCGCATGTGCACTAGGTGCAAAGGTAAGTCCCTTAGCAAGAGTTTCCACCAAGATCTCAGACGGTGTAAACTGAGAATAGTTAAAGATTTTAAAGTCGCTAGTGCTATTAAATAGTACATGCACGGTATTTCCTGGTTCTAAACAAGAGTTATAATACAATAATCTATCCTTGACAACTACCTCCTCCCATGGCCGGCCTTAGGCATAGGCCAACTAGGCGGCCGCCTAGGGCGCCGGTCTAGCAGGGGCACTTTCCCAGTGTTTATTTGGTGTAGGTAGATCAGGATGAGGGCACCAGGTAATGAGTTGGGGGGCGCCATGGAGCCCTTTTGCCTAGGGCACCAGTTGACCTAGGGCCGCTCCTCCATTTGTTTTGTTTCTTCCTCCCTTGTCCTCTGTAAGAGCCGCCCTGCTGCCTCATTGAGTTGTCTCCGTTGGCTCCATGACAATCCTGTGAACCAGTTTGATTTTTTACGGAAGTGAAGGAACTAGTAAAATGACCATGATCCCGTTGTTTACGGAAGTGAAGGAACTAGTAAAATGACCATGATCCCATTGTTTACGGAAGTGAAGGAACTAGTAAAATGACCATGATCCCGTTGTTTACGGAAGTGAAGGAACTAGTAAAATGACCATGATCCCACTTATTAGAAATCCTTTCACTTCTCCTGATATGCGGGTTGTCAGTATTGATGTCATTGGACATACCCACAATAACAGTTACAGTTGCAGGGTCATTATCAGTACTGCTTACTGTTTTCCCTCCCCCATTTTTACTCACCAAATTACTCTGAGCATTCGTAGGGGGAGAGGGGTATGCCACACCATGCTCATAATCGTATTTGTCCCTGTTTAGTTTCTTAACTTTAGTTTCTCTAATTTTATTCAAAGAGCTCTCAATATTTGAAAAGATCTGGGAGTAATCAAATTTATAACGGAGAAAGTCATTATCTGCTTGGATATCATTATCCAAGCGAGTCAAATCAACTTTCAGGGCTTCAATCTTTAAGCAATAGTCTTTAATCAAATGTTCAAGGAATTCACTGCCCTGCCTATCAAACAAGTGCAGTAAGTCTAAATGGAAGGGAGAATTATGTACGAGACCAGTCGGAAACCGCCACTGTCTCAGCCCCTTTGGTACTTGCTGCCTATTCACACATTCTTTTATATACTGAACTTCTAACTGAAGCTTTTTAAATTTAAAAAGCTTCTGGTCAAAAAGTTTTAAATTTTCAACAATGATACTCCGATTAACACCGGAGACACCTACTTGTTCATTCAAAGTTATGTTCTCAGAGCAAAACAGAATGGAATCTTTAAACCATTCATTGAGGGAAGGAATTGTACAGTTAGTACTTACAAGTCATCTTGATGGTGCATATCGTTGTTGTTACAGGGTTCCATGTTGGAAGACTGATCAGAATTAACTAAACTGGCCGTAGAAGCAGAGGCATAGGTCAAATCCCTCCGATCCTGAAGGGTGAGCAGGGACCAGTGCCCTCAAAGCATTAGCCATACGTCCGTTAAGTTGGTTGGACAGAACATCAACACGCTGAGTGAGAATTTGAATCAATAAAGTTAAGTTCCCAATCGTGTGCTGTTCAGTAGATGTACCAATGCATGTACCAAGACTCTCATTAGCAAAAAGTAGCTGCAACCCAGAAGGAATCTCTTCCACCATAACGAACGAAAAACCAGTGAAATAAGTAACCAAATAACAACCAAAAGGAAAAAGAAACACTCCAAGCCAGCTGTGGAAAGTAAGCGCTTTCGTTTACTAAAATCAGCAAACTTCATCAGACACAACACTAATAATATCAAGTCCTTAAATATCATTAATTAATTACGTCATCCAAATAATTCACAAGTCCAAAATACAAACCCTGCCCACTTTTAAAATAACACAAGCCCCAAACGGCCACATAGAAAACATAATACATTCATGTAAAATCTAAAATACAGAAACCCGCAAGGGTAATAAATGTTAAACAAAAATAAAATTAGAAATGAACACAAAATTGATATACTTATATCCATGTGTGCACTTACTAGATTGGATAGATCTAGATTGGAGAATAGTATGTCAAAAAATAAGGCCCTTCATTGTAGCATGTTTAAATGTGGGAGATGTAGGGTTTGTAAATATGTAAATTCTATTAGTACCTTTGTCCTTCATGACCAGCGTTATTATTTGAAAGTGCGATTCAATTGTGAATCCAAGGGCATTGTTTATTTAGCAATGTGCCAGTTCTGTCCTGCCTTTTATGTTGGCAAGACGGAGAGGTGCCTGAAACAAAGAATTTACGAGCACATTTATAATATCGGCAAATTAAACTTGAACAATGCCTTGGCTAGGCACATGAAGGATTATCCCATGCACCAATTTCTTTTTTGTGGAATTGAAAAACAGAGGAAAATGTTAGAGGGGGACCTACTTCTTTAAAATTAGATGAAAAAGAACTGGCTTGGCAGCTTACGCTGAATGCACATGCACCCCCTGGACTAAATGATAGTCTTTCTATTAAATGTATTTTGAAATTAAAATCCCTTAATAGATGAACTTCACGGTTAGGAAAGTTTAACCACTTATGTAAGTGCACACATGGATATAAGTATATCAATTTTGTGTTCATTTCTAATTTTATTTTTGTTTAACATTTATTACCCTTGCGGGTTTCTGTATTTTAGATTTTACATGAATGTATTATGTTTTCTATATGGCCGTTTGGAGCTTGTGTTATTTTAAAAGTGGGCAGGGTTTGTATTCTGGACTTGTGAATTATTTGGATGATTAATTAATGATATTTAAGGACAATGTTATTAGTGTTTTGTCTGATGAAGATTGCTGGTTTTAGTAAACGAAAGCTCTTACTTTACAAAGCTGGCTTGGGGTGTTTCTTTTTCCTTTTGGTTGTTATTTGGTTACTTATTTTCTGAGGGAGGTAGCTAGTGAGGCACCTGTTTCTCATGGGAAGAGGGACTCTGTATACTGGGACAAAGGGTTACTGTATAGAGAATGGACCCCTGAGGGAGGGCTAGAAGGTGAGAGGGTACAATAGTTGGTAGTGCCTAGAGCCTACCATCTGTCGCTTCTAGCCATAGCACATGATATTCCCTTTGCAGGTCATATGGGCATAAAACATACAAAGAGATGTATTATCCAGAACTTCTTTGGCCTGGAATTTCCAGAGATGTAACAGGGTACTACAGGACCTGTGAGCAGTGGCAAAAGGTAGGCAAGGCAGGAGACAAGGTGAGAACTACTTTGATGCCTTTGCCTGTGATTGAGGAGCCATTTCAGAGGGTAGCTATGGATATTGTGGGGCCTCTGAGTACCCCAAGTTCCACAGGGAAAAGTATATCCTAGTGTTAGTGGATTCTACTATACGATATCCTGAGGCAGTGGCTCTGTCCTCCATTGAGGCAGAAAAGGTGGCAGATGCTTTGTTAGATATTTTCAGCAGGGTAGGTTTCCCAAAAGAAATACTGACTGACAGAAGTGCCAGTTTCATGTCACACCTAATGGCTTGTCTGTGGAAGTCCTGTGGGGTGAAGCACCTGAAGACCACCCCCTACCATTCCCAGACTAATGGTCTTGTTGAGAGGTTAAACTCTACAATTAAGTCCATGCTATGGGCATTTGCAGACGAGTTTAAGAGGAAGTGGGACAAATATTTGCCCCATCTGTTGTTTGCTTACAAAGAAGTTCCCCAGGAATCCAAAGGTTTTTCACCCTTTGAGTTGCTGCATGAGCATAGGGTGAGGGGCCCTCTAGATTTAATTCGTGATGAGTGGGAAGGTGAGTGTGAACCTCACAATGAGTCTGTTGTGGCATATGTCCTAAACCTCAGGACAAGGCTCAGGGAACTCATGGGCTTGGCCCAAGGAGAACCTGGCAGAGCCCAACAACAGAAAAAGGTGTGGTATGTCAGCAATGCTCGAGCTAGAGAGTATACTGTTGGGCAGCAGGTAATGGTTCTCATTCCTGTCAGACACAACAAGCTGCAAGCAGCTTGGGAGAGACCCTACAAAGTGGTGAGAAAGGTAGGTGATGCTAACTACATGGTGGAACTGCTAGGCAGGAGGCAGGGGCACAAATTGTACCATGTTAACATGATGAAACCTTACTATGATAGGGAGGCCCTTGTGCTGAGCATTTGCAATGGACTGCAGGAGGAGTCTGAGGGAGATCTGGTGACTGATCTCCTCAGTGAGGCTTGGACTGACACCTCAGTGGAAGGGGTAGCAATGTCCCAGCAGCTATCTCCTACCCAGGTTTGAGAAATCTGAGCAGTGTTACAGGAGTTTAGAGACATGTTCACTGGGAAACCAGGGTGCACCCACCTGGTGCAGCACCAGGTAGATACAGGACCACAAAAGCCTATTAGGCAGGCCCCTTATAGGGTGCCTGAGAAAGTCAAACAGACTCTGAGGGAGGAGATACAGAAAATGTTGGAACTAGGAGTAATTCAAGAGTCCAACAGTCCCTGGGCCTACCCAGTGGTGCTGGTGCGAAAGAAGGATGGCAGCACCAGGTTCTGTGTGGACTACAGGAAATTAAATAGTCACACAGAGTCAGATGCTTACCTCATGCCTAGGACAGACGAGGCCCTAGAGCAGCTGGGTGGGGCTAAGTATCTTACAACCATTGATCTTACCAAGGGTTACTTGGCAGGTGCCCTTGACTCCCAGTGTTAGAGAAGGTCAGCCTTTGTGACTCATTTTGGCTTTTATGAGTTCACAAAGATGTCCTTTGTGATGAAAAATGCCCCAGCAACTTTCCAGAGGCTGGTAGATCATATTCTAGCAGGGGCAGTAGGGTTTGCCTTTGCTTTCCTAGATGATATTTCCATCTACAGCCATTCCTGGCAAGAGCACCTCCAACATGTCAGGGAGGTGCTGGGCAGACTACAGAGGGCAGGGTTGGCCATTAAGCCCAGCTAATGTCAGATGGGTATGGCAGAGGTCTCCTACCTGGGACATAGAGTGGGGAGTGGTAAGATCAGACCAAAACCTGCCAAAGTAGAAGCCATTCAGGCATGGACTGCACCTGTTACCAAAAAGCAGGTGAGGCCATTCTTATGGACAGCAGGGTACTACAGAAAGTTCGTACCCAGTTATAGTACCATAGCTGTTCCCCTCACAGACCTGACAAGGAAGGACAAAGCCAGCCAACAAAATGCCAAGTTGCTAAGATGTCCTAGGGTTGCAAGCATATAATATGTCAGTGCAGCACCGCAGTGGGATTAGCAATGCCAATGCAGATGTGCTCTCAAGACAGGGAATGGGGTAAGGTATACTCAGATAGACCTAACCCTCTCAAGCAATGTTTCTCAAGGGTCACTTGAAAAACTAGCTTGAGTTCTCCGGGGGGGGGGGGGATGTGTGATGATAGGTAAAGGCTGCCAGCCTAGCCAGATAGAATTCTGTAGATAATTCTGTCATTTGTAAAGCCACAGGCTTGTTCTCTTAAATGGAAAGAAATGCTGTTAGATGCGGAACTGTAAAAATTAACAACAGTGTACTCTGCTGTAACAACCCCGATAAGTCAATTCTTTGATGTCAAAATTTGGAGCTGATATGTCTGGATGAAGGAATTCTGCTTATTGTTTTGAGGCCAGAGTTAATGGCTAGAATTTGCATGTATAATTTCTTTTATTGCTCTGGTTCCCGACCAGCTGCAAGATCAAAGGGGCTATTAACCTCTGAGAGTCTGTTAGCCTGGGAACCAGAAAGTAATGATGTAATCTGAAATGAATCAGTGGTACTGTGTTATCAATTTAAGGACAGAAAGAAAGAAAAAGAGCATGAGAGCATTTGTCTTGAGAACATCCAACTCAGCACTGCCTGTATCTATATGTAAGTAGGATCATAGACTTTAGTGTTTCTCTTAGATATAGCTAGGAATTAGGAAGATTAGACAGTGTTTTTGTGATGTCAGAACTTTTCTACTGTGTTTCATAGTTTCATAGTTTGGTACTAGGCTATCTGCCCTGGGGCATTTATAAGCCTAGCCATAGTGATGTGGCTTTCACCACCTAAACATTTCTCTGTGATCTCTTTACTCTTGACTAGCACTGTGTAGTAAGAAGTATTGTCTTGTGTTTTTATTATTTATTATTATTATTTAATATTATATATAAATATAATATTTATTTATTATTAAATAGTTTTAAAACTTTCAACTGTGGCTGTTTTGTGTAAATATAATTTAAGCTCTAGAGTACATTGCATATATATAGTGATACTGTACCAAGTCACTCCAAATAAGCTTTGCTGTTCAGTCACACTTACCATTTGGATAATAATATTACACAGTAATAATTGGACACCGTTTCATAAGGGCCTTTGAGTAGCTGATAAATATTAGCTGGGTGTTGGCAGTGATTTCTACCGTATAGTCTGGGTAAAAGGGGCACAGCTGGAGAACCTGTGCCAGCCTTCCCCAGGAGTGTCTGTGTGGTTGTATAAACTCTTATCTCCAAGTGTGTCATCTATTTGGGCAGGGACACGAAGCACTGGTTGGAAAGAGAGGGTGCTGGAGGTTTTAGCTTGCCCACTAGGCTGAGATCTGGACCATATATCTGTGCCAGTGGGGAGTCTTATTGGGGACCTGGAGAGAAAGGGAGAAACCAGCCCCAGACTGACTGTGATATCTGTGTACTCTTAAGGGAAATTGTACTTTACTGTGTGTGTATTTATTATCCTTTCCCTATATGGGCGCCCCTCACTGGTGTTAGTGGTGAGGATTGAGGCTCCTTGATTGCTGGGCCAGTGCATGGGTGTCACAGGATAGACTAATATTCAATTCACTTAAGCAAACAAATACTTCTTAGTATATAAACATGAAATCAGAAGATATGTGTGGTGAACAGTTAGTTCACAGGATCATAGGAACATAGGAAGTTACTAGGCTATTGACCCTAGGGCCCTTACAAGCCTAGCCAAGTTCTACCCTTATTTCCATGATCAGCACCAATTGCCCCTGTCCAAGAGAGACACAGGTGAAACCCCTGGGGTGAATTTACGGTTACCCATCCAGTCGTCCAGACTGCGTTTGAAGAGGGCCAATGAGGTGCTCTGTTTGACAAAGTGGGAGTCCATTTGAAAGGTGGGGTAACCTCTGGGAGACAAATCTGTCCCTCCAGCAGGTTCTATTAATGTCACATACCAGGTTAAGGCTTTAGAGCGAGTAACCCAGGTACCATTTGACTTGTGGAAATGCAGCATTTCCAATAAAGCAGTGTCAGAGATTAACTTATATGCAAGGCAGAGATCACCTCTAAGTAGTCTGTATGAAACAGAATAAAGTGACAGTAATCTCATAGATTCATAGGTTCATAGGTTGGTAGTAGGCTATCGGCCCTAGGGCCTATACAAGCCTAACCATAAAAATTCCATGGTTATTTCTTCACACAGTATTTACTTCCCCGGACCCCTGTCTAGCAGGGTGACTGACATGATCCCTGGGGTGAATTTCCTATCTCCCATCCAATATTCAAGGTTCCTTTTGAAGAGGGCCAAAGAGGTGCTCTGCTTGACATGTATGGGCAGTCTATTCCAGAGTCTGGGGAGTCTCTGGGTCAGGAACCTGTCCCTTCAGCATGTTTTGTTCATTGTGATGACAAGCTTTAGATCCCTGGAGCGTGTGTCCCTGAGGGATTGGGATTTCTTTAAGTGTAGCATGTCCAACAGCTCTGGATTTGACATGGACTTGTATGTTAAGCAGAGATTGCCTCTGAGTAGACGATATGTGACAGAGTATAGGTGGAGTTTTTTTAGATGGTCAGCATAGGGCATCTGCTTTAGGTCTGATTCTTTTAGTGAGGTATTTCTGCGGCCAAATGGGGTGTTGTATTCTATAATGGGTTTATTGAGGGATGAGTACAGTGGGACAATGACCTCCTTTTTTCTGGATGAAAAGCCCTTAGTGATGAGGTGTGCCACATAGAAGGATTTCCTGACTGTTGTGGCAATGTGGTTATCGAAGGTGAGACCACTGTCCACCTGTGTCCTTAAGTCTCTTATCACACTTTCAGTGTTTAGTGTGCTGCCACCTATGTGGTAATTCACGGGTACATGTTTTGTCCGTAAGGGGATAACTATACATTTCTTGGCATTGAGCTTGAGCCCATGGCTCTGGCACCAAACATCTGCTTCTGTAAGATCCTCGCAGATGATCCCACAGAGGACAGATGCTGAAGACCTTGAATTATCCTTGTCTGGAACCTTTGTGGTCTCTGCAAATGCTACAGGTGCTCAGAAAGGTACATACTAAAAGGGAAGTTACACTCAATTATTGGCCTGATGAGGGAAGAGTACAAAGAGGCTATAACTTCTTTTTATTTTTTTGGATGGAATGCTCTTACTTATGAGATGAGTAATATAGAATGCTCTTC
This sequence comes from Protopterus annectens, assembly GCF_019279795.1. Taxonomy (NCBI): domain Eukaryota; kingdom Metazoa; phylum Chordata; order Ceratodontiformes; family Protopteridae; genus Protopterus; species Protopterus annectens. The sequence goes on from NC_056742.1 coordinate 416,559,422, forward strand.
TTACCACTGTGGAGACATGGTGATCAAAGGTAAGACTGCTGTCAACCTGTGTGCCCAGGTCTCTCACCACTGAGTGCGTACCTAGGGTATTGTTATTGATGTGGTAGTTAACATCGCACTTACTGAAAGGGATGATAATACATTTTTTTGCATTTAGTTTAAGGCCATGACTTTGGCACCAATCATTTGTTTGTATAAGACCCTGTTGTAAGATGTTGACATCTTTGGAGATTCTATAACTACTCCAAGTTTGCAGTCATCAGCAAACTTTGTCAGTCACAGGCACTTAATTTTAGCTTGTACTTCAGATAAATAGATTTCAAACAGTAGAGTTCCCAGGACTGATCCCTGTGGAACACCACTGGTTACAGGTCTGCTGTTGGAGGTGGATTCCCCTGTTTTGACTATATGGGCTCTCTCAGTGAGCCAGTTAGCAACCCATCTAATGATATAAGGGTTGATACCTAGCTGGGTGAGTTTGTCAAAGATGCCTGAGTGGGGGATAGTGTCAAAAGCCTTGGCAAAGTCTAGGTAGGCTGTATGCACAGATTTCACCTCGTCCAGGGCCTTGGTGACTGTCTCAAAGAAATCCACCAGGTTTAGCAGGCATGATCTCCCTTTGACATATCCAAACTGAGTAGGGTCAAGTGATTGGAGATTACCTTTATCTTTGTTGATAAGGTCCATGATGATTTGCTCCATGGCCTTACAGATAAGGCTAGTCTGGCTAATAGGGCTATAGTTCCTGGGACCAGTGGAAGCACCACTTTTGTGCAAGTGGATAACGGTGGCCGTTTTCCATTCAGCTGAGATGAAGCTGCAGCTTAGACTATGATTGAAAAGAGTACCCAGTGGTGGTGCTTATTCTTGTCTGAGCCCATGTAGGACACAACCTGGGATGTTATCAGGTCCCATAGATGCTGTGTTTTTGGTCATAGAGAGGGCATTTGTGACCTGATGTTTAGAGATACAGGTTAGAAGACACGTGGTAGGGATATCATTGGCTACGTGTGGTGGGGAAAGGAGAGTGATGTTTTCACAGGACCTGTCAGCTAACAGGTTAGCTATGTCCACAGGCTCAGTATATGTGGTATCATTAACTACCAGTTCAGCACAAACCTATGCCTTTCCTTTTAGGTTATGGATGTAACTAAAGAATGCCTTATGGTTGTTCTTAATTGAGGAAGCTAATTTGTATTTGTAATTTGCTTTGGAGGACTTCACAAGAAGTTTTATTTGCTTGTTTAAGCTGAGGAGGGAGTTTTTCCAGTTTATTGCTCACTTCCTCTTCCTCTTATTGTAAAGCCTGTTAATGGCAGTTGTACACCAGGCAGGTTTGCTCTTCCTTGAGGAGCTTGTTTTGGTCCTATAAGGTACGGTTGAGTCAATGCAGTTATACAGGTGTTTGTATAAAGCCTTGGTGTAGAACTCAGCACTGTTGCCAGTTCCTTCTAAGGAGGGAGGTGCAGTAAAGCTATTTATACCATCCTGTAAGAGGTTATAATCTGCTTTGGAGAAGTTTTTTAGTTTAGTTGCTGCTGGGGTGGGGGGGTGTGATAGTTACTTCGAATGAGACTGATTTGCGGTCAGATTTCACTAGGGAAGACCTCACAGTGGGGGTGCTACAATGGTTTCCCCATATTGGTAAGCACCAGATCCAGGATGGTTGCACCTCTTGTGGGGATGTCAGCCAGCTGGTCCAGGGCATTGGAGTTAATAAAGTTGAGGAACCTTTGGGCAAGTGAGTTAGAGCATTAGTAATTTACACTGTCAATGGATGGGTAGTTAACGTTGCCCAAAACTAGGGTGTTCGGATGTATTTTGATAGACTCAAGTAGATCCAAATAGGCAGAATGGGTGTCCTGATTCATGGAAGGGGTCTTGTAGCTGGCAATGACCTGTATAGGTGTTCTACCAGCAGTTAATTGCTCCTGAATTATCTTCAGGGAGTCATACTGTTATACCAATCTGGAGGTGTATTTATCTTTAATGAATATCAATACAGTGCATCTTTTAGCTTTCACACCTTCAGTTTGTGGTCTGAACTTGTGGAAGGAGCTGTAGCCCAGTATGTTTGGAGTGCTCTCCACAGCCTTGAACCAGGTGTCCCTGACTGCACAAATGTCTAAGTCTTCCAAGGTAAGAACTGCTTCCAGTGAGTGCAGTTTCATGTTAAGACTCCTAGCATTTAGCAGCATAACCTTGAGGTTATTTTTAGATGGAGTTTTTATGCCAGGATTTTGTCCTTGAAGACATTGCCTAAAAAAGGTGCTACAGGGTTGGCAAGAGCCTTAGCCAATAGCCGAAATCCCAGGGGTGACAGATGAAGACCATCTCTGGCAAAGCATCGAGGCCTGTCAATCATGTCACTCCAGGCTGACAGATACTGTATCCCCTTAGAATGACACCAGAAAGTAAGCCAATCATTGAAGTCAGTCGTTTTCGGTTTGTATTGCGGCATCATACTAGGTGAAGTAGTTCATAAAAAGGCAATGTATTTAGAATGTCTGCTGTGAAATCTTCTGAATTTCTAAAAAATTATTTGACAGCTTACTTAGTTAATTTGTTTACTAGCAGTCTCGGTCTGATTTTTAAGTTGCTGTAATTATATTAGTGTACTATTTTATTGATTTAAATATTTTATTTTAAGTATGGATATGGCAAAAATAAAGTTCTATCGTAACAGTAATTATGTAAGTTTTTAATATCATTGGAATAAGAAGCTAATATTTCCATTATGAATATTTATGTAATTAAGTACATGTGAGCATGGATTAATGTTGCTCATTCATATAAATAAGGTGGAAAGTTTTAGACTGGAGTTCAACTATTGAATAAATGAATGTTATTTGAGTGCATGCATTTTATGTGGGGATTTTCTCAGTGTCTTCCTTAAAACTATTAATTTATAATTTTATATTTTTTAAGATATGAACTTCTGTGAGCTTTACTATAAGACTATATATCACTGTTATTTACAGTATGCAAAATATATCAGGCGGCATGATGCCAGGGCACTTCTATGGGCTAGGCTTGTAAAGGCTCCAGGGCCATTAGCCTAGTACACACCTATGAACCTATATATTCAGTAATATGTTTCTACATTCTGAAATCTTTAATTCATATACAAAAAATGTGACATGTACGTTGTTTTGCTTTTATTTTATATCTTGTTGATTCAGAGTATACAATATGACTGCATAATATAATGCTTCCTGTTGTTTGTAAGCACATATTGTAACCTTGTCATGGTGAAGGGACTTGTGTATCTCAGTGAATTTATGAAATATACCAGACAGGCAAGCCATAGCAGACAGATCAGACTAAATATAATGCAACGGAGAAGGTAAATGTAATTTACTCTAATATAAAACCCGTGGTGGTGGTGCTGCGGTAGTGTTGTCGCCTCACAGTAAGACGCTGTCCAGTTCGATTCTCAGCTAGAGCATCTTCTGCATGAAGACATGCACGAATGGGCGTACCTTCGTTGAAGGTTGTGCGTCAGGGATGGTAACTCGACACGTAAAAATCAACTACCTATCATTAGCGGACCGGAGTTCTGCTGTGGCGACCCCTAACTGGGAAAAGCCGAAAGACACAACAACAACAACATATTTAACAAGAAATAAATATGAACAAAAGCAACCATGTGGTAAAATCCTTAATATCGGAGAGTCAGAGTTGCCTAAATTAGTAAACAACAACAATTGATGCATTGCAGCATGCTTTTTAATGCACCTCTGTAAATTACTAGAAATCTTATGAATTTTACTAACATTTTTTGGTGACTTTCAGTCTTTCAAACCAAAACTGCTGAGTCAGGTGAAGGCTTTGTCTGTATGGGTAGCACATTTAATAATTTATTATCAAACAGTAATGTCTCTCATTTATAAGCAGGGAATTAAAGAATGGTTTTCGTTTGCTAAAGAAAATAAATGAAGTTTCGATCTGGAATTTGCAGCAGATCTGCTCAGCACTAATTTTTGTGGACATCACTGCATGTGCAGCCATAGTACTAATCAGACACGTATTAAGTATTAAAAAGTGCTGACAGTTTGAGCAAAGGAATGCCTAATTAAAGAAAGGCATTACACTAGTGGGACAAGCAGTGCTAGGATGCTGTATAGCAAAAGTCGTACTATCATAGGGTCATGACCAATGTGATTAACATCACAACAAAGACATGCTAGAAGAGACAATGCAGTGCTTACTCAGGCAATGTAGCACTGCATAGCTACATCTTGCACTCATTTGCCTCAAGAACGGCAGCGCAGAGGTTACTAGATAGACATGTGGGTATGCATAGCAGAGTACCAATCCTACTCATCATACAAACAGGGAGGAAATGTGGTTGATAAGTGTTAAAGGGAAAACTGTAAGCAGAAGTAAACATGTAAGGGTAACCACAATGTATGAATGGGGGGGATAAGGAAGGGTATTTTTAGAAGGGAAAGTGTCCCTTTTGTTTGTTTTACAAATAAAGAGAAGATGGAAAACATTGTGAGGGATGACTCTGGATGTGATAGATAGAGAAGGGCTGGTAACAGGGGCAGACAAATACAGAAAGCAGACTTAGGAAGACAGATGTGCTGTATATATATATATATATATATATATATATATATATATATATATATATATATATATATTTATATATATGTAAAAGGTGTGGAGAACAGTGGCTGGATACAGAATTTCAGAAGGAGGACAAGTGGTGATGGGGCAGGATGAATAATGAAAAAGAAATGGGGAATGTGATATAAGAGATGGAAAACACCAGGACAGGGACAGAGTAGGATCCTGTCATGGGTGGATATTAAGCTGTCACAGAGGACAATGAATTCTGGCATCACTTACTTGGGTGGCTGATGTTAAGTACTGGTTGCGCCTTGCTGGTCTGAAGGCAGGTCATGTGGGTCACATGACTCTACAAGCCAAGAGAAAAGTGCTTCACATTGCCAGGATGGGCATCCAGTTGCTGGAACACATCAACTGCTAGTGTCCTCTACAACTGAAGCCAGGAAACGACCCATCTGGTCCAGACTAAGAAGAGAAGCCTTAGTTTGCTTCATGAGATCAGCCACAGAGGGCACAAGTGACCTCTCTAGGTGACTTTTAGCTGGGAGAACCATCTGCTGTCAGGCAGCCTGGTGGCCACTGGCAACTCAGTGCCAGAAGCATAAGTGAGTGCAGTCCAAGGTGACCACAGCCTCACTTCTTTTCCAAAACTGGATCTGCAGAAGGATGGCACAAATGGGAAAAAGTGATAAGAAACATGCTTGAATAACAGTTGTACAGATGTTGGACACATCCTGCTGCTGCTGGGGACATGCTCCTGTCTTCTGAGTTATCCAAGTATGTCCAGTTAAACAAACTATGCACCCCTAATTTTTCATGTGGATAAGATAAAAGAAGAAAGGAAGACAACAGTACAGTGACAAAATGCTCCCATTTCTTTTTAGGCTCTCTGTACTGACCTTCTGGCTCCCACTGAAGAAGCTGGATAAGGTGGCACCAATTCAAATCACTGTATCAACATCAGCCCTGCTCACTAGAATGGGTGAGTCCAGCATTAGCATTCATCATTCTGGTAAGCATGGGTTATTCTTCCACCCTCTGCAGTAGGACATCACACATTTGCCAACAGGTGTTCACTAAAATTCTTGTGAGGGAAAAACAGAAAACTTCTGCTCTGCTTAACACACCATGCTGGAACCCTGCATTGCACAGCACCTGAAATATTTCATCGACTTCCAGTCAATCCATCTCTTTGCATCCAGAAAGTGACCAGCATAAGGTACTGGACATACCTTGCAAACAAAGGCAGCACATATTCTCCTTAATCACAATTTTAACCTTAATATACTGATGGGTATTGATGCCACTTTTAAAACACAAGGGCAGCATCTCTCAATATTAGTTCCAGTTTTTACTCAGCAGTCCACAGTATAAAGGGCCTGTGTGTCTTTCTAATCAATTCACTGGTTCCTTAACCACTCATGACCTCATAAGGGACTGCCACAGTTTTGTATAATGTACAACTCCAATACCTCTTTTTAACTTTTATACTCTACTGGCATATGAAGAACCCGGGGGGTTTACGTTTTTCACCATTGTATGTTTTGAGAAGAGTGAAAGAGAGGTCATATTTACTTTGCTAATAAATGCTAGTCAGTCTGGTATGTTGAACTTTATTTTCACTACAGTGACATTTATCTTTGGTGTTAGCCCAAAGTACAAGCTAGCCAGTCCCTGTTATGCTAAATAACTACACTAGCCAATATGTCTTCAGAGCCATGAAATGTCTACAACACTATATTTTTGGGCTTATCATTATGACAGACTCTCTGAATATACCCTGTCATATGACATTGTGGGCATCCATCATTGTTAAATTTACACTGAGAAGAAAGGTTGCACCTGCATCCATGAGGATGCTACACCTTGTATCTCCACTGAGTCTCTAACTGCCATTTCCATTAAGATTAATGCTTGTTTGAACATTAAATCTGCCTCAGTAAACATTGTTTAAGTTCCTTCTTGTAAGATTCCAAACACCATATGATTATGTACAGTATTATTTAAACCATTCCAGAATTACCAATGTTCTCATAATTTTTCAGTGCTGTCACATAAGCTGCAATCACCTCTCCTTCATTTTGATTTCACTTCAGAAATCTGAAATGTTTTATGGTTAACAATGGTGTAATCATGATTGACCCTGTATCATTCACACTAACTCATTAAACCCTTTGTCAGCAGGCCTTTCTAGAGTGGTTAAACTATGCAGAATGCTAAATTCTTTTACTCCCATAGCACTCAAAAGCACAGGGATATGTTTATCATTAGGTATTTCATTTACAGCAAATAAGTGTGCAGTCTCTCAACGTATATGATCCAATTTTCTGTAGAACTATTAAACAAATTAATTTTTCTTACATTTGTCATACCTTTGGCCTCCAGTTATCTGCATTCCACTACCACCTCAGGTTCTGTTTTCTTTCTTTCTTTTTTTTGCAGCTGTTCAGGATTTTAACATTTTTATATCTCGCACTGGTTACCACTGTAGCGTCTTTTCCATTTATAAATACTAATACAGATTAAGCATGCAAGGAAACAGGCAAGATGTGTTGTACTGCTTCTTACTTCTTTTATTGGCATAGCTTAATTTTTATTCTCATAGGCAGTAAAGTGCAAGGCATTAGCAATCAATATCACTACACATCGATCTCAGGTAGTCATTAATAATGGCTCATGGATCAGGCATGCCACTACTACTACTAGTATAAAACACCACCTACTCTATCCTCTCACCCTACCCAATTATTTTCTTTTTATAAGGGTTAGAGTGTAACTCTAAGATATTTGTCCCCACCTCTGGAGATAGGTACTTCTGTCTCAGAACAAACTCCCCCACCACCCAGTATCATCTCATTTACATCTTCCAATAACAACAATCAGTCATCTGTACACATGCATAAACTACTGTGCTCCTGCAGTTTACGCCATGTCCTCAGATATGTATGGAATGTCTGTGCTGGCTTCTCCATCACAATTAAAAATATTCTTAAGGATAAAGGGAACCTCTGCTATGTCCCTCCAGTCATCCTCACTTGTTCTGACATGACCCCATTTATTCTAATTATTATTCAATGTCCTTTCTGTGTTGTTGTTATCACTTGCATAAATCTGCCCTCACCTGCTATCTGATTCAGTGCTATAAATAGGAAATCCCAATTAACTTTGTAAATAGAAAATCCCAATAACCATGTCAAAATCTTTCTGAATGCCCATTCATGCTAAGTCCGCTTAGCCTTGCCCTCCTTTCCTAACCACTTTTTAAAATCTAGTAATGATCTTCAGTGGCTCACTGACGATCCCCCCCACTCAAAACCTGCCTGCATTTCAGCCACTACTTTGGGTAGTTTTGCTTCTATCCTAGCTGTCAGTATCTTGGCTAACAGTTATCCATCTACATTAGAAAGTGAGAGTGGTTGAGAATATGCAGGGATCCTCATGGTCTCCCTTACTTTTGGTAATGTTATCCCCTGGATGACTTCCTTTGAGTCTGTGGTCTCCTGTATGTCCACCGGATCATTAAATAATTCCATTCATGTAAGCATTTGTTGGTTGTTTGGGTCAAACAACTGAGTTCTTGAAGTTTGCAGGTCACATAGACAAATATCAAGGGCGGCCACGGTGGTGCAGCGGTTAGCGTTGCCACCTCACAGCAAGAGGTTCTCTGGTTCGATTCTCGGCTGGGGTGCCTTCTGTGCAGAGTCTGCATGTCCTCCCTGTGGTCGCGTGGGTTTCCTTCGTGTGCTCCAGTTTCCTCCCACATCTCAAAGATATGCAGTTGGTGGATTGGACACTCTAAATTGGCCCTAGGTGTGAGTGTGCGCATGTGTGTGTGCCTTCTGTGGAAGGTTGGGTGCCGGGCTGGCAACTCGATACCGTAAAACTCCACTGCCAATCATGAGTGGACAGATGATCCGCTGTGGTGACCCCTAACCAGGAAAAGCCAGAAGAAGAAGAATGTCTATACCTACCTGATTATAAAAATCAGTAGTGAAGCCCTACCACCTTTTTCTCCATTAAAATGTTTTATTGTTGAAATTGCCTCACCCAACCTCACCTTGTATATCAATTGACATTATCTTCTGCACTCAGTAGGAGTTCTGGATAAGACTTTTATCTAATAATACTATAGCTGGGATCTAATATTCAGGAGGGTGAATTTATAGCCATGGCTTTCTGGTTACATAGGATACACCAGGTGTGTTTGAGCTAAAATTTACTGAGGGAGGATTAGGGCAAGACTATAATTGGGTTAACTGCTTTGCATTGCCTAGAGTAGAAAGACATAAGGCTGAAAGGGCAACTAGGGCTGTCAGTGCATAGCAATATAATTGAGAGAAAACAGTCATTAAACCCTCTTTTTCCCATTTTTCTACATGGGGTCAGGGTATCACTTCAACTGTTGTCATCTCTCTCCATTCAGCGCAACTTTCCTACCTTCATTGTTAGTCTTCCCTGCCAGTGGCAGGTTTTTTCTTACACAATCATTCTATTTCTTTGCTGGCTGCCCTCATTTCCTCTTGCCTTTTTTCTGTCTGTCCCAAATCCCATTCAGCAGATTGTCTTCTACTTTCCTGCACAAATGCCCGACTCACTCGGATCTACGTGCCCGACTCACTGGGATCTATTCCCTTTGATCTACTCTGCAATTGCAGCTTCTTGGGGTTCTACTCTAATGTTCCCATTTCTTTGTCTGTCCCGCAGTGTGTATCCTACCACCCATCTCAGGCACATCATTTCCGTCACCTCTAGCTTCCTCAACTGCTCTGTCCATGTTACTGTACTTTACAGTAATACTGGTCACACCAACTGTTTTTTATACCTTACTCTTCAGCTTCTTTGGCATTCATGTCATACAATACCTCTGACATTCTGTGCCAGATGGCTGCAGCCTGTCTGATTCTAGCTTTGACCTCCTTATTCAGAATTCCCTTATTCTCAACCATTCTTCTTAGATATTTGAAGATGTTAACCTGCTCCACTATTTTTCTTTATGTCTCAAATCTTAGCATCGTCCAAGTCCTCCATTTGCTACCATTATCTGTCTTACCTATTCCCCATTTCATCCTATGTGCCTTAAGTTTTGTATTTCATTCCCCTATCATTTGCTGAAGTTCTTGTTCAGAGTCTGACTGAAATACCACATTTGCCTGCAAATAGGAAGTTTGTTGAAATGTGCCCTCCATTGTATTTGCTAATGTAGTCTATCACTAGTATGAACAACAGTGGGCTCAGAGCTGAACCCTGATGCAGACTCACTCCCACTGGGAACCCCTATGTGAGACCAAAGACTGTTGAGTCATTGGGTACTTGTGCATAGCCTTATCTAATTCTACCAGTGTTTGTTTCTGGGACCTTGAACCATTGCAGGACTGCTCAAATAAGGTTTCTTGGGACCCTATCATGTGCCTTCTCCAAGTGTAGGAATGCCTAGTTAGAGTCTTTCCTTATATCTACCTTCTTCTCAAATCTCTGTCTCAATGCAAACATAAGGTCAGTTGTGCTACAGTCTGATCTGAATCCAAACTGTTCATATCCAAACTATTCATCTCCCATCTTTACGTTCTACTACTGCATATGTGTCTATCAATCTCCCTCTCCAGAACTTACATGCAGTGTGACAGCAATCTGGTACTTCTTTACTCTCCACAGTTGTGAATGTCCCATTCTTCTTGTACACTGGCACTAGTATACTTATTATCCAGTCTTCTGCGACAGACCTTTCTGTCCATACTTCTCTGAGTACCCTTAGGAGCCATTTCTCACCTAATTCCTCCTGTGGTTCAGAGGTGCAAGGTTTGAGTCTCTCTGCCTCCACTGCCTAACTATGTGACTTTAAGCAAGTCACTTAACTAGACACTGCTCTTAGGCTGAGCATGAAAACGGTTTATGGAGATCACTGCTGTACCCTGGAAAACAAAACTAATAAATAAATAAACTCACCCAGCATCTTGATTATATCTGCCGTGACTTTATCTAAGATTGCTGCTTTCCCTAGCTCCATTGTCCTTAGTGTTGTTCTTACTTCTTCTAGCATGGGCTCCTCTTCCTCTTTCATTGTAGACTGTGTCTGGGGTATTATAACTTCTGTGGGGTTTTCTTCATTCAGAAGCTGCTGGAAGAACTTCTTCCATCTGCCTTTGATGTCTTGTGGACTTGTGAGTAGGTTGTTTCAGGCATCCTTTATGAAGGGTGTCTGATGATGACCATCTTCTTTAGCTTTCTGTCTTTGTCTCATTAAGAGAAAAATGTCCTTCCTGGCTTATCACATCTTACCAGAGAAAGGGACAGATCTACTAACAAAAGCACAAATAATGGTTAGAAGGAAGATATCTTACTCGAATATTTATGTGTGGCCAGTGACGGGAAGAAGGAAGGGAGATGTCTTAGGAAAGGAGTAGATGATGACCTGACTCCAGCCTCACTCTTTATTGATCTTGGGGAGCTGGCAGAGTGGAGATGCTAATGGAATAATTAGTGTCTGAAAACAACTGAGAATTTTTTTTAAACAAACACCTTTATTGAATTATTGCTTATGACATAGGCAGACTTACATTTATATAAAAGTAATCCCACAATATAACCAAATTCACATTTACAGACATTATACATCACATATATTCTTCTATACTATATAATCAGTCCAACATTTCATAAAGCATTCAATTCTTTCCATCTCTTAAACCTCATTCTCTCTCTAAAACATTTTTCTGCATGTATTGTTCCTGCAATTTCCATTTTTTCTGTGTAATTTCCTCCTATTCTTTTCCAAAGATCCCACTTCCTGTTCTTTTATCTCTGTTACAATATTCACTTCTTTAATTATAGTTGGTTTAGTCTTTGATTTCCATTTTCTAGTAACTGCTCTTTTTGGCAGCCACCAGAACTAAACTTAACAAGGCCTTACTATGTCTAGGCACTTCGGATCCTGAATCCCAGCTCCAAAAATAATTTCCTTAGTTACACCCATTTGCCCACCCAGTATTCCTGACAGTGTACTCTGCAGGGAATTTTTAAACATTTCCTACTCATTAAAGTCTGAAAAAAATATGCTGCTGGGTATCTTACTCTTTCCCATTGCACCTCAAACATTTGACATCTACCTGAGGAAAAAATATTTGGTGTCTGCCTGGGGTATAAAATTGGATCTACCTAATAAGACCGACAAGCGAAAATACCGACAACGAGATCACCGACTCCACCAAACCGAAAGTTCAAAAACACGAAAGTTCACATGCCCAACAAACCGCAATCCTGACAGTCAAGAAAACAAAACAAATTTGGTGTTCCGAAAAACACACACACAACGCAAGCACACCAAAAACCTTACAAACCTACACTAAACCGTACATACACAACTATCTATGCACTAACCTTAACCCAAACCCTAACCCTAAGGTCCGTCACTATTGCACACTTACCTTGCCCGCACCCTAACACTAAAGTCCGTCACTAACGCACACTTACCTTACCCACACCCTAACCCTAAAATCCGTCACTATCACATATTTACACTGTCGCGCTCGTTTCGCATGTCGGTGTTTTCAACGTTGGGATTTCCAACTGTCGATTATTTCCATTGTTGGTCTTCCGGTGTCGGTAATCTCATCGGTGTTTTTGCATTTCGTTCTTATCAGGTAGACCCATAAAATTACCAATGCAAACACTTCCAACCAAAAATCCTAAATCTTCTATACTTTTTTGCATATTTGGGAGCCATACATATGCCCTCCCATTGTTTTTTTGTGATTGTTTATTTAACTTCTTCTTTTTTGACCTTCTCTGTTTGATTCCTATAGTTATTGTGTGATATTTTACATGGCCTACTAATTATCCCTTTTTAAAATACTTTTAACCATCCCATGGAGATGGGTATCATTTGGTGATGACCAAACAGCAGGGATGATATGTTTATTCACATGCAAATGAGATAATCCTAGAAGTATACAGGTGAACTAGATGCTATATTTATACTATATGCCATCTTTAAAAAAAAGAGAGACAAAATGTATACCCGGTGGCTGTGATTTACACATCTGTCTATGAATGATGTTCAATTTTTATCATCCTTACTTCTCTTCTGTTTGCTTATCCCACCTTTTGACTCTTAATACACAGCTAATTGCTTATTTTGAGATTGCCATGCTTTTTTGTTTATGCTGTTTACTAATGTGAGCAAATTTCCCTTTACCAAAATGCATGTTCATGCAGACAGACAGACAGACGGACCTTGTCCTCCTGTGGTAAAAAGAAAATAATGTATTTATCTTATCAGGATATTCTTGTATTTGTACTTTGTTTAGCTAACTAATGATGGGCAGTATTTTAAGTGCTTTTATTTTTTTTTTTGGATAAACTTCTTCATTATGGATTTCTACTTATGTGACCTGTGCTATGTTCCATGGATTAGTGAAACTTACATGGATACCAGAATGCAGTGATAAATATATGCCCATAAGAATGCTTTCAAACTGGTAAATCTGTGAAATGTTGTTTTGGAAGCTCAGCTACATTATTTTAAAAAAATCACCTCATGACACCAAATGCAAATAGCTACTTCAAACATTAATGGATGTAATGATGCTGGGAATAGGTATCTTATAAAACAGACTTGATGAAAGAACGTGTACAACTACTGCTTTTGATGTATGACTGTGTCCTGTGCATTTGTGTTTTGCATCAGCACTTCAGATTTTGAAGTATACACTCAGAATCTGCATTTTGTGATGTATTTTGATGCTATGATTCACAAAAAATATTCACTGGTTCTATGTACATTGTGTATGAAAACAATGCTGCACTTCACAAGCTTTGTATGATGGCCAGTATACATTACAGAATATACTGCTGCTACTACAAAGTGAATCACTAGGATTTTGTATGTTTCAGCTCAACATACCATAAAAAGCAACATTTTGATTTATGTTTTAGCACCAGCTTTATACGTGTCTTGGTCATTGAGTATTAAATGCTAACCTGGCAGGCAACAATAGGTTTGAGAAAAGGAACCATCACAGGATGCACATTCTCACACACACTCACACACACACACACACACACACACACACACACACACACACACACACACACTCACAGACGTGCACACACACACACACACACACACACACACACACACACACACACACACACACACACTCACAGACGTGCACACACACACACACACACACACACACACACACACACACACACATACACACACACTCACACACACACACACACACACACACACACACACACACACACACACACACACACACACACACACACACACACACACACACACACTCACAGACGTGCACACACACATATAGGCAAGTTAAAGGATAGTAAATTCCCCAACTTGCTTGTCAATGGGATGTTGAAAGAAACTAGATACACTGATGAAAATCTAGGTAAACACAGGGAAGGTAAGCACGGTGCACAGAAGGTACCTCTGTCAGGAATCAAACTAGAAAACCAGGCTTTGTGAGGAAGTAATGATAATTTCTGCACCACTGTTCATCCAGTAAGTACCTACAGTGAAATAATGTGGCAGCTAACATAACACCTATGCTATGCAGAATGAGATGTGCTGAAGAAAAATGTGTTCTTTACTGAATGTGTACTAATGCCCTCATTAAAGAACTGAAAGGCACGTTACCAGCTTAGTAATTAGTTGTCACTGTTTTTCCTTGCTTGCACAGCCAGAGGCTGATGTGCATTAAACTCAGACAGTGGAGTGTCAGTGTACAGAAGCTGGAAGGAGGTACAGTTATTTCTCTACCTAGAAAATTCACATGCTATATAACACATATCTCAGTGTTATTATTCAAGTGGTAGCTCATTGGTACTGGAAGAGTTCCTACCCATATTACTGGAGACCTGCTGATTGAATAGAAGCCTGGTTATCAAATCGGCATCCAAACAGGTGAGAAAGACAAGGCTGACAGCCTGCATACCTTTCTTGGTGAGTGTGGGCAGGAGGTGAAACACTTCCATTGCTACAGCAGAAACACCTGTGGAGATCTATGAAGAGAGGTGTACAAAGGAAAAATGGTGGTAAGCTCCATCGCTATAGGTTTGGAATGCAGAAATATGAGACGAAGGAGTAATTATGTGTGGAGAAAGGGACTTATGGGATAGACAGGTAAATAATCTGGTAAATCCTATATGATGATAATGAATGGCTCTGCTGACCCCCACTCTCCCTCTAAGGAAGAAATTACAACAATAGTTATATGGCAGCCACCAAAAGGTCAGTCAACTGGTATGGCCTGGAGAACAAATGGGCTAAAAATGTTGTTTACCAAATATAATTATATCCACCTTTGCCTATTCTTTGCTTCACCATAAGTAGAAAACTAAGAATGTAATGTAATGTATGCCTGCTTCTTCAGAGAAAGCAAGCCACAAGAAAATTGTACTGGCTACTATGCCATACTGAGTGTTTTTTTTTCCTTGCTACCTGCTGACCATCACCACCCACTTTCATTCCATCTTTACCAGAACTAAAAGCCAACCAAAACAGGATTGACATTTAGGCAGCCATCCAAGGTTTTCCATAATAGCCTTAACTCGTGGGTGTACGCCCTGTAGCATACTCCAGGGATAAGCATTCAATGTGCATGAACAAGGGTGTATCACCCACCTCCACATGTGACATTACCTCTCAAAACCGCCATTATTCCCCTAGGAGCCACTGCTCTTGTCTGTTCTCTACTCTCCGCCAGAGACTTTACTATGGGACTGTGTGCCACAGACTTATGCCTGTACATCCTCCCCAGAAGAGAAATAAGCCAGAGATCCTGCATTACTCCTCCATTGCCCCTGTCAGCATCATCTGGTACGTGAGCCATTAATTGAATTTTGGTCTACTGGGCCATAGTCAGGGTTTTATCCCACTGTGCCAATGGCTTTGGCTTATATGGCTGAGATTAAACCATTACTTTAGTGCCACAGACTTTTAGAATGCTCTTCCACATACCTAATGATAAAAAAACAGCTTCAATATAATAAGTAGAGTACAGTGAAAAGATGCACATTTTTGGGTAATAACGTTGCTAATGAAGCTCATGCTTTGAGCTCCAGCCTGACCACTCCATCCATCCCTAGACAGTGCATGGCAAACTGGGTTTGCTGTATTTGCACACCTCAGGCCAGGTCTCTGACCACCTGTGCTGACAGATTAGCATTCTGGGTGAGGTACAGACTGTCAAAGCCCAGACATAAACTAGGACAAGCATCTCACTCCTGTAATTATAGGATGGGAAATCAAAAATTCAATCCAGATCTGGCCCCCATGTTTCTGATAGACAGAAGCAGACAGTAATGCCCAAACTAATACACCCTCCACATAACCTCTAGAAACTTCTTAACTAAGATACCCTCTCCTAATAAACGACCATGATACATAGGGACATAATTTGGTTGGATTGCATGGCTAGGCTTATAACGACCCTGGTGGTTGTTGGCCTAGTATATAACTACAACTCTATGAACCTATGAACTAAACATACACAGATTTAGTGGCTCTAGAGGAACTATACTTATAGGTGTATAGAAGAGCACATGTGGAGTGGTGCTGTTTGTTAGATTTCAGGAACTGAGGGGCTGCAGATGACACCATAAAATGACTGCATAGGACCATAGACATACATTTTGCCTATGGTATTTTACCTGCACAAGAAAGTTGCAGCACCTTTGTCCAAGTCATGATGTGAGTCTGCACCTCATGCCGTGCAAATGTAACAATGTAACAATGCAACACTGCTCAGCAAAATGTTTGCTTGGACTCTGATTCCTCAATTACCACCCTATACTCAGACTGAAATAGTCACCATGAGAGTGAGACATCAGTATAGGCATGAGAAGGAATCAACTGTACCTTTTACAGGTGTACAACTTTTGGTCTGTCATCCTATTTAATAGGGCTGGTGGTTTGGAACAGCATGGACAGATATTGCATGCCAAAAAAAATGTGTACCCTCTACTGGAAATTCCAAGTGGAGTCATTTATAATCAAATAATAATTAACAGGTCCAAAAGTGGTTTATACTGCAAACTAAGTAAAATTGTAACAGAATTAAAGTTTTATCTTATTTATGTGTATATGTATAGCTTTCACATTTTTCATGAAAAAGCTTAATTAATAAGCAAAAGCTTCATTTTTCTGTTAAAAATGTAGATGATGTACAGTGTGAGATGCTTTTAGGATGACATTGTGCATGTGATTGGAACATTGCAGGAATGCATATTAGGGCTATGATTATGCTTGCATGTAACCTGTCTGGCTTGACCTAGATAACTTTGTTTGCTGAATGGATAGATATTTGACTGTTTATAATACTGGTCAATGACTTCCACTCAATCTACATAAAACATGAAAAAATGTTGTTCTTGCCAACTGATGTTTATTCGTTGGTGGTCTAGTGTCTGGCTACTCCCACTCACCTAATCCCCATTATTGCTACAGCTGTGGCTCATCTATCTTTCCCTTAAAATACAGAACAAAACACATCATGGTAGTTTACAGTTTGTCAAACTCTGGCACTAATATGTACACACATGGTATATATTTTTTATGGCTCCAACAATAAATCAACAACAAAGTTTGATTTGGACTGATAGGCTGCAAACAAAAGGAGCTTCCACTACTTTCTACAGTACTTAATCAGTTTATTGTAGCCCCAAAGAGAACCCTACAGAACAAACAGAAACATCACTGTGACTAATCCATGATTGCAAAAGAGATGGATGAAGGCACCTTACCAAGCAGGGACCATTCCTACAGCAGTAGTATGGCTGTTTATGTTGTCACTGAAGGGGCTAGGAAAGGTCTTGCAATAGCGGCACTGCATTTTGGAAAAAATAGGTATGTCCCTAGAATTCTGTAAGCCTGTATATTTTGTAGTTAGGACTATTGACCCTCCAGTGACATGGGATATATGGATATTCCCTTGCTGTTGGCAATGGTACTGTCAGTCCTCTTGCTGTACAAACTAACTAACTAACTAACTAACTAACCAACTAACTAACTAACTAACTAACTAACTAACTAACTAACTAACTAACTAACTAACTAACTAATCAAACAGCATTAAAATGCCAAGTTAATTTTGTTTAATGAAACACTTTCATTTTAATTTCTCGCAAACCATGCAAAGTGTGTGTTGCATTGTCTGCACCTTGGAAATATAACATCTTTCCTTTTCATGCATGTCCCATGTTAAACGTTCCCTATAGTTGTCTTCTCTGTGCTAGTGTGTTGGAGCACTACATGTATGCCTTATTGGACAGAGACTCCCTGCTTCTGTAAACCACAAAAATACCCCCTTTCAACAACTGGCTGAGTTCCCATCTCCATGTAAACTCTGTTGAGATGCACAATCTCCCCTTTGTTAGGCAGTACACAATGAGAAGCCAAGTATGCCAGTAGCTCTAACCTTGAAAACTGGACTCCTCGGGCTGGAGGTAGTACCAGCTTCTGTAAAAATGAAAACAAAAATGGTTACTTTTAATATGCATGCACTAGGCTATTTATTTATTTATTTTTGTAATCTGTAAAGATGTTTTGCGTATAACATCTGATCTTTGCCCTTTGTGGAAGAACTTTGAAGTGTTATCACAAAGTTCATGGACAGAATCCTTACATGAGTATTCCGAATATCTGGACTGGAAATTATACCCATTCACCTGACTTGTAAACCTCTGTTTACTTGGTTAAGCATACCTTTCTAGCTTTGGCAGCATTTTAATATCTAAATTACAACATATTTTTTCTTGTCATCTCAGGACTATATTAGCTGTCATTTTTCACGTAAATGCCAGAAACAATGACTTTTTTGATAGGTTCTAAAGATCATTTTCTACCTGTGATATAAAATAACTTTCTTTTAAAATATATGCAATTATTTTGGTACTATGTGTCATGAGCTGTGGCCTTAGTATGACCACACTGAACATTTACCAGCACAATTTTATAAATAACCTGTGGTATAGAGCAACATTTTCAACAGCCTTAACCTGCTATTTTGCCATTTCTCTATATTTTGTTTATATATTTAACAATTGATTTAATTACTGCATCAACTGGAAACATATTGCCTCTGGCAAATGCTTGTTTAATTCTGTAACTGACTGGCTTGCTTTTCAGAGGCTTCATGTAATTCGGAGAAGTATCTATTTTATTCCCTTGCCAGACATATTGCATACCAGACATTCTGTTTCGACACATGGTTTCTGTGCAAAAGGCATATATTATTTGAGAAGCAGCCTTAAAGGATCTTGTTTTCTCACTGCTAATTATTCACAGTGGTTTATCTCTTGTTTACTACAACTGATTTTCACATCATCCTTAATTTCTCAGCCTAGACTTGGACTGACTCAAACTCAGCTGGTTTCTCTCATTATTAATAGATGCTGGGATTGATAATTCCTTATTCTTACAAGAATCACACTGTGCCACAGGTCTGCTGTTCTTTGAAGTTCTCTAATGCAACAGATGAACAGCTGTCAGTTTTGTATAGGTGCTTTTTTTTAATAAGCAGCTGCTCTGTCATGAGTTCATCATTCTCTGTGACACAGATGAGGAAGAAGGCTTCATGACTTGAGGATTTATGGTATCATATTAGTTAATGGTGCATCCATAAGTGTTTAGCGCTTTCATGAAATGCTTCTCTTACTCTGTTCTCTATGCACTCATTGGGAAGTTATCAAAAGCAGTGTGCAGAGCTGTGCCAGTCTGATAAAATGTTTGCTGACAGCCTAGAACAGGCATATCATAGACACACAGTACATTTTATTGTCAGCTGGAAAACATTTCCTTACTTTGATGCTAGTAGGCACTGACCTGATATGCAAAAATAACTGTAATGTATACAGTTCTCCATTTTAACTGATACCTAGTACTTCTGTTAGAAACCCACCAGAACATCCTTTTCATCAGGAAACAGTGTTACTGGATTCCATAATGCAGGGAGTGAGAAAATATGTTAAGTCACAGTAAAAAAAAGCACTTCAATAAATGACATATATTGAACAGTATCCATAAGCTTGTGCCATTAAAGACACAACAGATTCACAATTTCTTTGTTAAGTAAATTTCTTTCCTATTGCATGTCTTAGTCAAGTAAAATACATTGGACATAAGTGCTAACCAGCACACAATTAGTCATTATGCCAAACAAAGTTATGTGAACAGAGTCCGAAGGTAACATTTCTGGCACATTGTGATAATGAAATGGCCAACTACACATTAAAATACTAACTAAAATATAATTCTAAAAGATGAAACTTTCTTGATTTCTGTATTTTGCCAACTAATGCCCTGCCGGTCTGCTTTTCCAGACACATCTGCATGTCACACTTGTACAATCTGAAAAGCTGTAGGCTCAATAATTTTACAGGACAAAATGTATCACTATAATAAAAGTAGGGTAAGTTAAGTTCATAGAGTCATGACCTTTATAGCTGTCAGTATAGTCAGTTAGATGGCTTCTTTGATAAGTTATACACTTGTTTATAGTAACACTATCACCATGTAAACCTGAATGGTTGCATAAACGTAAAATGGCTAACAGCACAGTGAAAGAAAAACGAGTTCATTTTTTTTTAACTTCCTGCTGAGGTTGAAAGAATAAGGTACTGGAGAAATTGGTACTGTAAATCAGAGATATAAGTCAAATAACTCAATAACTTTATCAAAAAATTAGTGAAATTCCCTGAAGACTCTGAAAGGATCTCATTTTAATAGAAACTAATTTATTTCTAATTCTCTTTGAACCAATCAGCTTCTCTGTACTATTAATGGGCCCTCATTGACAGAGGTAAGTGAGGTACAGTCGACCTGTCTCTATTGCTAATGGGCCCTTGTCATAGATGTAACACATTCAGTCAGTCTCTGTCTAGGGTGTTCATTTACAGAAGTGGCATGAAATGATGAACTGCAGGCTGTGGTTGTGCATGTAACACCCCTCTGACTGACCACTGATATGAAAGCGCTGCAGTAATCAGCAAGATGGTCACTAAGGAAGCAGATCAAGGAAATCTGATGAAGCTTTCATGTGGAAACTGATATGCTACTTTGTGGGTTAGGAATGTGTAATGTGTAAGCCTTATGCAATGCATGTGGAACAAAGCAGAAAAAATGGACAAGCTAAAGCCACAATGGCAGCATATTTATAGTGGTAAGATCTAGGTGCTCCTTTTGTACATGTATATTAACACCATGCATTCATGACCGATACTCAAAAAGCAATGCAAAGCCACGGAGGAGGATGTCAGATGAAGCCATGTGAAGGAAGGGCTAGCGCAAGAGAGGCTGGAGTGACTCTCGTCACCTACACATGAAATAGTCTGAGATTTGGAATGACAGCTCTAAATGGAACATGTAACTGAGTCTATACAGTTGGCAATGGGGGTTAAGGATGTGAAGTGCTGTTCCTATGGTACAGGGTTTGATTCCCTTAGTCCTCATTTGCCTTCTGTGTGACCTTTATCAAGTCACTTTACCAGGCATTGCTACTGGGTCACTTCTAAAACATGACTGTGTGTCAAGTGGGGCTACCAGGTTAACAAATGCATATTACTTCAATGAATTCTATCAGAACAAAAAGAGACATTCTCGTTCTGTCTGAAAGGAATGTAAACACACTGGTTTATTTGTAATTGTAGTGAAGTGGTATGCAACTGTCCTATTTTTCTAGTGTCATATTTCTAGAAAATAACATGGTCTAAGGCCTCCTTCCAATACTGCAGGGAGCAGCTTCTCAGCTATTTCTTTTTTAGTTCAGTGTAAAAGCCAGTGCCAGCATTCCCACAGAAATCAAAATCTGAAGTGCATTCATATTTGTTCAGCCTTTTTACTCATTGCAACAGGTTGCAAACAGTACTCAAATATGCTTGCTCTTTGAAGTGTTTCACTGATTTCATATCTCAGTGGGATTGTTTCCAAACAGCTCAAGATGTCAGAACACAAGTCATGAACAGGTGTTTCATGTCAGTAGTGCACTCTGAATCAGGATGTCTGTAGGAATTGTTAACCACAAACACACTAAGAATGCAGACTAGCCTGTCAAGTAAGCACATGAGCGTGTTCTGTATTCAGGCTCAGTTAAAGACTCCTGACAAAGAAAGGCATTAGACATTATACAGACACAGCAGGGTTAATTCTCCATTTGGCAAGTTTGGAGGTAGGTCTCTACTCAGAATAGAGTACTGAATGAGATGTAACAGAAAGCTGAGCAGCCTGGAGAGTATATCCATTCCTTACCACAGTAATTATGTTTTTCTACATGGTATATGTACATACATGACAAATATACAAGTGGTTGATATTTATGATAAAGATATGTGAACTCACTGATTGTTAATGCAGTAAAAGTATCAACTTAAATTCGTAGTTAAAGCAGTGAATGTTCATACTCTGTTCTGAAATAAAAGCTGGATAGTATCACTGTCAGAATAAACAGACCAGAAACTGCCACAGCGTTCTAAGCAGCGTTCACTTCCTCATGCTTTAAAAGTACTTGTCTACTAGATAGCAATCGCATCTGGCATTTTTATTTTGTATTCATTTAAATGCATCTTTTTGATCTAAAGGAATAAAAGCAATTAAAAAATTAGAGACGTGGTCTGCCAGGTCTCATATTGTTAAATAACTGCTGAATTGGCACAAACAGTTAAAGGGAACTGACAGATTTAAGACAGGAGGGGATGAGTCTAATCGTGCTCTCTTTGCAAATGGAGAAAAGTAGCGATATTGACTCGAATGTGGGAAATTTAAAAGGGGCCATATGTTCTCACTTTGTGCTTTGTTTCTAATAGATAGGAAGGAATCTTTGAAGTGAGGATTGGCACAGTAGGGTGCATGCTTTTGTTAAAAAAAGATGCTAAACGGGGAGGGGGAGAGGAGCACAAGAAACTCTATTAGCTATGCAACAGCAAAGAGAGAAAGGCAAATCCAATGATAATGTACATCTGTTCCAGGGAATTTATAAGCTTTGAACATTTTTATGTGAAGATAAGTGGATCCTTTTCTTACCATAACTTAGAACTTCAAAGCAGATTGTGTGGATAATGTAAATTGCTGAAATATGAGATTTTCATACAAAAAGGCATTCCAAAAAGAAAAAGCATAAGAAAAAAGAATTAAGGCTAATTTGTGCATTCATCTTTTAAGTTTAGTGTAAAAATTACTACAAAAATTGATTTCTGTCAAGAAAAGAGTAATGGAAAATGTTAATGATACATTTCATTTAAAGAACGATTTCAATCTCTTTCCAGCGGACATACACTGATCAGTAATTTCAATAAAACAAATATATTTCCCTGTGGCATGTGCATATTAGAAAGATAACACTTTTATATCAGAATGCCACGTAACTGTGCATAGCTGAAGAGGGCACTTAGCTTCTTGTGAGTGGATTCACAGAAGCTGTAACATTTCTATGCAGTCACAAAAGTTGTCTATACTGTTTTCCTTTTAATTTAAATTCAGCTTATAAGGAATTCGTATATGGGTCTGGAGATCAAATATCAACATTCTGTTAACAGCTGATTATGTTTAATGAATACATTAATTCATATAACTTAAACGTCTTTCTTGTGAGGAGATAACACAATTTGCATACAAAATCTAGGTACCATTCAGTACATAGTAAATTGTGTATACACAACACATTCTGGGATAGAAAAAAATAATATTTTAGTAACCAAGGAAGATGTCTAATTGTGGAAGCCTATTTTCAGAAATTACCTAACAGCAGTGAGTGGCTAAATAACCTGGGAAACATGCAGATGTTGTGGGTCTCAAGCTCAATTCAGTGCCAAAGTATGCAAACCATTAACAGATGCTTATGATAATATCTAGGTTAATCAGTCAACAGCATAAAAAAAAACATATGGTCTGTTAGCAAATAAAGAACATCAAATTCACACAATCAGCTTTGACCCCAAATGGTTGATTGCAACTGATTTTATTTGCTCCCTACCTCTGCATTCTTTTTCAATAAGATTTTCTCACACTATCTCTGTATCTGTTTTATGACTATCTCACTTTCACAGCTCATATTTAACAGTACATACCATTCTTTCAGTCACAGAACATTTCTTCACAGCTCTCTTAAAGTAACCCTTCAGCATTAGTCAGCACATCTCTTGCTTCCTTGCTCTACATCTTCCACAAATTTTCATCTACATATATTTTTTCTTCTGTGGAATACTTATATGCTTGCATCACTTCTTTTTTCTTATCTTTTTTTTCAGGTTCAAGAGTTAAAAACATTCATGATTCATAGTCTTAGCTTATACATGTGGTAACCCATAATAAGAGCAGAGTTGTACCAGCTGCTGAAAGAATGGCATATGCTACTAAGAAGTCCTGGAGGGATGAGTGAACAGTTAGTGCTACAGAGCAACTAGTATTGTCTACCCTTTCTTCTTCCAGGCTTAGTAATGGATATCTGCGCACTGCGTCTCTGTTTCATAATACATTTTGGGGTCATATGTTGGAAGTTGTATATGAACCTAAGGACTAAGAGGAATTCCATATTTTTTTCTGAGCTGGCTTAGGGCTGAGTAATGTGTAAAGCAACAAAAGATCTAATTATTATTAATGGGCTGGAGATCATTGGAAGATCACATAGAACTGAAAAATACTAATGGACAAGAAATCAAAGGGAAGAAAGCCCACATGTCATGGAAACCCATGAACATTACTGGATTTGGAATCAGGATGAGCAATCTATGAGCATCTAAGAATCATTACTGGGCTGGGGCCTGAATGCTAGGTATGCATTTGGGAATAATGCACAAGTGGTCGCAGCTAACATAGGTGGGGTTAAGTAGGACAGTAAATGGCAGCAGAGGAAATGCTAGGACTCGCTTGTTATATGGTGGACCTGCTTCAGAAGGTGGGAGGATGAGGAGGATAAAGGCATCCAAACACAAGAAGAGTAATTTACACACACCTTTCCAGGTAGCTGCTTTACTACCAAATCTACCTACTATAATCAGCCTTACAAATGGACTCAAAAGTTGAAAAACAAGTACTGTGCATACTGCATTCTTAATGGATTTATTTGCATGTATTTATTTGTTAAGTGGGTAAGTGAACTGATCATCTGACCCTTTTCAACTATGACCTGCCCTACAGGAAGTGTTTAATTTTTTTGTTTTCCAATTATTTAGGTTTTGAGAAGTTGAGCTTAACATGGTGCATTTTGATGGGCAGTGTTCATCATGTGCTAATTATTTTGGCATCAGTCAGTTTGGTCAACAGGCTGAAGTACAGTATTTTGTGGTCGAATGTCCATTGTATCAAAATTATGTTTTGTAGTTGTTTATTTGTGTCTGTATGTGTGTGGTGAGTGTCCGAGCTGTCTTGTGTAGTGGTAGTGCTATGGGAAGTATGGGAAGGGTTTTTTTTTTAGATGCAGGTTAGGGTTAGGGGTGGGGTTAGCAAGGGCACCTGCAGGCAGGTGCAAGGGGGTGCACTTGCACCCCCCTGGAACTGGCTGGTTGGAAGATTAATTTTCTTTTAATTAAAAAAAAAAAATATATATATATATATATATATATATATATATATATATATATATATATATATATGTTATTTTTTAAGGGCATTCTTCTTTAAGAACGCCCTTTGCATTCAGTCTCACAGATGCAACAGGTGTTTGCAAGCTGTTTTCATCTTCTGTGTCTGTGCAACCAATGGTTTACTTCTTCGTCTTCCGTACCAGCATGGAATTTGAATTCCAGAAGACATTTGGATTGTGGATGAATGTACAAGTGCGAGGTAGGTGTGTGTGTGTGTGCGTGTGTGTGTGTGTGTGTGTGTGTGTGTGTGTGTGTGTGTGTGTCTGCGTGTGTGTGTGTGTGTGATGTATAAGAGGGAGGTACCATACCCCTCAACTCTCCAGGTTTTTGAAGAATGTCCAGATTTTTGCCCCATATTCCTCCTAAAAATTATTGAAATTGCTAAATAATGACAGACATTTGAGTTTTAGACATCATATCCTTTAGAAAAATGCATTTAACATAGATCCTGTTATTCTAGCAATTTTCTAAGTTCATGAGAGCAATATTTATAATCTGTCCTGATTTATTTTAGGCTTTGTTCAGATTTCTTGCACTAACAGGTTGAAGTGTGTATGTGCGAGAGAGAGTGAAATGCCTTACTTAGAGTTAGCAGGTGGAATTTATTTTCAAGTGCATTTTCAATCTTGCCACTGTGATGCAGCGGTTAGCATTGTCGCCTCACAACAAGAGGCTCTCAGGTTCGATTCTTGGCTGGTGTGCCTTCTGTGCGGAGTTTGCATGTCCTCCCTGTGGTTGAGTGAGCTTTAAAGACCTGCATGTAGGTGCATGTGTGTGTGCCCTCTTTGAAGGTTGGGCACTGCGCTGGCAACTCTACACCGGTGATCTGCTGTGGTGACCCCTAGCTGGGATAAGCTGAAAGACATTTTTATTTTATTTTCAAGAAATTGTGATCTTCAGTGGAAGAGAAGTTTGCTGCTGCTCATGCTAAGTTTGCTTAAAATGTGCAATTGTTTTGTTTAGCAAATGGTATCATTATTGTGGTATAGAATTTTAAAGCAGTGTTAGTAGCACAGCAGGTAGCTTGCTATACGTTCTTCTCCCACAGCATGTAGATTTGTATTTTAAGGGGTGGAGTGCTGCAGTCCTAAGTATGGCCTGCTTTGGATGATATGCCTAACTATGAACCTGTATTGCAATATACCAGCTTTCGATTTTTTTTAATGTAACATAGGTAATTTATTCTTTGAGGGCAGCAGGCACTGAATTTGTAGATGAAACACTGAAATACAAAGTTGTTTTCTAGCAACAACCTCTTCATTAGTTTCAGATCTCTAATGTGGAATTATTCAGATGACTTTTATTTCTGCAGAGATTGTGCATATTGACTGATATTGGTGGATTATAGTGACAGAAGTTTGAGTGGCCTTTTATGGTTGAAATGTTCTGAATTGGGCAGTTTGTCATTATTGGTTCATATGTTTTGTTTGATTGCTTACTGGAAAAATGTTTAAAACTATAAATTTAAAACACACTCTAACGTGGTGATGTATTATACAAGGGATATAATTAAATTGTTATGTATTATAATTAATACAGTCAGGAGGGTGAATCAAAGAACTTTTGCATGGCCCTAAAAATGTGTGCAAGGGTCCTATGATTTGAAAACAGACCAAAGGTAAACTTAACCTGCCACTGGCCAGATGCATTTTCTTTGAATGTGGGTTTCAATGCTGTTTCAGTGAATGTGAGTTTCAAAGGTAGAGAAGTTTTAATGCTAAGTATATTTTCATTGTAAGACTATTGCTTTGTTTACCAAATGTCTATCAGTGTTTGTGCTATAAAATTTGAAATAAAAAAATATCTGTAATCATTTTAGAAGTAAAACATAAAACAGTATGCACACTGAGAATTGTGAACAGTGTTTATGGCAACTGAGGAGAAATAGCCAAGTAATGGGACACTGGAATGGCTGCATGGGGGGGGGGTTGTGTGGGGGGGCTCTGGGTTTGCACTCCCCCTACAAAAAATCCTGCAAGCTCCCCTGAGGGTTAGTGTTTTCCCGCATTACTAAGGTGGAACAGGGGGTGAAGGATGCCATGCATAGACCCTCCCTCAACAATGTATGGCAGACAGAGTGTAAGGATAGGGCTTTAAGGTGATCCTCATAGAGAATGTTGTTTCCATCCTGTATTCTTTTATGAGGAACTTTTGCAGACATTCAATTTGTTGTATGTGCCTGGTCAGATACCTACTGAAGGGGGTTTATACTCAATAACAAGCATGGGTAAACTGGAAAGAGTACAGTGAAAATATACCAAGGGCATCCATGGATGTAAAAATGTAAGTTATTATGAAAGGCTAAAATATTTGAACTTGTATAGTGTCTTTTATAGATATTTAAGAGGAGCTCTTATTCAAATGCATAGGGCATTTAGAAACAACTGTCCCTGGGAATGTTTGGGGTTATCAAAAAGTAGTAGACAATCATCAGACAACCTATGTACAAGATTCTATAGGAATGAGAAGTGTACTAATTGGTTCTCTGACACGGTAGCTGATGCATGGAACAGACTACCAAATTACATTAAAGTAAGTACTAGTTTAGATATTTTTAAGAACAGTCTGGACATTTATTATGGGAACAAGTGTTTTGGTATATTGGCAAGCTAGAAGGGCATTAATGCCAATGCTTGAATTATTTGTATGTAATGACGGGTCTGATGAAGGCTGAATACAACAGAATTATAACTTCTCTGGACCTGGATGCCATACCCTTATTTATAAGTTCAGCAGTATAGAATGGTTTCCTTACTACCTTAGAAACATGCTAGTCGAAAGCCAGGTTACTGTCTTCTTACATCCCCCAATCCCTGACTACTTTGTCTACTCTTAAAGGTGTGCTGTAAATGAAGTAGTCTCCTGGAGTAGCTGATTTTCTAAAGGGTACTATTAAGCATTTCTTGGCACGGAGGTTTAAACAATGGTTTTGGCACAAGTTATTTGTTTGTGTTACCCCTTCCTGGAGAATGATTTGTATCTTGGAGGGATTCTATGACTGCTCCCAGTTAGCGGTCATCAGCAAACTTGGTCAGTCATAGTCCCTTGACATTGGCCTTTATTTCTGAGAAGTAGATGCCAAAAAAGAACGGACCCAGTACAGAACAATGAAAGACTCAATTTGTGACTGGACTCTCTGTGGTGGTGGACTCCCCTATCCTATCTTCTTGCATCCTAACTGAGAGCCAGCTGGCTATCCAGTGTGTAACACAAGGATTATGCCTAAGTCATGAGTTTGTTTACAATACCTTGATCGGATCAAGATCGGCAGTTACGCTATTTTTCCCTCATCCATTGCCTTGGTGACCTTTTAAAAAAAATCTACGAGGTTGAGAAGATATGATCTTCCCTTGGCAAAACTGAACTATGTTGGCTCCATTAAGGTTTCCTATGTCATTATTTGGGTCTATATCATATCACCGAAGAGGCGTTGCAGCGAACGCCTCTTCATCTACACATACACAGTGAATGCACAAAACTGCAAACTCTGACAAGAGCGATTTCTTTCCGAAGGAAAGAAATCGCTTGACTCAGAACATAAACACATCAGTACAAACATGACAAAGTGGTGGGGACTTTGCCCTCCACATGCCCCAGTGTGGGGGGCTGTGCCCCCCCACATCCCCTAACTAAATATATCAACTCTGAGATCGCACTACAGTGGGGAAAATGGCAAACTTACAGGGATGGCCAAGTGATTTCTTTCCCAGCCAAAGAAATCACTGATGCCAGCATTCTCGGTTTTGTGCATTCGCTGTGTATGCGTCTATGAAGAGGCTTTCTCTGCAACGCCTCTTCAAGTATTTGATATAGACCCCATTATTTATCATTTCCCATGATCATGCTTTCCATGGCTTTGCATGACACTAGTCAAGCTTACATGTCTGTACTATCTGGGGTCTGTAAATGGCCTTCCCTTGTGCAGAATGATTACATTCGCAGTTTGCCATTTGTGCGTCATGAAGCCTGACTGTGGGCTATGGTTCAAAAGTGATTGCAGAGTTCCTTATACATCATGTTTCATGCAATTTAGAAGGCATCCTGGAATATTTTCAGGATCCCTCGATGCAGTGTTCTTGGCCTTGAACAGTACATTTAAGACCTGCTCCCTAGTGATAGCTGGAGGGATTTATGTTTGTTGGTATTTCTTGAGGGATGAACATAGGGATGGGGAGAGAGGGGTGTAAAATTGGAGCTGAATTTGTCAGCCAGTAGATTTGCTATATATTCTGGCTCCATATAGGTGGCTCCATTTACTATTATTTCTGCACATTGTTGTGCACTGCCTTTGAGCTTGCGGGCATTATGGCTGTCCTTGGCCTGGGAGGCTATTCCTACCTCAGACATGGCTATGGAAGACTTGATTTACTCAATAAGTTGTTTGCTAAGATTGATAAGGAAGTTTTTATCCTGTTGGGCATTGCATTTCCTACCTTTTGCTATGATTTTCTTCTTTTTGTTGTACAGCCTAGTTATGTTAGGATTCCCCTATGTGGTCTGATTTTTTAATTTTTTTTTGGAGTTTGTTCTTAGATTATTTCTGTGTTCACAGCCACCTCAATGTTTTTCTTAACATGATTGTACAGAGTTTCTGTGAACAATTCCATGTAGGCAGCTATGTTCTGTTGATTTGGTGGTGCTTTAAACTTTGCCAGGTTATCACTTAATAGTAGGAAGTTTGCCTCAGATTAGTTTGCAGCTGCTATGGAGAGAGCTGAGGTCATGGGTTTTATTTTTATTTCAAATGAGACAGCTTTATGGTCTGACCTTACAAGACAGGACGTTACACGGGGGTGGGCAACACTTCCCATGTTTGGAACAGGTCCAGTATGTTTGTGCCCCCAGTGGGCATGTGGACTATATGATCCAAGGTGTTTGTGCTTGTGCCTGTCTGGATGGTCATAGTAGGGTGTTTATTGGGGTATAGGAGAAGCAGAGCTGTGTGTATGGGTGATGTATGATGTGTGTTTGTGTGTGTGTGTGTGTGTGTGTGTGTGTGTGTGTGTGTGTGTGTGTGTGTGTGTGTGTGTGTGTGTGTGTGTGTGCGCGCGTGTGAGTGTGTGTGTGTGTATGTGTGTGTGTCTGAATGTGCCATTTGTCTTCAGGGGAGTGAATAAGGGGGTTTCAAGTCCCAACATGTTACATGGATACCAAGACTGATTTGCGCAGCAAGTGCTGCTTAACGCTAGTAATAATTGCAGTTTGATTCAGGGACATGTAAATTAGCCAATGATAAGTTCTTTCCTCATTGTGGCTCATGTCTCTCAATAGTTGGTTTTTGGAATTGTATTAACTGTTCCTTTTTGCTGCAGCAGTTAACGCTTTTGGCTAGATTATTTCTGAATCCAGACCCATATTCCAGGTAAGTTATTCAGTGGATCTCCTTTGTCTCTTTATCCTGAAGATTAGGGCTGTCTATGGGACACCTAGTCCACTTCTTCTTCATCCTGACTCTGATGCCACTTTGTGTGATGGATGGATGTGTGTTTTTTTTTGCCATGGATGTTTTTGTAAGACTGAATGAAATGAGATGTAAAATGCCTTCTGATACCCAGCTAAAATCGGGTAATATAGCATGGTTATAATACAAGCCAGCTGCTAAGACTCTTTCTCTCACCTTCATAAAGACAGATGCCCTCTTTGCATTTTAAACATTATTGTAAACGGATGGATGTGCATTAATTAGTACACTGCTTTTTAGTTTGCACCAGTTTGAGAAACTGGTATTTTAAAGAAATCTAATTAACTGAAATATACCATTGGCTGTTACTCTAAATATCTGCAGTAACACCTATATTATTATCTTAAATCACACTGCAAAATAAGGAAATTAGCTTCCCTAAAAATAAATAAATAAAAATAAAGACCGGGATTCAGAAAAAATGGTAATGTGGCCACTTAGTGAAAACCTAGAGCATTCAAAGCTGTGCAATGTGAATGAATGGTTATCAAGTATGCAGTGACAGCAAGTTAAGCAGGCATGTTGAGTCTAGATGTGCTTAAATATGCTCCTCACTGGCAAACGTTGCATACATCATGAAGAGAAATGGACTGGCCAATGCTGTGTCACCTGATCTAGGGCTAGGCCCAGTGGTGTGCAGGCTGCAAACTTATGTGCATTGAATGGCTGCTCGCTTGCAGCAGTGACACTGCCAGGACTGCATACAAGGGGTGCATAGCAATGTCACTCACTGTTATATTATAAATGGTAAGGAAATGGGAGGGTAGGATATAAAGACAGGATGAAGAGCTCACACGTGAGCAAACAAAGGGACAAATGGAAGGGAAGAGTGATGTGAGGTCATGAAAAAGAGTTTATTTTGTGGGACATGCACCCATTTTTTAAGAAGGGTAGAGGCGAAGTTAGCATGAGGAAGGTGTGAGTAGGAAAGACGATATAGGAATAACAGCAGCGGCAGATGAACACATACAAAATACAGACAAAGACAGACTGAGGAGGTGCTGTAGCAAATAAAGGGCCATAAAGGAGAGACACTGACTTATAGAAAGAGGATACTTGGTGATGAAGAGGATTGAACAACAAACTTTGGAGGGTAAGGTCAGGATTTACAAAAACTTTCATGCTGAGTGACATGCAATGAAGGGGAATATGATGATGGGGATAAAGGGGTGTGAGGACTACCTGCAAAGCTGCACAGGATTGAACCCATCACAAGATCGGTCAGTGCAGTTATATTGCCCTCATGCCTGGGGCCAGCCACTGTTGACTTGATGGTTAGGATCACACAGTTGTGCAAATACTGATGTCACTTTAGGATGCACTCCAAGGTGCCAATCCAGTTGTCCAGCTGAAAGTCAACCACAGTCATTAACAGACATTCAACCTGAATGACCCAGCATGACCCCCACTGGTGTCTCTCCTAGATGGCAGCCTCCACCTCCCACTGGATGGAGGTTTCACATAATAAACAAAACTCACTTCTGTCCAAGGCTCTACTTGGATCTGTGCATGATTAATAGAAAATGTACACCAGGACTGTGCCCTGTACTACTAATGGACAGAGGCAGCTTCTACATGCTTTATCTCATGCATAGTTCCCTTCAAATTATCTGTTGTATGAGCCCAACTATTGACCATAGAATGGGTAAGGCCAATCTAACACCAAATGGGATAAGTTAATTCAAGCACCAAAAGGGAAACTGGCTAGGCTTAAAATGGCCTTTGCGGACAGCTGATCTTGTACTTATGTATAGAAGCAAAGGCTGCCAGTGAAACATTCAAGTCACCACCCACAATATTACCTTAATCACCCTGCAGACAGGCTGCCTTAGAGATTAGTGTGAACCCAGCAGGTGGTGATGATGAAGGTGCACAGCATGATGGACAACAAAGCACCTTGTCCAGCATCACAGCTAACACTACAGGTTAGTACTAGGTTAACTGCCCTTAGGGGCCATTTTAAGTCTAGCCAATTATCCCATGTCAGAATCAAACCCTGCACCTTGTGTTTCTAAGGTAAGCACCTTAACCATTATGCCAGCCTCCCACTACAGAAAACATGAATTTGAGTGGAGAGAAACAAAACAATAAAGGAAACATTATAAAATAACGATAGTGATAAAGAGGAAAAGAAACCAAAGGCAATGATCACTAGATTCTGTAAAACCATTATGTGCTATAGGCAATGGGCAATGGAAGGAGAAAATGTAATTAGCTAAGTAGTGGCAGCACAAAATAATATATAGGCCTGGAGTGCATCTATTACAGAGCCATGTGGTCTACAAAATGGAACATGATGGGAGGTACCCTGTCGCCAGTATACAGGACAGTGGCACTGTGTATGGATGTCATTCAGTGTAAGTGCAATAAACAGCAAAGCTAGGCAGAAATAGCCAATCTGTATGAACGAACTGTGCAGCTTTGAATATGTTTTGAGCAGGTAGCGTACACTGTGTGGGTAATTCTGAAATATGAGGCACAGGGTGGTTCAAGACACCATATTACATGCATCAGAATAGCAACAGGAATACACAGGAAGTACATAATCCAAGGTGTAACTGCACCTTGACAAACTTAAAAACAAAGTGCATTCAGTACAGCAGCCAGGTATAAAAGTGTATGCGGCACATTAGCCATGTACAGCTGCTGGAGGCTTGAGTGGTAGAATGGATGGTCAGACAGTATGAAATGTGAGGTGGACAAGAGGATTGAACAGTGCCAGCATGCTTGTCACATAGGTATGAGGCATGGAATGATGCCAGCTGGTAATGCACCGCAACAGAGACGCATAGTCTTAATTGCATGTCTCACCCAAGGCTGTCCATTTTGCAATGTGAAGGCAGCGTCATGAATACCTGGCAGTAGGAAGGACAGTACCACATTTACAATTGCATGTACAAGTTATATGGCATATACAGCAAAGTAAAACTATCAGCACTGGTGAAGTTAATTAACAGCATTGGAAACCCATAGAGCTAAGCAGGTGAGACAGACAGATACATTTACAACAGTAGTTTTGCATATATACTCTGATGCCTAGACAGGTGTGCCAACCACCACTGGTTGAACAAACTATTCTCCCATATACCCTTGTGTGCAGAAACACCAAAAACAGAAAAAAATAACACAATATACCCATGATCATCAATAACTGCTAGTATGTGTACAATAAGGCCTACACTTGTAAAAACAGTTATCAGATAGTCATGTATAATGTAGAACATGGGCTCTCTCTCCCTACCCTCTTCCTCCTATTGGTAGAGAAGGTAAGGGTGGCAACACTTCAAGTTGCTGTGCTGAAGCCAACATAGCTCACTGGAGGGGAGATGCCAGTGGCATTATAATTGCCTTGGCAAGACATTGCCAGGCATCCATCTTGTGCTAAGGACACTCATAAGATTTCCTAACAAGTGCTTCTGGAAATGCAGAAGCAGCAAGTGCAGAAATATCTTGATCTTTAGCTTGTAGCCATTCTAGCATCAGCTTTTCCAGTAGCAACATAAACTTGCTGGGTTGAAACCATGAGGGAAATGGTAGCTGAATCACACTGATGCATGCCATTGACACCATACGATGTACACTAATGGGTAGCATGGCGATGCAACATAACTGAATTCCAATGCACCTTAGTGTCACCCCAACAAACATGGGGGAGGGGTGAGGGGGCAGTTACACACCTGTCACATGTAACAGTATACCTCTGCCAAAAGATATACTGAGGCATGACAATGTATTACAGATCATGACACCATAATGCCATGGCACCACATCAGGCCAATAACTGGGCTGCAGAAGACCACATACATGAGTGTCATGGAGCTACCCAGACATGCAGAGAATGTATTGTGGCCTGGCAGGTACAGGACCCCCCCCCCCCACACATCTACTGACACATCTGTGTTACCTGGAGAACCTCTCCCTACTTTTCTACTGTGTAAGGAATAACAGAACATGCCTAACAGGCCTCTACCAGGTTCACTGTTGTCACTAACTCGCACACCTGCAGTGAACACTGACATCACCATGATGAATGATGACAATACTAGAGAGAAGTATAGTCTCATGTTTCCTACTTGGTGCCAGAACTAAGTGTCACACTGGGCATAAATCATCAGATGTGCAGGTCAGTGATCCAGGCATAGACAGATACCATGAGAGCCATGACTGAGATGATAAGATACCGCATGGCTTGATGATGACATACATGAGGGCCTGTAATGTCTGAATCACATCCTTAGAAGGTTAAGACAGCCACTTAGCACTCATTGCTGCCTCCATGGGATCTACTGCCTCTACTTGCCAGGGCTGCTGCTCTGCACATGAACATCACTCCTTTGTCTCCACTGTGGATATACCAGATAGGGAAAGTATTTTGAGGTTGCATAGTTCCACTTGCTTGGCACCATTTCCATTGGTGAACCTGGCATGGAATAACAAGGATGCCATCAAAGCTGCAGCCTCTGTGCTGGTTCTTCACATTACATATTCGGGCAGTCACAGTCACTTAGGTCTGTGTTATGTTTGCCAGTGGGTGCTGCTGGTAGTGCCATTCCACGATGGAGATGGCTTCCTGGTTGAAGGTATTCACAATCTGCTTCACTCCCAGTGGACCCACAACCACTGCCAATCCACACTGGTACAGAGACCCACCTGCTACAGCTGTGTCCCCTAACATTAGTCCTTTGTAAACAGCCACAACATCTTGACCCCCCATGAAGCTTCACCCCCCCCCTTCCTACAAAATATACATCACTTTCCTCAATGGCCCAGCCTTGTACCATAATAACTTTCCACATCCCTAGCCTTTTCAAAGCTCTACCAATGTAACTATTGCTTATCTCTGTCACTAAGCCCCATCCTACTTGTGCAGCTGATGGCAAATATTGACAACTGTGCAACATAGGTTAGGTCATGTCTGATACATGTATACCAGTCTGTGCACTATATTGCACACCCTGGGTGTAGTATTGCAAGCATGTTTTAATATTTGTTGCCTCTAATCTTACCCTTAGCTGTGGATCTACAGGCAGTTCCTCTGAATACTCCTCACCTGGTGTCCCCTCTGTCTGGTCCTCTAATGGTGATGCCCTTCTCTGTCTGCATACCACCATGCTGTACAGCATTTTACAGGCAGCAAATATTTTGCTGCATGTCTCTAGGGAATACTGTAGTGTACCACTAGATGAACATAGACAGTGCAAGTAGGCCTTCAACAATCTGAACATCTGTTCAGCAATGCACCTGGTCTTTGATAGTGTGTAGTTATATGTTATCTTAGTCATTCTTTGTTTGCTGTGGGAAATCACCCCACACAAATTGGTGATATAGGTTAGAAATGTATCAGATATGAGAATCATGGGAACTGACTGGATGGTGCACAAACACTTTGCAAATACCATATGTACTGTGCATCATCTGACAGTTGATAGCGTGGAAACCTCTTGGCTGATATACCTGTGTTGAGGTGGACTAGATAAGCATTTGATGGTGATTTGGGTGCATTCAATGACTGCTAGGACATCAGGGAAATGGGGTTGCCACAGAACAGCTGCACAGTGGTGCTTCTCTCCACTGTGATCCCTGGTAACCATGTTCCTGCACATGCTGCAGCATGACATCAAGAAGCTGGTGGAGCATACATGAGGCAGGTACCTGTGACAAACCCACCATATTGCCAGATAGTCACTGTAGCAAGGATGGTCAATGCTACACATGTCTTTGTGCTCACAAGGATTGGTATTCCATATATCCCATAGGATTCCATGTGAGGATGGCACATATTTACAAGTTCCTATATAGTGTCTCTGTTCATACAATAGTATTTGACTATGTCTCACTCATGGAGGTGATGGTAAGTTAGGCACAGTCAGATCCATCTGTGAAATGCAGGGTGATAATACTCATTGTCATGGACACTGCCCTTGAGAATGGCCATAACATATGCTGTCTAGCTGGTACTAATATCATCTCTAGCACCTTAATGTATTCTCTGTCTCTCTGTTCACAAAAACATGTAGCTTTTTACAAACTTGCTGCCTGTAGCATTTCATTGTACTACATTTATACATTTTTGAATTATGCCACTGTGTTGTTTACTCTCATTTATATCCACTACCCATTTAAAATGCCAAGATTTGGATTGCTGACTGAGAACGAATGTCAGCAAATCTGGACTTGCATATACTAAGTCCAAGATCGACATTTCTCTGAATATTCTCTTTTCTATAAAGTATAGTAAACTAGCAATTGGAATATATAAGTCTGGGGTGCTTGCTCCACCTGAAAAAAAACAAGTTAAACACAGAAGGTTTATCGATATTCATTCTTCTCTTGTATTTCAGTCTTTTTTTCAGTCTTTCGAGACTCAGAAATCCAAGCCCCAATAGTTAAACCGGGAGCCTTTACATCCACAACTGGTCTCATTTCCATAATATTGCTCATTTGTAAGTCGTTATACAGCCATTTGCATACAATGCCAACTGTGCTAATTTTTCGGATGCTGACATTACCTACCTATGTCTCTGAGTCAGCCTTCCCTTGCATATTGCTGCTCAGCGCACTATTTAACATGGAAAAATGTGCACATTTTTTTCAATAGAGGCCTATATTCCAGAACAGATCATTCGTCACAAATATAGCCTCTGCCTTACACTAAATGAAGGCCTTTAGATAAATTTTAGAATTAAATCTTAACTAAAAGAATGACCCAGACAAAATACAAAAATGCTCCTTTTTGATTTCCTAATGATTGACACAAAATAATGTTTACAACAGTGTTCACAGCTCTGAATGCAAATATTTCCTTTGGCAACAGTAAAACAGGAATCCCAGCAAAACATTACCATTCCTCTAGTTTCTCATTAAGCGAAATCTCTTGCATTTCTAATCGTTTTATCAACAGAGTGGCTTGTGGTAAACCCCTTTGTTATTGCTGTTTGCAGAAGTTTGGGAAAGCAGTGTTCTAAAAGGCAGAAACTGGCATAGATTCAAAGCTGTGTCTGTGACAAGTATTTCACATCTGAATGGGATTCAGACTGGACCAGCCAGCTTGCATGATTGACAACGGGTTACGGAATAAATAAATGCTTTAATGTCTTTAGTGTAGGGTAAAGCAGAACAATATAAACAGGTAGATATTTTTCATAAGCAAAGAGAAATTGTAGAACAAATCTGTATTAAAAAGCCATAGATCTTGAATGTTAAATTATATTCCAGGGGTCTTAAAAGTGTATGTTTTGCATACATATTTTAATACTTTGTGGATACTGACAAGTGCACATTAATTCTAACCGCAAAATGTAGCTTGGAAAGTTTAAAATATTGAAAACATTGCTGTAAGAAACAGAAAAACTAATTTGCAAATTAATGGGTGTTAGTAATTATGTGAGAGCTTTATGACAGAAGATTGAAGGTGGGAGAAGTATAAAACACAACAATATCTTGAAAACTTCAGAATGGTCCGCAAACATAGGAAAAAAATCAAATACATGATGAGAAAAAAAAATACTATAATAACTTTCTGCACAATAGTAAACACAACCATAAAAAATTCCAGTCAGGCATTAAAGAAATCTGGTATTCCAGCCCAGAATTCAACCAAACCCCTCTCCCTATACCTTGCCACTCAAAACTGCAATAGAATTCAACTCTTATGTCATAGCCAATATAGTGTCCTTAACCAAAGATTCCCCAACATCTAATCACAACACTGCCCAACAGCCATGTCACCACATCTATGTTCACCTTCAGACCTGGGCCACAACCTAGATAAAACTACTCTTAAACAAACTCAAACCAGGCTCTACTTCAGCTGATGACCTTCCAAGTGAGTACCTTAAAATAGCAGCCAACAGCATTGCACATCTTGTTTCAATCTTTATAAATAGATCAGTCCAGGAATTCCATGTTCCTTCTCTCTGGGGAAAAAAAATATCTGCTAATATCCCTCTACACAAAGGAAGAAATTCAACAGAAATCACTAACTTTAGACCTATAGCAATCTTATACCCCCTCTCCAAAAATACGTGAAAAACATATTCAAAAACAATTGCTAAACTGTCCTTTGCAGGAAGAACTTCTATGCCCCATACAACACAGCTTTCATTCCTCCCATAGTACAAACAGTGCACTTCTAACCTATATAAATACTGTCAACAAAGCTAGTGATAATGGCAAATTAGTCTCCTCCTTATTTCTAGACCTGTCTAAAGCCTTTGACACAGTTTGTCACAACAGACTTCTACTTCAAATGTCCTCACTAGGTCTATCTCAGCCAACCCTTCTATGGTTCAAAAACTACTTGCCTAATACATATCAGTAAATTGGCACTCCACCCTTTGTCCATACCTCCAAATCACCAGAGGTGTGCCACAAGGCTCTATCCATTGTCCACTCCTTTTTAACATTCTCACCAACAGTCTTCACATATCCACAGAACTGACCTCCATAAAACAATACGTAGATGACTCTACACTCATATGCATATCAGACAACCTGGCGCATCTCCAAAAAATTACTTAGAAAGCTTTAAGAACCACTGAAACAAGACTTCATAACTCAGAACTCATGCTCAATCAAAAAAAAAAAAACTTTAAAAGTCTCTCTGTTAATAATACTTCTACTGAATCACTTCTGATAGCAAACTTATTAGTGCTGATAGTGGATTATAATCTTAAATTTGACCTGCGTATACAAAAGTGCATAAAAAATCACCAAAAACTAGGGATGCAGAGCCAAAACCTTTCTCAGCAAAGCAACTAAAACTATACTTGCCACTACTTATCTCCTCCCCACAGTTCTTTATGGTGCTCCTATCCTTACTAACCTGCAGGCATCAAAAAAATCAAAACTAGAACAATGCTATGATAAAGTGGTTAAATTTGCAGCAAATAATTTCAGATCCCACCATTGTACATCACTACAAAGCCTAAACTGGTTAGAACTACCCCATCAACTAACATATATAGAACTTCTTACCTCCTAGAAAATTATCCAACATCCATCTGCTTGTCTAGAATTAAATACCATTTTACACAACTATGTTCTCAATTGGTCATTATGATTCAATGACCAAAAACTTCTGTCTGTCCACAAACCTATGAAATCTACTGCACATCGTCTGTAATCATACTGTGTTGCTAAGGCCTGGAACTCCTTACGTGCATCCATCTGGTCAATACTCTCCTTGCAGTCCATTAAAATCATTCTGAAAGACTTCTTCTTCTTCTTCTTTCGGCTTTTTCCCGGTTAGGGGATGCCACAGCGGATCACCTTGTCCGCACATTGAATGGCAGTGGAGTTTTACGGTGTCGAGTTGCCAGCCCGGCGCCCAACCTTCCACAGAAGGCACACTCACACACATACCTAGGGCCAATTCAGAGTATCCAATCCACCTGCAGCATGTATTTGGGATGTGGGAGGAAACCGGAGCACCCGGAGGAAACCCACGCGACCACAGGGAGGACATGCAGACTCCGCACAGAAGGCACCCCAGCCGAGGATCGAACCGGAGAACCTCTTGCTGTGAGGCGGCAATGCTAACCACTGCACCACCGTGGCCGCCCAAAATCATTCTGAAAGACTACCTAGCCAAAATGTGGCTCTGTTCTTGCTCAACCCCAGGATAAACTATATCCCTAAATATGAATAAGTACCTGTTCATACCTTATACCTCTTTACTCTCCCTGCTTCACTCACTTCCTTACTTCAATCTAGTTGTCTACCCTTACTCTCTTTCTAAATATGCCATAGCCCTGTTTGTTCTCTCACTTCATCTTGCAATTCCTGTTTGAATTATACTAACTTATCTTTAATTTCTCAATAAAGAGCTAAAATTTCTCTAAATATAAAATCATTATCATATAAGTTGTATCTAAAATCTAAAGGTATTACTGCTCAATGCTAGGAGTCTAAACAAAAACCTCCACTCCCTAGAAGTTCTCTTTAATCTAGACAATGCTGATGTCTGTGCAGTCACTGAGACATAGTTTAAAGCCGCAGCGAGCACATGAACAGTGCAAGGTTATAATGCCTTCCACACATTTAGGCCAGCTACTTCACAGGCAGGGACTAAAGGTGGAAATGTCTCTATTTACATCAAAAATGAATATACTTCAAGGCAGGTCAAACAGGACAATGCACTTGAGCTGCATCATGTTCAATTCAAGATAGGTAAAATCCAATACCACTTCCTTGCAAACTATATGTCCCCCTCTATGACCCTGGAAACCCATACCATGTATTTAAACTTATTAGAGACACCAACCACCATCCAACCCAATACCATATTCATGGGTGACTTTACTTACCCCATTATTAACTGGGAATCCTATACAGCACCAAATGTACATGCACAGAAATTCCTGGGTTTTGTAAACACAAACTCCCTGGACCAGATAGTCAATACACCAACCAGTGGTGCAACCATACAGGATCTCCCTATGGGAGATTGCTGCACACACCCTACTGTAATGCCTTCCCTGGTAAGGTCAGACCACAAAATGGTCTCTTTTGAAGTAAAAATAAAGCCTGGACCCCCAGCTAAACCTGGAATATTAAGGAACTATTCTAGGCTAACCTCCTGCTATTAAGTGAGAACCTGGCAAAATTTCAAGGCCCCATAAACCCTGAGAAAACTTCTGCCTATGCAGAACTGTTCACAGAAACCCTGTACAAGCATGTTAATAGCTGCATAGAGGCAGCTGCACCCACCAGGAAGAAGTACAGAACTAACTTAAAAAACAAGCACCCTGGTGAAATAACAAAACCAATCAAATGCATAACAGGAGGAAGAAAATCTTGACAAAAATTAGGAGGTGCAGCACCTAACAGGATAAAAACACTCTCATCAAACTAAACAAACAACTCAGAGGACAAATAAAGTCTACCAAAGCCAAATTTGAGGTAAGTTTGACCTCCCAGGCCAAGGACAACTACAAACCATTCTTTAGCTATGTCCACAACCTCAAAGGCAATACACAAATGTGCGCAGAGCTCATTGCAAATGGAGCCACCTATACTAAGCCAGAAGATATAGCAAACCTCCTGGCTGATAAATGCAGCTGCAACTTTACTCCTCTCTCCTCCTCGACCTTCCCTCAGGAAATATCACCAACTATAACTCCCCTTACTATCACTAGGGAACAGGTCCTTAATGCTCTCTCTAAGACCGAGAACACTGTATCAATGGGCCCAGACAATATCCCAGGATGCCTTCTAAATAACATGAAACATGACCTGTCAGGGCCTCTGGAATTACTATTTAACTGCAGCCTCCAAACAGGCTTCATGCATCATGAATGGAGAGAGGCAACAGTCATCCCTCTTCACAAAGGTGGGCCATCTACAGACCCTGGAAACTACAGACCCATAAGTCTCAGTAGTCTTATATGTAAAGCCATGGAAAGAATTATCATGGAGATGATCAGTAGAGATATAGTAAGCCTCCAGGCATTGGACCTAACTCAGTTTGGTTTCATCAAGGGCAGATCATGCCTACTGAACATGGTGGACTTCTTTGAGAAGGTCACCAAAGCAATGGATGAGGGCAAAATCATTCACACTGCATATCTTGACCTGGTCAAGGCATTTGACACAATACCCCACTTGAGCATTGTTGACAAACTCAAGAAGTTAGGTACAAACTTGTATATCACCCGGTTGATAGCCAACTGGATCACAGACAGGACCCAGGAAGTTAGAATTGGGAGCTCGCCTCTACAAAGAGGTCGGTCACAAGTGGAGATCCTTAGGAATCAGTCCATGGACCACTCCTTTTTGGCATTTACTACTCAGAAGTCAAGGCCAATGTCAGTGGCCTCTGGGTGATTAAATTTGCAGATAATTGCAAATTAGGAGCTGTTACTGAATCTCACACTGACACAAATGTTCTCCAGGAGGGGCTGACATAGAAAAACAACTGGTGTTAGACTCATGGACTAAAACTAAATGCCAAGAAATGCATAATAGTATCCTTTGAGAAGTCATCCATCCCTGGTAACTATCATATTGACAACACACCCCTTAGAGTTGATGCAGTAGTCAGAGACTTAGGGACACACATAGATAGTAATCTAGCCTTTGATTATCACATGTCTGCAGTGGTGAGGAAATCATTCAATGTTGCTCAACTTATAAACAAAGGTATGGCATCTAAGTCCAAGGAAGTCATTGTTCCACTGTATTCGGCATTCATCAGACCAACCATTGAGTACAATGCCCCCTTTGGTATGTACCTAACCAGGCATATCCAACAACTGGAACATCCACAGAGGTTCCTCACTAAAAGAATACAGGGCATAAGTAATATGTCCTATGCAGACTGCCTCAAGGCCCTATCCCTGCATTCTATCTCCTACAGGCTTTTGAGTGGAGATCTATGCCTGGCATACAGGGCATTATCAGACCCCACTCTGATGGACCTCCTGCTTATCCACAAAGCAAACAGTACCAGAATTACCTGTTCTAAAGACTAAAACCTTGCCTGTGATATAAACAGGACCTGCTGGACAGATAGGTATGTATCCCAGAGACTACCCCATCTAAGGAACAGACTCCCCATCTATGTGAAGCAGAGTTCCTCCCTAAGCCAATTCAAGTGCAACTTGGACAATTGGATGGGAAACCAGAAATTCATCCCTGGTTTGGCACCTATGTCTCTAATGGACACAGGTAACCTGTAAATGGTTAATCTCTCAGGCCCCATGTTTACACTTATCAAGGGTATCAGAACTTGTCAGAGATTTGGGATGCATGACTAGGGTTAAAAAGGCCCTTGTTGTCGTTAGCCTGGTAAACGTATGAACATATATACCTGTGAACCTATTCTTAACCAATGTTTTCATATTGTGTCTAATTTTGTATAAATATTTCAACTGTAGATGTTCTTGTATTAGTTTTGAAGATTGTAAAAATTATTGTTCTTAAAATGCTTTTATAATACTTTGGAAATTTTCTCCCCAGGCCTCTGCTGAAAATGGGCACCTAACTATTTGGACTTTTCCAATAATCAACTGTCAATAAATAATAAGCAAATAAATACATATATATTTCTCAGCAT
Organism: Protopterus annectens; assembly: GCF_019279795.1. Taxonomy (NCBI): domain Eukaryota; kingdom Metazoa; phylum Chordata; order Ceratodontiformes; family Protopteridae; genus Protopterus; species Protopterus annectens. The sequence continues at coordinate 416,603,116 of NC_056742.1, forward strand.
TATAATAGTATAAGGCTAGAGGCAGTTGTACAACTGACTTTTGTAAGAAATGTGTTAAAGTGTTATCTATCATTTTGAAGAATAAATACTGCATGTCCTATGTGGATTTGCAATATTTTATTGTAGATCCTATTTTATAACTGTAGAAACACACCATGAATTGTGGATTTTAAGTCTTATTTGTGGGTTATGTGTGGCTAAGAATCCACTCAAGTGTAATTTTCCATGGCCTTTAACAAATGAATCTGAACCTGCTGTTATGAGGACATAATCCACAACTTGTTTGATAATTTTTTTAACTTGTTTAATAACTTTTATATAGATTTTATAGAACTGCAAGCCCCTACAGACACCACATTTTGTCTCTTAGTCTCTCCTCTCTCTTCTTCTCAACAGGAGTGCAGTTATTTGTGACATACTGCAGGTGACCTAAATTTTGATATGCTGTATTTTCTCATCCCTTGTTTTGCGGTGGCATTTGGCATACAACAATCCACATAATGTGAGTAGATATATACAAAGCCCCCTGTGAGCTTACTGCATTCTGCCTCCCCAGATCTGTCATGCTCTCTCTCTCTCTCTCTCTCTCTCTCTCTCTGCCTTGAGTCATCTCTGATTTACAGTTAGTGGATGCTCTTCTGGTGTGTAATTTGCATTTCAGATCTCCCCTGCAAAAAAAAAAAAAAAAAAAAGAGAGAGAGAACTAGCCTTGGAATGGGGTCTGCTACAAGTGTCCATGTGTTATTTGTTCACTATGCACTTGCTCACTGCCACTTGCTTCCAAAGGCAAGTGTCCTAACTCCCACTAACTTGGCCCACCATAAATATGTAGCCCTCCCAACACCCTGTTCTACAAAACTGCAAAGACCTAGCAGAATCCTAACCCTTAACACTAAAACACCCTTCTTGACCTCTATCCCTAATCCCTCTACCCCTTTCCTAAACCTAAAATCCCACTCCACTCCATAAGCCTAAGATGCCCTTCTTACTCCCTAATCCTAAGGCTCCCCAAGTCCCTAAATCTAAAATCCATTCCCACTCCGTAATTCTAAAACTTTCTTACCTCTCCTTAAACCTAAAATTCCTGCTTTATAAACCCGAAACCCCTTTCCTAACAACTGCCCTAATCTACACGCCCACCCTCTCTTGTTCTCTCACCATGGCTGCTGCCCTTACCTTGCTCCAACATGAATAACTTGTTTGGGTAAGCTGTGGCACCCGCTTGCCTAAACGCATGTTCAAATTCAAGCGTGTGGCAATCGGCAGCCTATCCAAGCTGCAAGACACTTGAGTCCCTGGTTTCATACCTCTCAACTGCCCAGATTTTTGGTCTGTTCCTCATAAAATTTTTGGTTTTCTGACAAATCACTGGGATGATGTGAAAAGTGAAGTCATTAAATAATGGCATACATTTGAGTTTCAGACTTCAAATCCTTCAGAAAATGTATGTTAAAGCAAACCCTGTTATTCCAGCAACTTTCTAAGTCTATGAGGGAAATATTTAAAATATGTCTCTATTTTGGGCCTTTGTCCCCCCCCCCCCACCAATTTTGTCAGGCTTTGTCCAGATTTCTTGCAGTAAGAGGTTGAGATGTATGCCTAATTTTGGGTTAGTAGTTTTCAAGCTCTTGGGGCTCACGTACTTGTAGAGTACCCCTTGGAATGCTGTAGCCTCCACCTATTTTTTAGTAACTGGACAGACAAATAAATCAAAGTTATAAGCACCCCAGCTGTGAATTCTCCTTCATTTCGAGCACACTGCTTTAGGTTGCATTTTATTGCCTTATTTCTTTTAACCTCTGTTTTAAATTATGGCTAGGCAAATAAAAATTGTCTACCCATGCCAATGTTGTAGAAAGTATTTGATGTGAAAAAATGAAGTTACTTAGCCTACTCAGTGTTATCTTGTCTGCAATGAGATTTTTTTTATCGAGGTGACATATTTAAAATGGTTACAGTAAAGCAATGCCATTTTCAAGACATAAACACTATAAACTGCACCAATGACTATTTCCTCTAAAAATCAAGCAATAGCCTTTCTTATACCAAAGCATTAAATAAAATGAACGGAAATGCATATTTTGTTTTCGCCTCACAGTAAGACGCTGTCTGGTTCGACTCTCAGCTAGAGTGTCTTCTGCGTGGAGACATGCGTGAATGGGCATACCTTCGTTGAAGGTTGTGCATTAGGACTGGCAACTCAGCACATAAAAATCAACTGCAAATCATTAGCGGACCGGAGTTCCGCTGTGGTGACCCCTAACCGGGAAAAGTCGAAAGACACAACATGTATTTAAGCATGTAAGTAAAAGTGTCTCATGCTAGTCCATTTTTTCAGCTAAGATCTTGTTACAAAATAAAACTAGAAGGCATGAAGGGCCAGAGAAGAAGGCACACAAAAATAACCCAAAGCTGCAACACACTAATGATGAATAATGTTCACAATGTTGTTTGTCTTTCGGCTTTTCCTGGTTAGGGGTTGCCACAGCAGACCTCCAGTCCGCTAATGATTGGCAGTAGATTTTTATGGTGCCGAGTTGCCAGCTCGATGCCCAACCTTCAACGAAGGCACGCCCATTCATGCATGTCTTTCAGAACGCCACTCGACTGCGGGGAGGACATGCAGACTCCACACAGAAGGCACTCCCTGCACTCCAGCCGAGAATCGAATGGGAGAACCCCTTGCTGTGAGAAATAATGTTCACAATATTTTACTGAAAATACTCCAATACCACAAATCAATCTGCATAGGTGTGAAAAAAAAGCAGTTACACTCCCTGGAGCTCTATCAGAGCAATCAATAGATCTGTGTTTGTTTTTGTTGTAGCTTACATAGATATTGCTGCTGTGTTTTAGCTATACTGTTACATTCCATGCCATTGTTTCTGTGCATCTTTCCTCACCACACTGATGACGTGAGAAATTTTAAAAAGTTGTATTTCTTTTTGTTGCACGAGCATTCTGAATGGTAGTACATATTGTCTTATGAAAGCGACTTTCACACATCTCACATGCACTGTACTGCTATTCTGCAAAGCTTCAGAGCTTACTCTCCAGGTAGGTTATTAAGTTTTTTAAAAGCAAGTAATCTCCATAGTATCTCCGAAGTCTCAAACAAACCATTAAACAAGTATAGTGGGTCCAAAAACAAAACAGTGTAAGAAACTTCTCTGTGTGGAAGATTTCCAATTTATATATATCTACTTAATCACTGTATATTAATCAGATCAGATAATGGTAGTAGAAGTAGAGAACTTAAACTAATCCTAAGTCAAAAATAATAAAATATATATATATAATTTGAAATAGTATACAGAATTACTAAATATTCAAAAGTAGTCCAAGCAGAGTGGACAGTCGAAAATCATTTATTATGTGCACAGACAAGTGAGCCAAGTAAAACCAAAATAAGAGAACAATAAAATAACAGAATAATAGTTTCCTTACTAGCTTTTTAACTATGTGAATACTTTTTATAAGGCAAGGGAGTGATTTATTGTGCTGTAAAACACAATGTATTGGTGTACATGTTAAATTCACATCCTTCCCCATCAGTGTGACATTTGAGCTGGTCCTGCCCTACTTAGTAGCTGTCATAATAATATAACCCTTATGTACTTTAAATAAAATTAATAATGATGTGGTACCTCTTATTCAACCAGATTATTAAGTCTGTGATTTTATCCAAGACAATATACTACAGGACTGGAAAAACCTTAGACCATTTGGCAAAATAAAATATATGTATAAATATATACATACACATTTTGCATGCAAAAAAAATCCATTGCACTAATCATATTTTATTTCCATAACGTATTGTTAACAAAGATTGCTTTTGCCCTTCTAGACTTCTTCAGTTCTGTGTATAAGAGCCCTAAAAACTATCTACAAAATATTATTGTATAATTAGCTAGTATTGTTATTGCACATCGTAGCCATAGTGGTGCAGCAGTTAGCATTGCCACCTCATAGCAAGTGGTTCTCCAGTTCGATTCTTGGCTGGGGTGCCTTCTGTGCAGAGTCTGCATGTCCTCCCTGTGGTCGCTTGGGTTTCTTCTGGGTGCTCTGGTTTCCTCCCAAAGACATGCTGTAGGTGGATTGGACACTCTAAATTGGCTCTAGGTGTGAATGTGTGTGTGTGTATGCCTTCTGTGGAAGGTTGGGCACTGGGCTGGCAACTTGACACTGTAAAACTCCACTGCCAATCATGAGTGGACAGGTGATCCACTGTGGTGACCCCTAACCAGGAAAAGCCAGACGAAGAAGTTATTACACATCATTTTGAGTAAAGTGGAAAAAAGAATAAGGAAAAAGAAAAAAATGAGTGATGATAGCAATATACACTTCTATTAAAAATTATTTTACATGGTATTTAAAACCAACTGGAAGAATACAATAAAATAAAATTAGTCATGTAAACAATGTGGCATTTTTTTTAAATTCCAGCACACTTTTAAGGGAACAGTAATACGTTAGTCCAGGATTCCTAAAAGAGTTCAGCTTTAAATGCCACGAGTTCACGTTTCTCCAGCATATTCAGGATATCTCCTTCAAGATCACCCATGTTTATGTGATCCAGTATTGGGAACTTAAAACCTACCTACATTCTGCAGAAGTCATTCTATGCATTTTTGGGGGAGCACTGCACTTTCTTGTTTGTTTTGCTTTCCTGTTTTACTTGCATATGCCACACCGACACCCGCATTTTTAAAACTCTGCTCTGTATTTTGGCATACAGTGCAGTGTGAACATCTTTTGTTGGCCTTATTTTACAGTTTTCTGAAATTAGTCCTTCATATTTACCGCTGTTGGTTTTACATGGGTAGAAGTAGAGGATGAATTTAATGAGAAATAGAAAAAGGAGGGGATACAGATGTATTTTTTATTTTTATTTAACATTTGTTTACTGGGAAAGTCCAACTTGGAATGAAGTTAATTTTCAGCAGAGGCTCTGGGAGAAATGCTCCCGATGCACGTCTTTGTAGTGTGGGAGGAAACCAGAGTACCCAGACAAAACCCACACAAACACAGGGAGGACATGCAAACTCTGCACAGAAGGCACCCCAGCCAAGAATCAAACCACCGAACCTCTTACTGTGAGGCGACAGCACTACTGCTGCACCTCTGCACCGTCCAATGACCCAATGCATATTTCTTATACAATGAAAAGGTTTCATTCAGACATGTGACAGAAGCTACTTATTTATGATGCAGTATATGATTATTCAATAATTCTCAGATGTCAGATTGTTACTTTGTCAAACATCAGAAAGGCAAAGAACTATTCAGTCAGCACTGCACAAATAAGTCTGTAGTGTTCACATTAAACTGCATGGCAGCTATTTTTTTTCTGTAGTTGGCTGGAAAACTCTACTATTGATGGAAGTGTGATATGTAAACATGGCAACAGAAGGCCTGGAAGAAAAAGTACTGCATCTTTTCACTAGGTGACCACATACTTAAGCATTACGGTCTCCATTTTTTTCTAAATTTGCACATTGTGACCTTTAGTGTGCTTTTCAGACTATTAGTAATAGTTAAAATAATGAGTTGCAAGTAACTTCAATCTGGCAGATCTACGTTTGAGCCTTGCCTACCTCACTTGCATTGTATGTGACTCTAAGAAAGCCATTTTAAACTGACCAAAACTCTTGTGTCACATTTAAAAGCTGGTATTCATTCCAAGTGGGTCTTATTTCTTAAAAAAAAAATGTTTAATAAATATACTGTGTCCCTTCATGGCAATAAAATATATTTTATATAGTACAGTTACAATCTGTCAGTGTAACATGGTAATATGGCATATCTGGCCGAAAAGTAAAATTAAAGAAATATTACAAAAACAAACAAAATGTCGACTTTACTGTCTGTTGTGTAGAACAATTAATTACAAAAACTATAACTGACAAACACGCTGCACCTCACTACACAATATATAATTTGATGAAACTAGGTCATCAAGCAACAAAAGTTGGCAATGAAACAGACGCTGCCACGTTTATACATCACAAAGCCTACATAACTGTCAGCTAAATTCACATTTGTCTGTGTAGTTGAACTGAGTTCTTAAAAGTAAAGTGAGATAGAAGGTGCTTTAGCACTTCAGTTCTTATTTTCCTTTTGATGTTTTATCCAGCCAAAGTAATATGCAAAAATCAATGACTTCCTGCTGTTTTAGCCAGTATTCTCAGGCATTTCTTTTTCATCATTTAACCAGATTATTTTTTTCTTCAGATAATTTTTTTTACAATGCAGTTTCTCCAGCAAATATGCCTCACCTCTGCATAATTGGTTTGTATTTGGTCTGTTTTGTTGGACTAATTTGAACAATAAATGCTATACTTCTATGAACATGTTTTATTTGCAGTTCCTGCTGCAAGCAGAATAACATTTCATAGACTACAAATTCATTGGGAATGACATGACTGCCTTGTGAGGCTGAAGGAACATTTTAACACCGTACTTTACAATGCAGCCGGGGCACATATTAATTATCAAACAACTCATTAATAAGGTCTAACAGGCTGGGGATCATGGCCTTGAAACTATTCAGCAGGTATATAAAACTGTATCTAATTCTTTTTTTTTTTTTTTTATTATATAAGACATGATTAAGTATGAAGCAAGAAATATAGTCATCCAACGTCAAAATAATAAAGGATATGGTCATACTATAATAACTGAATGAATTAATACAGAAGGTTTCCCTTCAGCTTCTGAGGGCTGTTTGCTCAAGTTTTGTTGCCTTTAAGAAGTATTCTTTTTCTTCAAACTGTAGTGGCCTCAGAATGAACATAATTAAATAAGGGGGTGTGGGAGGGATGAAGTCCCTACATAGGGGAAGTGGAGGGAACTTGCTCCTCTGCATATAATTAAAAATATGATTATTCTAGCAAATAATACAGTG
>NC_056742.1:416612525-416695025 GCF_019279795.1 Protopterus annectens
AGTAATAAGGCTAATTGTCACATGATCATTGCTCTCACTGAAGTGAACAATAAAAGAAGGTCCTCTTTACTGGATATGCAACAGGGTATGATAAAATCCTCTCACCAACGTTTATACTACCGAACTATCATTATAAAACATTAGCATTCGATCATTGTATAAAGTATATGGTGTCATAGACAGAGGATTCAGTGTTTGCCAACATGGAGTGAGGCATGCACTCATCCAAAGTGCTTTATACCCCTTAAGCTTCAGCTTTTTTTCCAAAGGGATGGCAAGTTCTGAACAGGACATTTTGTCTGTTTTAGAAGACTTTGGATTCCAAGGCAAAAAAAAAAAAAAAGAGACAAATACTCAAGATAAAATTGGAGGTAAAGTTGGCTTCATTTAATGTCAGATATTTCAACAAAACTAGGTTGTTTAGAACCCTTCCTTTTCCTGGAGGACTGTGACATCTGTGCCAATACTGACACATGGTTTAGAGATTTAAAAATGCATATCGCAAATTCCAGTGTATACCTTCTTTAATTGTTGCAGATATGGTGGGATAATTGGTATCTGAGTCTCTGCAAATGAAGACCTAAAAGCTAGAAACCAAAAAAGCAGCAGGAAATTCCTCTTATAACAGTTCGTATCAGTGATGTTGAGCATAATAGTATAAGAAAGTACCGTATACTGTTTTATCCCGTAAAGAGCATGAAGGTCTTTTAACTAAGCTTTAGGATGTAAAAATTAATGAAAATTTTATCCTTATGGATTTTAACAACAAATTTAGTCTATAAGCTATTCCATGTTAAATAAATATGTTCAAACATTAACTAAGTATGTGAATTGAAACAATTCAGAATAAACAGTTTAAAATTCAATTAGAGATACAAAATCTTTGATGAGACAGTGTAGCAACTGCCTTATGTACACAGACAACCACCTACTACTACCACCTAGGAACACAATTTTTGAGAGATGCAATTACATTAGGAACCTAGAATCCAAGCTCATTCCCTCACAAGCCAGCATATCTGGCACTGAGAAGGTTATCAACACAATCACTACACCTCAAACACCACCTACACCTGCACACCACACACCCACATATGTGGAGGTCCTCAACAAAAACATACCCTAACAAAGGAGGCCTCTGAGGCAAAAACTTCTGAGGCAAATACACACGCGATCTCCACAGCCCTCCATACCACATACCATGCATAGTTCACACACCTGTGTCTCACAACCACTAAGGCTTAACCATAAACCAAACATATTAGTCATAGGTGACTCCATTGTGAGACACACAGATGTGCCTCTCACCAGGCTGGATAAGGAGAAGGTCACAGTTAGTTGTCTGTCAGGTGCCAGAATCTGCCATATCAGACACGTACTCATCTCTCAATAACAGGTACTGTTATGACTCTGTCATAGTCCATGTTGGTGTGAATGACTTGAGATGTACCTCCCTAGACTATATGAAGAGAGACATGATTGAACTCGCTGAATATGTGTCCCAGGTAAGTATGTCCCTAGCCTTAAGCAGCATTCTACCGTCACCCAGAATGATGCCTGGATACAAACAGAACATGATTGACTTTAACAATTGGCTTAGTTTCTGGTGTCATTCCAGGGGGATCCAGTACCTGACAGCCTGGGAAGATATGACTGACAGACCACGATGCTTTACCAGAGATGGCCTACATCTGTCTCACCTGGGCTTCAGGATTCTGGCAAAGGCTCTTACCTCCCCTATAGTGCCTTTTTTTAGGAAAAGTGATGAGTTTAAAACTACCAACATAAAAATGTCAACAAAACACAAATTAAAGGTCATGCTGCTAAATGCTAGGAGTCTAAACATGAAACTGCACTCATTGCAAGCATTCCTAACCCTGGAAAATGCTGACATATTTGTGGTCACAGGAACCTGGTTCAAAGCTGCAGAGAGCACCCCAGCCTTACCTGATTACTCATCCTATCATACATTCAGATCCCAAACTGTGGGTAGTAAAGCCAAAGGAACTGGAATTTCATTATATATTAAAGACATACACACTTCCAGGCTGGTCAAACAGTATGACACACAGGAGACACTCCAGGTGCAGTTAACTATTGACAAAACCCCCATACAAATCATAGCTAGCTGCCAGCCCCCAAATCTGACCCAAGATGCCCAAACTGCCTGTCTAGACCTCTTTGAGTCTATCAATATTCAACCCTTTACCCTAATCCTGGGTGACTTTAACTACCCAAATACAGACTGGAAGAACTACTCTTGCCAGATCACAAATGCCCAGAGATTCCTCGATTTTGTCAATGTGAATGCTTTGGAACAGCTAGTTGATACCCCCACAAGAGGTGATAATATCTTGGACTTGGTATTAACCAACATGAGTCACCACTGCAGCATCCCTGCAGTATCATCCTCCCTTGTAAGATCCGATGATAAAACGGTCACGTTTGAAGTCACCATCTCTCCCGACTCCCCTCTAGCTAGGGTCAATCAAAAAAACTTCTCCAAAGCCGATTACAGCCTCCTGTGGGATGGTATAAACAGCTTTACAGCCCCCTCCCCCTCTCTAGGAACTGGCACCAGTATCCAAAACTATACCAAACTGCTATATGAACATTTGGGTCTACCTGAAAACACCGACATGCAAAAACACCGACAACGAGATAATCAACACCACAAAACCGAAAGTTCAAACACGAAACTTCATATGCCCGACAAACCACAATCCCGACAATCAACAAAACAAAACAAATACCTTTTCCGTAAATCACACACACAACACAAGCACACCAAAAACCTTACAAACCTACACTAAACCTTAGATACACAACTATTTATGCACTAACCTTAACCCAAACCCTAAGCCTAAGGTTTGTCACTATCGCACACTCACCTAACCTGCGCCCTAACCCTAACTCACTTAACCTGCCCCTAACCCTAAAGTCTATCACTATCACACACTTACCTTACCCACACCCTAACTCACTTAACCTGTCCCTAACCTTAAAGGCTGTCACTATCGCACACTTACCTTACCCGCACCCTGAGCTTAACGTCCGTCACTATCACACACTTACCTTAACATGTCAGTGTTCTCGGCATTGGGATTTCATCAGTCATCTCCATTGTCGATCTTCCGGTGTCGGTTATCTTGTTGTCAGCATTGTCAGCTTTCGGTGTTTTCAGGTAGACCTGAACATTTATATAGATGCATGGAATCAGGAATACCTGACAGGACTAAATCATCCTCCACAAATAAGAGTAAACCTGTCTGGTGGACATCTGCAATAAATAAACTCTATAACAAAAGAAAAAATTGCTGACCAGGACAAAGAAGGAGCAGGTGCCCAGTTGGAAGCAACCTTTCCTTAGCCTAAACAAGCAAATAAGAGCACTAGTGAAATCCTCTAAAGCAAACTTTGAGTCCAAATTGGCAACATCTACTAGAGACAATCATAAGGCCTTCTTCACATATTACATAATCTCCAAGGTAGCACCCAGATTTGGTCAGAACTGATGGTCAAGGACACCACATATGCAAATGCTGTAGATATAGCAAACTTGCTGGCTGACAAATTCAGTGAAAATTTCACCCCTCTGTCCCCCCCATCAGTAAATCAGGACATTCCCAGTACCTGCCTCCTTCCCCTTATATCTAGGGATCAGGTCATCACTGCTTTCTCAAAGGCAAAAAATACAGCCTCCATGGGACCTGATAACATCCTAGGCTGCATCCTACATGAACTCAGGCAGGAACATGCAGCACCACTAGGCACCCTATTCAACCAAAGCCTGAGTACCGGTTTTGTCACAACTGAGTGGAGGACAGACACTGCCATCCCTTTGCACAAAGGTGGAGTGTCCACTGATCCATGAAATTATAGACCCATCAGCCTAACTAGCCTGATCTGCAAGGCCATGGAACGGATTATCATGGACCTCATTAACAAGGACATTGGCAACCTCCAAACACTCAATCCCACACAGTTTGGCTTCATCAAGGGGAGGTCATGTCTGTTAAATTTGGTTGACTTTTTTGAGACAGTCACCAATGCCATGGATAAGGGGAAGACAGTGCACACTGCCTACCTTGACCTGGCCAAAGCCTTCAACACTATTCCCCACTTGGGCATAATAGATAAACTCTCTCAACTAGGCATCAGTCCATATGTTACCAGAAGGGTAGCCAACTGGCTCACTGATAGAACTCACCTAGTCAAAATAGGGGGAGCCACTTCAAGCTGTAGACCCGTATCGAGTGGCACACCCCAGGGTTCAGTCTTGGGGCCTCTATTATTTGGGATATACTTTTCTGAGGTACAGGCCAAAACCAGTGGGCTATGGCTGACCAAGTTTGCAGATGACTGCAAGTTGGGAGCTGTCATCAATTCCCCTAGTGACATGGACATCCTCCAAGAGGGTCTCATCCAAACAAATGATGGCGCCAGAAACATGGCCTTAAGCTGAATATAAAAAAATGCATCATCATCCCCTTTGGGGACAGAGATGTCTCCACAAATTTATCACATTAATAACAACAAAATTCTAAGCACACAGTCAGTCATGAGGGATTTGGGCACCCAGATTGATAGCAGTCTGACTTTTGACCACCATGTTGCTTCCATTGTACGGAAAGCTTTCTACATGGCCCACCTCATAAGTAAGAGTATTTCATCCAGGGACAAGGAGGTCAAAAGCATCCCTGTATTCTTCCCTTATAAGGCCCATTATTGAGTACAACACCCCATTTGGCATGTACCTCACAAAGCACATGCAGCAGCTGGAGAGACTATGGAGGTTCCTCACCAGGAGAATCCAGGGCCTCAAAAATCTACCACACACAGAAAGGCTAAGAGCCCTATGCCTCTACTCTGTTTCATACAGACTCCTCAGAGGTGACCTCTGTCTGGCATACAACGTGATCTTGGACCCTGCCTTGATGGGACTGCTGCATATCCGCAAGTCAAGCTCCACTCGAGTAACCCACACACATGGCCTCAACCTGGTGTGTGACATCAATAGGACTTGCTGGTGGGACAAATTTGCATCCCAGAGACTCCCCCATCTATGGACTAGATCCCTCTCCACGTCAAGCAGAGTACCTCTTTACCCCTTTTTAAGCGCAATCTGGATAAATGGATGGGAAATAGAAAATACATCCCTGGGATTCCACCCGTGTCCCTGCTAGACAGGGGCATTGGGTGCTGATTTATCTATGCATGGACTAAACTCTTGGCTAGGCTTATAAGGGCCTCTGGGCCAATAGCCTAGTAACTTCCTATGATCCTATGATATTATGCTGACAAACCAATGATCTCTCTGCTACTGATCTATAACTATACCCTCTGTGATTATAATAGACCATACAGTCATAATCTACAAGCAAAATAAAACACTGTCATGAATAAATTATCATTCCTAGAGTTTACCTACAGAAACTATGATGCAATAAATGACAGACTTATGTTGACTGGCATACTGTCCTCTAAGACCTAAACCATTGTGCTCAGCATGCATTCAATGAGATCTAAGAAATTAACTTCTGTATTCAAGAGCACATACTGGTAAGACACAAAATAAAAAAAAAGTAAATTTAACATAAAGCTCTTTTGATGGAATTCCAACAGCTGTAAATCCAGCAGTACAGGATTTAGTTCCCTCAGCCCTTATTTGCCTGCTGTCTGACCTTGAGCAAACCTCTTAACCAGACACTGCTCCTGGGTCATCCTTGTAAAGGAAGTGCATGTCCAGTGGGCCTACCTGGTTAACAAGTGGGTTATTATTATTATTATTATTATTATTATTATTATTATATAAGCTATAAAACAGAAAACAATGGCACTATTTAGCTTTAAATAATTAGCATGTAATAATAGTAAGTCTAGATTAAGTAAAGAAGAAAAACCCTTCCTGCAATACTGCCGTCACAGACCACATCTCAAACACAGAAAACAGTTGTTAATACATACACACACACACACACACACACACACACACACACACACACACACACACACACACACACACACACACACACACTCTCACACAAACACACACAACATATCTATCTAGCTTATTGCCTACTCTAACCCTAACACTCAGGCACTGCCATATCACTCAGATGCATCATTTGTTTGTCTGACCCTAATCCTAACCCTAGTTTATGCACACACACACACACACACACACACACACACACACACACACACACACACACACACACACACACACACACACACACACACACACCATACCTCTCAACCTGTTAGAACAAGAAATCTGGACAAAGTCATAAATAAAAGTGGGGCAAAGGCCTAAAAATAGGGACACTTTTTAAATATTGTTCTTACAAACCTAGAGTTGATAGAATAACAAGCTTTGAATTAGTATGAATTTTCTGAAGAGTATGAAGTCTGAAACTCAAATGCCTGACATTATTTTCTAACTTCAGTCTTTAATGATTTGTTACTAATTTACCAGAAAACCACAATATTATGAATAACAGACCAAAAATATTGGGCAAAAATCTGGACATTCTGCAAAAATCTGTACAGTTGAAAGGTATGACACACACACACACACACACACACACACACACACACACACACACACACACACACACACACACACACACTCCTGCCCACCTGCCCCCAAAGCCACACTTACCTCCATCTTCCTTATGGGTACTCAAGGGAAAAGCGTGATTAAATAAGCATTTAATCTTTTGTTTAATGAATTGTCACTTAAGACATAGGCAAATATACATTTATATAAAAGAAAACAAACCAAGTTAAAATGTTTAGTTGCAAATGTACATCACATACATTATTTTATACAATTATCATCAATCCAACATTACATGGATTGCTCCATTCCTGCCTACCCTTGATCCTCGCTCCTTCTCCAAAACATTATCCTGCATGTATTGTTCCCACATTTTCCATTTTTTCTGTGTCATTTGCTCCTACCCTTCTCTAAAGATCCCACTTCCATTTTTATCTCAGTTACAATATTCACTACTTTAAATATAGCTGGTTTAGACTTTGATTTCCATTTTCTACTAATTATTTTTTTGGCAGCCACCAGAATTAAACTTAACAAAACCATACTATATCTAGGCAGTTCAGATCGTGTATCCCAGCTCAGAAATAATTTCCTTAGTTGTACCCATTTGCTCATGCAATATTTCTGACAGAATACTTTGTAGGAAATTTTTAAAATCTGCCAACTCATTACACTCTCAAAACATATGTTCCCAGTTACCTGTTTCTTCTCCATCACACCTCTAACATTTGCCACCTAAGGCAAAATTCATTGGAGTCTGCTTGGGGTATAAAAATACCTACGCAAACACTTCTGAGCAAAAATCCTACATCTTCTATACTTTTTGCATATTTGGGAACCATGCATATATCCTACCATTGTTTCCTTGTGAATTACTTATCCAATCTCTCTCACCGATCTTTTCTAACCTCTTCTGATTGGTTCCTATAGTTATCGTGCAATATTTTAAATGGCCTACTAACTATCCCTTTTTTAACAGTAGCTTCTGTTCCAGATTCAACTAAAAATTCTATCAGAGCAGGTGTTTCACTTAGGATTCCCTGACCCCTTTCTCTTTGGCTATAATCTGATATCAGTCCCGATAGCGAAGACAGTCTCTAGCCTCTGTCCAAATGTCTTCTTGGCCTCTTCCCATTCTATTACGTTTCCCTCTCTAGTTATTTCCCCCCAGTACCTTGGATCCTTTGCCAGTTTGCTCCAGTAAATTCCAACCCACTCTTGCCTGTTTTCTGTACCCCTAACGGCAGTAATCCCTACTGACAGAATCGCCTTTCACCATTCTCATGTTGGCTTAGTTCATAGAATACTTTCTGCTGCTTTACAAATATTATATTCTGTGTGACTATTGTTATTCTATTTAAGCATCTGCCTCCAAAATCCCACTCTCTCATTTCTTGAATTCCGCCCCTGCTTCATCATGGCTCTCCACTTTGAATTATAGTTTGCTGCTTATGTTATGTACATGAGCCTTAACTGTGTAGCTCTAAAATATCCCTTCAGATCAGGTAATCCTAAACTATCTTGTTCTGTTGGAAGACTCACCTTATCCCACTTGACCTTGCCATCTTCCCTTTCCTGATATACCTGACCTGGATATAAAACTAAAAGGACTGAAAACATTTTCACTGCTTATAGTTTGCTATCCATGTCCATAAACATAAGCTTCCAGTTTCTCAATTTTTTAATAATCTTTTGTTTATTCTCTTTCCCCCATACCTCTCAACCTCTTAGAGCAAGAAACCTGGACAAAGCCATAACTAAAAGTGAGACAAAAGTAAGATATAAGGTTTTGGGAACTGTTTTCTTTCATTTTTGCTGTTATAAGTGACTTTGAATATACTGTGACCTGTTTTTGCCTCTTCTGATATTATGGGCAGTCGGTAAAGACTGCAACGTTAGTGCCTGCTATAAGACTGTGTCTACTGTTTGGATCAGTGTCTTTACCTAAGTGACTGCATTTAATTGTGAAGAGATTGCACATGGAGGGTATCTTGCCTACATTTTAACTGTTGACTGGCATTAGCATGTAGTCGCAAAGACCATACAGCCTTGATATATTTCTGTGACTGTTAAAGCATTATTATACCTGCTAAACCTCCTCAGTAAGACTGTGATATCCCAGTCTTCACTGAGTTTCAGGTTGTGTCTACTATTTTCCTAAATTACTGCATATAAGGTGCTTATTGCTGAGAATTGCTAAATGTCATCTTCAGTGGTTTTGTTAACTGTATTTTACTCCCTACTCTGGTAGCTCTTCACTTTAACTAATCTCTAATCTCTCCTATCCTGCTACCCTTTTCTCCTGTCTGTCCCTACAATACTTCTAGTCCAAGCTAACATCTTCATCCTACTCCTCTCATTTCTTTGTCCCTACAGTATTCCTGTTCTAAGCTAATATTTTCTTCCTTCTCCCTCATTTCTCTTTCTATTCATAGCCCTACTTAGCCTATTCCTTTATTATAACATACTACTACCTTGCTGCAGCTAAATCCTGCTTTTACTCACCCCATACTTATCCCCTGTCTCTTTGTTTTTCAGGTCCCTGCCACCAAACAATTTAAGGACATTGCTAACCCCAGTCAGATTTGAAGACCACCCACTGCCTTTATGAGTGTATTTCCTTCAGTGGAATTCCTATCCAGCAACAGTGCAGTAAATTAACAACGCATGTTACACTGTGTATTTACTAATCCTAACATTCTATACCCACTGGATGTAGAATATAACCTTGTGCCTACTGTGTGCCTCATTAAAGTACTGCCCCTGCTCAGCTATAGCATTCCCCGTATACCTCATCCCACTACCCCTCCTCTCTCTAGGCTTTAAGTCACTCACCTTCCCACATAACCTTACACCCATCCATTTCCTCTGCTAGCTCTTTCCCTCTACTCTCATGCACTGATGCAATCAATCATATCTCTACCTACCACCTGTTTGTTTCCTCCCTCTGCCCTCTCTCTCCCACATAGACTCCCTTTGGCCTCTGTCTCCCATATAGAATCCCCACTCTCACCTTTCCCTATCATAGTCTCTTTCATTCACCTCCATAGCCTTGCTCCTAGCCTAGAGACTGTCATTTCCTCTGCTTAGATTTGTGTAAAACCCAATCCAAAACAGGAACTTATGACATTAAATATGACATTATCTCCCCTGTGCTGAAGTATCTGACCTCCTCACTGATTGTTTTTTTCTTCTTGTTTGCTGAACCTACAGAAAGGTGCTGCCTCACTCAGTTCGCTCCCCTACTCTACCCTACCCCCATTCCTGACCACCCCCACATCAATTACATTTATAGTTATAGACCACTCCCCTCAACACAACTCACTCCCAATTAACCAATCAAACCTCACCAATCATACCCCACACTTGAATACTCCACCACACCCCTATTCAACACCTGACTAGTATAGCTACTATCACTCCTACACCAACCAAACTACTCCTACAACTCAACATAATGTCCTATATATATATATCACACCCAACTACTAAAAGTATTATGTTCCTCATTAACTATCTTTTCTCTCCTCCTGCTGTCAATCCTTTCCTCCTATCACACACAACTTAATATCACCTTCCCACCAACATAGCAAACTGAATCCACAACCAGTCCTAGAAAAGGACGTTACCCTATATCACCCTGCAACCTTTCCTCCATCCAATCTTTTTCCTCCCTATATAATACTCTTAAATACAAAACTGGCCCTCCACCCTCCCAGAAACAAACATATTACACAAACTAAACATACTCTATCTATACCTACGCCAAAAACTAACTTGCTGTGGGGACATCCACCCTAATCCAGGACCCAACAAATCTAACCACAGAACCTTTGAACTAAATCCTCTATGTCTAAGGCCATCTTCATCTCTCCTCCTTTTAAACATTAATATTAGAAGTATTCTTAATAAAACCCAGGACCTTCATGCCTTACTAGCTCTATACAAGCCATAAGTTGTTGTGCAACAGAAACGTGGCTCAAACCTGAGCACCATGATAATGAAATTACTGCCCCTGGGTACAATATTATATGAAGAGACAGATCAGGCAAAAAAGGAGGTGGTGTTGCAATACTATTCCAAAACCACCTCATCATTGAACAATTTGAGTGCAATTCCCTAGAAATAAAAGACATAGAACTAATTCTAGCCAAATTAAAAGTTAACTCCAACAAACAAATAATTATTGCAGGTGGATATATCCCACCAGGTAATAATGCTATCATACTGGAAAGCCTACTAAACTAGATGTCATCCTCCCTTCCACATAAAACCATACTATTAGGAGACTTTAACATTGACTGGTCTGACTGTTCCAGCCAAAATCCCACCACCCATATTAACCTCCATGGGTTTAACCAAATTATAATTGTTTATTTATATTTATTTATTTATTTATTTATTTATCATTTGTTGACCGGGAAAGTCCGACTAGGTTCCACAGAGCCTGTTTTCAGCGGAGGCCCGGGGAAAAATGCTCCAGATGCATGTCTTTGGAATTGCCCCCACAAGAACTGACAAAACCTCCAAATGCCAGTCTATCTTAGACTTGATTCTGCTATCAGACCCCACATTGGCTCAACAATCAGGCTGTCTTCCTGACAGTCTGAGTAACCATCAAGCGACCTACTTAATTAGGAATTGTTCCCACCACAATAAACAACCCATCCTCAGAGTAGTACGTAACAAAAAGACCTACAGAGCTAATGACCTAATCAACTCACTAAAATGCTGCAACTGGACTCCCTTAAAATAACTACCTCTAGATGATGCCATGCAGTACTTCAACTCAATCTTCCTGGAAATCCTAAACTGCCATGCACCCCCCAGAACTATTAGAATCAAAACTAACTCTGCCCCATGGCTAACAAAAAATACTAAAACCATAATGAAAGAAAGGGGCAAAGCCTGGTTACAATTCCACAAGCAAAAAAAAACACCACCTCAAGACAGACTTATCTTGAACTCCACAACAAATCTAAAAAATGAATACAATGTGACAAAACTAATTACCATATAACCATGCAAGAAAAATATGCTCACCACCCTCAAAACTTCTGTGCCACTATAAATACTTTACTGCACCTAGGTAAATCCACCACTCCTACCCCTTTATTACCAAACAACCATGACAATATCCCCACCCAATTTAACAAATTCTTTACTGAAACAGTCCAAGCCCTAGCCAACACTCAAAATACTGCTAGCAGCCCCTTATCAGCAGAGACCCCTCCCACTTCAGTGCAACAAACAACTCCTCCAGTTTTTCCCTGGACCTAGTCCCCACTAATACAGTTGCTAAACTCCTCAAAAAACTGAAATCAACCACTCTGGCAACTGACAATCTACCTGCAAACTTCCTTCAATTAACAGCTGAAGCTATAGCCTATCCAGTGTCCATTCTCATAACCAGGTCAATATCAGAATGTAATGTACCTCACTCCTGGAAAATATCACATATTATACCATTACACAAAGGGGGTAAGTCCCTTGAGCTTACCAACTACTGCCCTATTGCAATCCTATCATCTCTATCAAAAATGTTAGAGAGAGTAGTTCATTCACAACTAATGCAGTACCTCCTTAAGAATGACCTGCTATCCACATCCCAGCATGGCTTCCATCCCTCCCATAGCACTACTACAGCACTACTGTCCTTTACCAACATTGTCAATCACCATAGAAACAGTGGACTATTTGTATCCTCAATATTCTTAGACTTATCAAAAGCCTTTGATATGGTGAACCATAGTATGCTTCTAGAAACTCTATCTTCCCTTAACATAAACTCGTCCACCATATCTTGGTTCAATAACTACTTATCAAACCATCAGCAGGCTGTTCTATGGCAAGAGCAATTGTCCCCCTTATTATCTGTAGGCATAGGTGTCCCACAAGGGTCCATACTAGGGCCTTTGCTATTCTCACTCTTTACTAACCAGATAGCTTCATCCTCACTCTCTGCCTCAGTAGTGCAATATGCAGATGATACCACTATTATATGTGCCTCCCACACCCTACACGAGCTAAAAACCATAACCCAAAAAAACTTTTCCTTTGCAGAAGCATGGTTCACTAACATAAAACGTATTCTTAACCCCCCTCCCCCCCCAAAAAAAAATCATTCTCTTTAGCCCTGGCAGATCTCCTCTACTAAATAATGATTTTACCATAACATCTAAAGATAACATACAAATCACCCCAACAACACACACAAAACTATTAGGTGTTGAAATTGATAAAAATTGAAAATTTTACGTACTCATAGCCCAAACAAGAATGTTAATAAAAATCTTGGTCTCCTATACAGGAACAGACAGTTAATCACTAAACCTACCAAAGCCACCTTAGCATGGACTCACCTCTTATCCATTCTCCTTTATTCCTCCCCTATCTTAACTAACCTTCGCCGCACTGAACTAAGCAAATTGGAATCCTGCTACAACAAGATTGCCAAGTTTGCTACCGATGCTTCTCATAGATCCCATCACTGTCTTGCTACCAATGCTTCTCATAGATCCCATCACTGTCTAGCTACCGATGCTTCTCATAGATCCCATCACTGTCTAGCTACTGATGCTTCTCATAGATCCCGTCACTGTCTAGCTACCGATGCTTCTCATAGGTCCCATCACTGTCTAGCTACCGATGCTTCTCATAGATCCCATCACTGTGTAGCTACCAATGCTTCTCATAGATCCCATCACTGTCTAGCTACCAATGCTTCTCATAGATCCCATAACTGTCTAGCGACCGATGCTTCTCATAGATCCCATCACTGTCTAGCTACTGATGCTTCTCATAGATCCCGTCACTGTCTAGCTACCGATGCTTCTCATAGGTCCCATCACTGTCTAGCTACCGATGCTTCTCATAGATCCCATCACTGTGTAGCTACCAATGCTTCTCATAGATGACATCACTGTCTAGCTACCGATGCTTCTCATAGGTCCCATCACTGTCTAGCTACCGATGCTTCTCATAGATCCTATCACTGTCTAGCTACCGATGCTTCTCATAGGTCCCATCACTGTCTAGCTACCGATGCTTCTCATAGATCCCATCACTGTCTAGCTACCGATGCTTCTCACAGATCCCATCACTGTCTAGCTACCGATGCTTCTCATAGGTCCCATCACTGTCTAGCTACTAATGCTTCTCATAGGTCCCATCACTGTCTAGCTACCGATGCTTCTCATAGGTCCCATTACTGTCTAGCTACCAATGCTTCTCATAGATCCCATCACTGTCTAGCTACCGATGCTTCTCATAGGTCCCATCACTGTCTAGCTACCGATGCTTCTCATAGATCCCATCACAGTCTAGCTACCGATGCTTCTCATAGATCCCATCACTGTCTAGCTACCAAAGCTTCTCATAGATCCCATCACTGTCTAGCTACCAATGCTTCTCATAAGTCCCATCACTGTCTAGCTACTGATGCTTCTCATAGATCCCATCACTGTCTAGCTACCGATGCTTCTCATAGATCCCATCACTGTCTAGCTACCGATGCTTCTCATAGATCCCATCACTGTCTAGCTACCGATGCTTCTCATAGATCCCATCACTGTCTAGCTACCGATGCATCTCATAGACCCCATCACTGTCTAGCTACCGATGCTTCTCATAGATCCCATCACTGTCTAGCTACCGATGCTTCTCATAGATCCCATCACTGACTAGCTACAGATGCTTCTCATAGGTCCCATCACTGTCTAGCTACCGATGCTTCTCATAGATCCCATCACTGTGTAGCTACCGATGCTTCTCGTAGATCCCATCACTGTCTAGCTACCGATGCGTTTCATAGATCCCATCACTGTCTAGCTACCGATGCTTCTCATAGATCCCATCACTGTCTAGCTACCGATGCTTCTCACAGATCCCATCACTGTCCAGCTACCGATGCTTCTCATAGATCCCATCACTGTCTAGCTACTGATGCTTCTCATAGATCCCATCACTGTCTAGCTACCGATGCTTCTCATAGATCCCATCACTGTCTAGCTACCGATGCTTCTCATAGATCCCATCACTGTCTAGCTACCGATGCTTCTCATAGATCCCATCACTGTCTAGCTACTGATGCTTCTCATAGATCCCAAGACTGTCTAGCTACCGATGCTTCTCATAGATTCCATCACTGTCTAGCTACCGATGCTTCTCACAGATCCCATCACTGTCCAGCTACCGCTGCTTCTCATAGATCCCATCACTGTCTAGCTACCGATGCTTCTCATAGATCCTATCACTGTGTATCTACCGATGCTTCTCATAGATCCCATCACTGTCCAGCTACCGATGCTTCTCATAGATCCCATCACTGTCTAGCCCTCAAGCAACTTAACTGGCTTGAGTTACCCCAACTACTCCCACTCAACCAGCTCTCAATGCCTCACAAGCTCTACTACTATCCCAACAAAACCCTGCACTTCAGAATCTAATTTACCCCTATACCACCACTACAACCTTAAGATCTAGTTATCAGAACCACATACATGTCATCAAACATAAAAATGATGCTGGTAAATCTCTCTTTGCCTGCTCCATTGCCAGAACCTGGAATTCACTCCCAAGCCACTTAACTTCCACCACCTCTACTTCCCAATTTAAAAAACTTCTCAAAACCCACTACATAAATAACTGGCACTGCTCATGTTACTCCCCAGGCTAGGCCAAACCACTGCACTGTTACTAGGATTCTGCTAAGGATCAAATGGTTGATCCCCGAGTCCCATTTGTAAAAATATTTACATGGGTATTGGCTTACTACCAGAAATGAAGACATTGTTAATCTCTGCTACCTATGCTCAAATATATTCTTAACACATATGACTCTGTTTTCTTCTTTGGTACTGTTTCTGTCTCCTTGAAACTGTAGTAGTGTTGGGAGCTTTTCTCCCCAGGCCTAGCTATGCTCAAATGTAATGTATTTTTAATGTATTTTTTAAAATGTATTATACTATGTTTTCTTATATAAGACTGTTTTATCTCTTTTAACTGAATTAATGTTTAGAGCTTTTCTCCCCGGGCCTCCGCTGAAAATGGACCTGTGTCCAGTCGGACTTTCCCGATAAACAAATGTAAAATAAAAAAAAAAATAAAAATAAAAAAAAGCCCCAAAATAGGGACAATTTTTAAATACTGCTCTTACAAACTTAGAAAGTTGATAGAATAACAAGTTTTGAATTAGCATAAATTTTATGAGGGATATGAAGTCTGAAATTCAAATGTCTGTCATTATTTTCTAACTTAAATCTTTAATGATTTACCACTAATTTGCCACAAAACCACAATTGTATGAAAAATGGACCAAAACTATGAGGATAAAATTTGGACATTCTGTAAAATCTGTACAATTGAGGGTTTATGCTTTCCACATATCCTTAGCTGATATAACAGAATCCCTTTAAAATCATACTCCTAAATCTTAATTTATTCTGTCTCCATTCTGTCTCCATAAATATTGGTATCACTGAACCGATTCATGTGTGGGTACATGGTTTAAAGCTATTGTGACGACCGCGCCCTGGCCCAGCAATCAAGGAGCCTCACTCCTCACCACTAACACCAGGGAGGTCGTCTCATAGAAGAGAAAAAAGGATAACTAATACACACAGTAAAGTACAGTTTCTCTTAAGTGCACACAGAGATCACAGTCAGTCTGGGGCTGGTTGCTCCCTTGCTCACCAGGTCTCCAATAAGACTCCCCACTGGCACAGCTATAAGGTCCAGGTCTCAGCCTAACTGGGCAAGCTAAAATCTTCAGTACCCTCTCTGTCCAACCTGTTCTTTGTGTCCCTGCCAAGTAGCTGACACAACACACACACACACTTTGAGATAAGTATTTATACAACTTCACAGACACTCCTGGGAAAGGCTGACACAGATTCTCGAACTGTGCCCCTTTACCCAGACTATACGGTAGTAATTGCTGCCACCACCCAGTTAATAATATCAGCTACTAAAAGGCCCTAAAAAGGGTGTCCAATTATTACTGTGCAATATTAATATCCAATGGTAGTATGACTAACAGTCAAGGCTTACTTTAGAGTGGCTTATTACAATAATCTCTATAAATATGCAATGTACTCTGGAGCTTATCTCTACACAAATCAGTCACAGGTAGAAGGTTTTAAAAATATTTAACAATAATTAAAACACAAGACAAAACTACTACACCACAGAGATATCTAAGAGTTCAGAGATCACACAGAAACTTAAAATAATACAGTAGGACAGGTCTGATTTCAAAGAAAAATACCTAATTAATCTTTACTAGCTTTAACTATTCCTAGAAAAATCACAGTGCTAAAACTTACATGTGAGCATAAGGCAAAGTGCTGATAAGTTAGACGTCCAAAGTCAAAATGCTTCCAGTCTCTTGTGAGAAATAGTATTTAAACATTACTCACAAACATGTCTCTAAGGCCCTCCCAAAATTACATAATTTTTGACAGGTTTTCCCAGTATTCATATTGCATCATCTTAACACCTGGTCTGAGTTCTCAGGCCACAAACTGCATTATTTAGCAATCTAACACTTCCTCAGAAACTTACAACAATACAAGACATTTCACACATACATTCTAGCAGAAACCAGAGCAATAAAACACATTCCATATCTAAATTCTGGTCATAAACTTTAGCCTTAAAACAATGGCATGAAACCTTCATCCAACTGCACTGGAACCGACTTGTAAAACATTAATGAGATTCATAAGATCTTTTCAATTTCAAAAGACACATTTAAAATACTTGGCTTGGTTTTCCTTACAGCAGATGGCATTGTTGCAACAATCTTGAAGTTCACATTTTACAGTGTTTTCTTACATTTAAAACACAAGCCTGTATTTTACATTTATTTACAAATGCCAGAATTATATATTAAATTCTATTTGACTAGGCTGGCAGCCTTTGCCCATCTCTTCCCAATCGTCACTTCTATTCCCCCCCCGGGGAACTCAAGCAAGTTTTTCAAATGCCCCTTGAGAAACATCGCTTGAGAGTGTCAGGTCTATCCAGGTGCACCCCACTCCATTCCCTGTCTTGGGAGCCCATCTGCATTGGCATTTCTACTCCCACTGTGGTGCTGTACTGACAAATCATATGCTTGCAACCCCAGACTCCATCTTAGCAACTTGGCATTTTGCTGACTGGCTCTGTTTAACCATGTTAAGGGGTTGTGATTTGTCATCACAGTGAATTTTCTTCTATACAGATAAGGCTGAAGTTTTTGTAGTGCCCACACTATGGCTATTAATTCCTTTTCTACCGCTGCATAGCATTCCTCCCTAGGTTGGAGCCTATGACCGAGATAAATCACTGGGTGCTCTTCTCCCTCTGAAGAAATCTGGCTAAGTACAGCTCCCACCCAATAGTTTGAAGCATCCACCTGCACAACAAAGTCTTTGCTGTAGTCTGGACTGGCTAACACAGGGGGTCCTCCCAAAGCTTCCTTAAGCTTCTGAAATGCCTGCTCACATGCTTATCTGGCCTGTTCTTCCTTGTCAGGTCTGTGAGGGGAGCAGCTATGGTACTATAATTGGGAATGAACTTTCTGTAGTACCCTGCTGTCCCCAAGAATGCCCTCATCTGCTTTTTGGTAACAGGTGCAAGCCATGCCTGAATAGCTTCCACTATGGCAGGTTCTGGCTTTATCTTACGACTCCCAACTCTATGTCCTAGGTAGGAGACCTCTGTCATACCCACCTGACATTTGCTCAGCTTAATGGTCAACCCTGCCCTCTGTAGTCTGCTGAGCATCTCCCTGACATGCTGAAGGTGCTCTTGCCAGGAATGGCTGTAGATAGCAATATCATCCATGTAAGCAAGGGAAAACCCTCCTGCTCCTGCTAAGATATGACCTACCAGCCTCTGGAAAGTTGCTGGAGCATTCCTCATCCCAAAGAGCATCTTTGTGAACTCATACAAGCCAAAAGGAGTCACAAAGGCTGACTTCTCCCTAGCACTGGGAGTCAAGGGCACCTGCCAGTAACCCTTGGTAAGATCAATGGTTGTAAGATACTTAGCCCCACCCAGCTGCTCTAGGGTCTCATCTGTCCTAAGCATGGGGTAAGCATCTGACTCTGTGTGACTGCTTAATTTCCTGTAATCCACACAGAACCTGGTGCTGCCATCCTTCTTTGGCACCAGTACCACTGCTGAGGCCCAGGGGCTGTTGGACTCTTGAATTACCCCTAGTTCCAACATCTCCTGTACCTCCTCCTCCAGAGTCTGTTTGACTCTCTCAGGCACCCTATAAGGGTCTTGCCTGATAGGCCTTTGGGGTCCTGTATCCAGCTGATGCTGCACCAGGTGAGTGCTCCCTGGTTTCCCGGTGAACATGACTCCAAACTCCTGCAACATTGCTCAGGTTTCTTGGACCTGGGTAGGAGATAGCTGCTGGGACATTGCTACCCCTTCCAGCAAGGTGTCAGCTCGAGCCTCACTGAGGAGATCAGTCACAAGATTTCTCTCAGCCTCCTCCTGCAATCCACTGCAAATGCTCAACACAAGGGCCTCCCTATCATGGTAAGTTTTCATCATGTTAACATGGTACAATTTGTGCCCCTGCCATCTGCCTAGCACTTCCACCATGTAGTTAACATTACTTACCTTTCTTATCACCTTGTAGAGTCCCTCCCAAGCTCCTTGCAGCTTGTTGTGTCTGACAGGAATGAGAACCATCACCTGCTGCCCTACAGCATGCTCTCTAGCTCGAGCATTCCTGTCATACCACACCTTTTTCTGTTGTTGGACTTCTGCCAGGTTCTCCTGGGCCAGGCCAATGAGTTCCCTGAGCCTTGT
This sequence comes from Protopterus annectens, assembly GCF_019279795.1. Classification (NCBI taxonomy): domain Eukaryota; kingdom Metazoa; phylum Chordata; order Ceratodontiformes; family Protopteridae; genus Protopterus; species Protopterus annectens. The sequence goes on from NC_056742.1 coordinate 416,631,901, forward strand.
CCTGAGGTTCAGGACATATGCCACAACAGACTCCTTGTGAGACTCACACTTACCTTCCCACTCATCTCAAATTAAATCTAGAGGTCCCCTCACCCTATGCCTATACAGCAACTCAAAGGGTGAAAAACCTGTGGATTCCTGGGGAACCTCTCTATAAGCAAACAACAGATGGGGCAAATATTTGTCCCACTCCCTCTTAAACTGATCTGCAAATGCCCGTAGCATGGACTTGATTGTAGAGTTTAACCTCTCAACAAGACCATTAGTCTGGGGATGCTAGGGGGTGGTCTTCATGTGCTTCACCCCACAGGACTTCCACAGACAAGCCAGCAGGTCTGACATAAAAGTGGCACCTCTGTCAGACAGTATTTCCTTTGGGAAACCTACCCTGCTGAAAATCTCGAGCAAAGCATTTGCCACCTTCTCTGCCTCAATGGAGGACAAAGCCACTGCCTCAGGGTATCGTGTAGCATAATCTACAATCACTAGGATATACTTTTTCCCTGTGGAACTTGGGGTACTCAGAGGACCCACAATATCCATAGCTACCCTCTGAAATGGCTCCTCAATCACAGGCAAAGGCATCAAAGGAGCTCTCACATTGTCTCCTGCCTTGCCTACTTTTTGGCACTGCTCACAGGTCCTGCAGTACCCTGTTACATTTCTGGAAATTCCAGGCCAATATAAGTTTTGCATAATACACCTCTTTGTACATTTTATGCCCATATGACTTGCAAAGGGAATATCATGGGCCATGGCTAGAAGCTCCAGATGGTAAGCTCTAGGCACTACCAACTGCTGTACTCTCTCACCTTCTAGCCCTCCCTCAGGGGTCCACTCTCAGTACAGTAACCCTTTGTTACCATATACAGATTCCCCCTTCCCTTGAGAATCAGGTGCCTCCCTAGCTACTTGACTCTGGCCTTGCAATGTAGGGTCTGAGAGCTGAGCCTGTCTCAAGTCTCTCCTTGTAACCCTTTCAAGCTCCCCTTCCACAGGTAGTCTGGCATCCTCTGACAGCAGTGCCTCTCTGTCAGCCTGGGTACTACTACACACCTCTTCCTTTGCAGTTACCCTGTCCAAGGGAACATCAGTACCCACAAGCAGCTGTGGCTCATATTCAGTCTCACAGCTACAGCATAGCTCACTCCCTGAAGTAACCACCTCAGCAGTCCTGGCTGCAAGTATGCAGTCTGTCTTGGTCTTCACCAGGCTACCAGACCCACATGCTTGTCTCCTAGCCTCACTGCATGTAATTGCATAAGTACATAGTATTGCCTCATCCAAATCCTTCCCTTTCAGGACATCTGCAGAATGGTAGTTCCATACCCCTGTTGTCTCAAGACAACCCACTGTTGGCATTTTGTCTTTTCCACTTACTGGCTCTTTCACCTTTTGTTCCCCACCTTGCCTCCATGGACATCTGTATGCCACATGGCCCCAATTCAAAACATTTAACCCTAGCTCCTGGACGTATACCTGGACTAGTGGCTTTCCCTGCTACTGGTGGATTCAGTTGGAGCAGTCTGTGCTGCCCACCATGGGTTCCTTTAGACCCATGGGCAGTAATGGGGGTCCCTTTCCTGTGCAGGGCTGCCCTGCCTGCTAGGTATAGGTCTCCCTTCTTCCCCAACTCCTCTGAAGTAGCACACTGTCTATCAGCTAACCAGATCCTAATGTCCTCAGGCAAAGTGCTAAGGGCTTGTTCCCTTACCAAAAGGTCTGCCAACCTTTCAAAAGTGGTGACCTGACATCCACTCACCCAGCTATTAAAATAAGTGCTCAGTTCAGCCACATATTCACATACATTTTCATCTGCCTTGCATCTATGCTCACGAAACATTTTCCTATACATTTCCTCTGAAGTAGCACACTATCAGCTAACCAGATCCTCATGTCCTCAGGCAAAGTGCTAAGGGCTTGTTCCCTTACCAAAAGGTCTGCCAACCTTTCAAAAGTGGCGACCTGACATCCACTCACCCAGCTATGAAAATAAGTGCTCAGTTCAGCAACATATTCACATACATTTTCATCTGCCTTGCATCTATGCTCACGAAACATTTTCCTATACATTTCAGATGTTAGCTTAAAACATTCTAATAAATGCCTTTTTACAGCAGTATAATTAAAACAGTTAGTGTCATGCATTTTTGCTAAAGAAGTTACAGCTTTACCATGGAGTAAAGGAACCATACCCAGAGCCTGTGGTCAACTTCATACTGTTTACATACCCGCTCAAACATATGAATGAAGCTATCAAAAGTATCCCGCGCTTTAAACTGTGGAAGAAATTTACTGACCTTTTGTGCTTCTCGGGGTCCGGTTTCTCCCTTCCCCATTTCCTCCATGACTATGGCGAAGAGTCAGCATTTCCCTCTCATGCCTCCTCTGTTGTTCATTTTCCTCAGCTTGTAGACTCCTCATTTTCTGGGCTGCTTTTAGTTCCGTACGCCTGGCCTCCAACTCAAGTCTCTTTAGCTCCAGCTGGATTTTTAAGTCCACTGCAGAAAGGTTGAGCTGTTCATTCTCCAAGGATATTGTATCTCCACTGTCAGTCTGATTGTCCTCCAGGCTGCTGTTCTCTGATGCAGCTGTAACCAAGGCTGCAATCAGGTCTGCTTTAATCAGGTTTTCATGTATCAGTCCCCTAGCCTGGCACATCTCTGCCAGCTGGCTCCTTGTCAGCTTTCCATACTCTTCTGCTGACATGCTGCCTGCTCACCCTGACTAACACTAAGCTAACAAAAGAAATAAAACAATTGTGATCTGAACTCTGAGTATACACTGCATGGCTGTTTTAGAGTACAAAACACTTTTAGAGATCATTGTACATAAGCTACAGAAATTCGCTCTACCCACACCACTACAAGCCAATTAGTATGTGAAGTAGATCCCACCACTGCCAAACATTTGTGACGACCGGGCCCTGGCCCAGTAATCAAGGAGCCTCAATCCTCACCACTGACACCAGGGAGGTCGTCTCATAGAAGAGAAAAAAAAGGATAACTAATACACACAGTAAAGTACAATTTCCCTTAAGTGCACACAGAGATCACAGTCAGTCTGGGGCTGGTTGCTCCCTTGCTCACCAGGTCCCCAATAAGAGTCCCCACTGGCACAGCTATAGTGTCCAGGTCTCAGCCTAAATGGGCAAGCTAAAACCTTCAGTACCCTCTCTGTCCAACCAGTGCTTCGTGTCCCTGCCAAGTAGCTGACACAACACACACACACACACACACTTTGAGATAAGTATTTATGCAACTTCACAGACACTCCTGGGAAAGGCTGACACAGATTCTCCAACCATGCCCTTTTACCCAGACTATACAGTAGTAATTACTGCCACCACCCAGTTAATAATATCAGCTACTAAAAGGCCCTTAAAAGGATGTCCAATTATTACTGTGCAATATTAATATCCAATGGTAGTATGACTAACAGTCAAGGCTTACTTTAGAGTGGCCTATTACAATAACCTCTATAAATATGCAATGTACTCTAGAGCTTATCTCTACACAAATCAGCCACATGTAGAAGGTTTTAAAAATATTTAATAATAAATAATTAAAACACAAGACAAAACTACTACACCACAGAGATATCTTAGAGTTCAGAGATCACACAGAAACTTAAAATAATACAGTAGGACAGGTCTGATTTCAAAGAAAAATACCTAATTAATCTTTACTAGTTTTAACTATTCCTACAAGAAATCACAGTGCTAAACTTACATATGAGCATAAGGCAGAGTGCTGATAAGTTAAACGTCCAAAGTCAAAATGCTTCCAGTCTCTTGTGAGAAATAGTATTTAAACATTACTCACAAACATGTCTCTAAGGCCCTCCCAAAATTACATAATTTTTGACAGTTTTTCCCAGTATTCATATTGCATCATCTTAACACCTGGTCTGAGTTCTCAGGCCACAAACTGCATTATTTAGCAATCTAACACCTCCTCAGAAACTTACAACAATACAAGGCATTTCACATACACATTCTACCAGAAACCAGAGCAATAAAACACATTCCACATCTAAATTCTGGTCATAAACTTTTAGCCTTAAAATAATGGCATGAAACCTTAATCCAGCCGCACTGGAACCGACTTGTAAAATATTAAAAAGATTCATAAGATCTTTTCAATTTCAAAAGACACATTTTAAATATTTGGCTTGGTTTTCCTTACAGCAGATGGCAATGTTGCAACAATCTTGAAGTTCACATTTTACAGTGTTTTCTTACATTTAAAACACAAGCCTGTATTTTACATTTATTTACAAATGCCAGAATTTTATATCAAATTTTATTTGACTAGGCTGGCAGCCTTTGCCCATCTCTCCCCAATCGTCACAGCTATAGCCTTTATTTTTTTCTTCATTAATTATGTATCCAGAAAAAAAAAACTTTAAACTGTCTGAGAATGATTCACAAAATTGAGATATCGATTTCTGGTTTTATCAGGTACAAAAATAATATTGTTTGCAAATAAAGCCATTGTTTCTTGATTACCATACCAATTATATCCTTTAATTTCTGAGTCCCTTATTTTCTTTGGCAATGGTTCTAAGTATAATACAAATAACAAAGGAGAAAAATAACACTCCGGCTTGTTTTCTCCGTTCAGATGCAACTTATCAGAGAAGAACCTTTCAACTTCAGTTTTTGCCTCCAGTCCCTGATATATTTTCTTAATTAACCTTATTATTGTTTCAGGGAATGCAAATGCTTCCATTGGCTTACTTATAAAATCCCAGCTTAGTATGTTGAATGCTTTCTGTGCATAAAGATTCACCAACAGCAGCTGTATTTTCCTACATTTTGCTTACCTTTGGATTTTTCATTGTTCTATTAATGTTGTCAAATGTTTACTTCCACTCCACAAAATTACATTGATCCATATTTATCAATTTTGGCCACACTTTTGCCATTCTTTTAGCTATTATAAACATAAACGTTTTATAGTCGAGGTTTAAATTGAAATGGGCCTGTATGAAGCTGGATTTGATAGTTCTTTACCATCTTTAGGTAGTACAGCCACCACAGTTTTCTTCCAAGATGTTTTAAAATACTGATTAACAAAATCTATCAAAGCTTTATCATTTTCTTTCCTTCTTAATTTTCAAAGTTACACAAGAATACCATCTGTTCCTGGAGACATTCCTGCAGATTGATTATACATTTCTGTTTTTATCTCACCACCTCCTATCTTAATTGCTAGTTATTGAGCCTCTTTGACATCTAGCTTTTGTATAATTGTTTTCCATAAATATTTACATTTGTACTTTTTCCTTGATTGCCACATTTTTCTGCTTTATAAAAATGTTCATGAAATTTCCAAAATATCTATAATACCTCTGCAGGATATCTAGTTATTTTTCTTGTTATAGGCTCCCTACGTTTGGCAACAACACTTCCTACTTTCTGTTGCCTAAGTCATTGTGCTAAGAGTTTTTTCTGCTCTGGAGTTATTATCAAAAACAGTTGCTTAAAAGCAATTATCTGTAGAAATTTTAGAGCCCAGGAAAATAAAACCTGTCACACTGTCAACTTCTTTTCCATCTGTTTGCAAGGAATTAATAGGGACAGATAACATAATTTATTTATTTATTTATTTATTGTGTTTTGATGTTGAACAGCAAGCTAGTTTTTGCATTTTCTATTTTCACTTTCAACAAGCTTTTTAACTTTCCCTCATTTTTAGCCATCAGAGATGCATCATCTGCATATCTAAAGATGTTCATCGTGTTTCACTGCTGCAGTCATTACTCTTAGGTTATCCTGCTGGTAGGCTACCTGCAGTCGGCCTGAATTCCAAAGTCTTGGTCCAGCCTCGGTTGCTGTAGCCTCTTCAATGACGTCAGTGTGCCAGGGGTATAAAAGATGCAGCCGACGCCATTTTCTTCAGTCTTTCTTGCTGTGTGGTGCCCGAAGCAAAAGCAGTTCGCAAGTGCTGGTCGGCCGACTCCTGAGATTTTCAAAATCAGATCCGAAGTCTTCATTAAATCTAAGTACCCCATTGGGGAAACTTTTTTCTTGCTCCAGACTGATGTCAGAAAAAGTTAGCAATTGTATTTCTTGTGGGAAGCAAATACCTTATAAGGATTTTCATTCTTACTGTATTCCTTGCCTAGGCCCTGATCACGACGTTGCTAGCTGTTGGTTTTGTGCTAGATTTAACCAACGCACTATTAAGCGTCGGTACGATTTTGCCATTCATTACTTTGGCCGAAGGTTTAATTATATAATGCCATCAGAAAAGCCGATGACCGGAGTTTATAAAAAGCGCAAGGAAAAGGAAAAGGACAGGCATCCGAGGTCCAAAACCGATGACGAGGTCCCCGCTAGGCCAGTCGCCTGTTCGCCGGTTCTCAGTGAAGTGCTTTTGCAGCCCCTGACGCCCGCTACCTCAGAGCCACAGGCCACATCCAACTCCCATGTGGAGCCGACTAGACCTCTGGATACTCAAGGTATTGGACTCATGGAAACTATTCCCTCAGATGGGTCCGGAGCCGCTGAGCAGGCATCGGCTTCTGAGGGTGTTTTCAGACCTACACAATTATATGTCAAGCCTACCTCAGTTTCAAAGACAAAGACTAAAACTGCTCTAAAGACAAAGAAACAAGTACAGCATTCTCCTGGACAGACTTCCATGCCTAAGAAACTGATGCTTGAAATGGCCGAAGACCTAATTACTTTGATCAGGGGTTCCCATCCCCCTCCTGATAAGAGGCCTAGGCAAGAGACAGAATATGACTCTTCTGATCAGGTTTCAGTTTCCTCTGACTCCTCTTCTGAACAGGGATACTCTTTTCCTCCCTATGAGGATTCTGATGCTGAAGAATCTATTCTTTCAGCCTCTCCTCCTGAGGATTATTCTTTTGGGGAAACCCTGCATACCATGAGGGACCATTTTTACTGGGAGAGCCAAGATTACTCAGAATCTAAGAAAAGGCTCAGAGATTTTCTTTTACTACCGCAGCACAGACCTCTTGCTATTCCACCTGGTCTAGACATTGTAGATGATGTTTTTTCAGAGTCCGGCCTGTCTCCTGACTCTTTACCCCTTGCACCTGCTAAGCCAGACAGATACTACAGGCTTCCAGACTCTCATAAATTTCTATATAAAAACCCTGCTGCTGACCCAGAAACTATATCTCAAGGCTTCCACTGCAAAAAACCCTGTCCCCTCTGACAGGGATTCTAGGGCACTGGACAGATGGGGGAAAAAAGTTTACACTTCTGCTACCTTGGCTGTAAGGGCTTTAAATTGTCAGTTTCATATGCTTAAATATCAGCAATACTTAATGTCACTGCTTAAACAGAAAATGTTGACAAATTCTGAATGTTCTGATAACAAGGAAATGCAGGATTTATTGCATGCAGCTGAACAAGTGGGAAAGCATACTTTGCAATGTGGTTTTGGTTCACTGGAGGCCTCTTGCAGGGCTGCTGTTACGGGTTCTGTCATTAGAAGGCATGCTTGGTTAAAGGAACAGAATCCGCCCGATCATGTTAAAGCAAAATTATTGTATGCTCCATTACAGCATGATACTTTGTTTGGTGTTAAGGCAGAAGATGTGTTAAAGAAAATGGAGGATAAAGTGAAATCCATGCAGAGAGTTAAGGATTTCCTACAGGTACAGCCACCCAGATTTAGCAGGAACTGGCCTACAAAGAATTGGTCCTTTCCAGTGTCAGACAGGCCACAAAGAGGCAGATACAGATGCCCCAGAGGCAGATCCCAGCCTCAAGGCTCATACAGGCCTAAACAATGGGGTGCTTCTACCTCCAAAAGCGGAGAAGACAAATCACAACCATACAGGAAATAGTCCCAATGACTTTCCTCTGCCAGAACCAAGCACTTATCTTTTGGCAGCCCCCTTAGGGGGAAAACTAGCACTTTTTTCCACCAAATTGGCACATGATTACCCAGGACAAATGGGTCTTGAACATAGTGTCTCAGGGCTACAGGTTCCACTTTCACATCCTGCCAAGGGCAAAAGGTATGCCAGACCTGCCACACAATCAATGGGCAGAGGCACAAAAGCAAGTTTCATCCCTCATGGACATGAGGGCCATTCAGCAAGTACCACAACAAGAGCAGGGGCAAGGATTTTACTCAAGACTTTTCTTGGTGCCCAGAAAGGACAAAGCCTGGAGACCAATACTGGACTTGTCTATTCTAAACACATTTCTGGACATTCCAAAATTCAAAATGTTGACTTTGCAGCAGCTACTGCCCATGCTGGGCAAGAAGGCTTGGCTCGTAACTTTGGACCTAAAAGAGGCATACCTGCATGTCCCAATCAGACTATCTTGCAGAAGATACCTCAGGTTCATAGCTGGCTCAATGCACTACCAATTCTCTGCACTGCCCTTTGGCTTATCTACTGCACCCAGGGTCTTCACAAAATGCCTGGCACTAGTAATTGCATTTTGCAGACAAAGAGGAATTCAAATATATCCTTACTTGGACGACTGCCTTATTCAAGCAGAGAACAAAGACATTCTACTAAAGCATCTGGCATTTGTAAAAAGATTACTAATTGGCCTAGGGTACAAAGTAAATGAAAAGAAATCAAAACTAGTACCCTCTCAAGAGGTAATATTCCTGGGTGCAAGCTTAAATACAACTGCCCAGATGGCTTATCTCATGCCAGACAAACAAAGGCAACTGACTTCTTACTTCAAAATGTTGGCAACAAAGACCGAGTTATCTGCAAGAAAAAGTCTGCAGGCTTTGGGTTTCATGGCATCCTGCATTCTGCTAATTTCATATGCCAGACTGCATATGAGGAAACTACAATGGTTTCTAAAAAGTGTTTGGACTCAACATTGCCACAGCCTGGAAACATTAATTACCCTCATTCCCTGCCTGCAACAGGAGTTTCGATGGTGGTCACAGGCCTGTCACCACAACAAGGGACAGCCATTCACTTTACCCACAGCCAGGCAGACACTAACAACGGATGCATCAGATTATGCCTGGGGGACCCACATGGCAGGAAAATGTATTCAGGGCACATGGCCCGCAAGCCAGATGCATTTTCATATCAATCAAAAAGAGATGCTAGCGGTTCAGAATGCCCTGACAGCTTTCAAGGATCTACTTCATCCAGGACAACTACTGATAAAGACGGACAATAGTACAGTCATGTGGTACATAAACAAGCAGGGAGGCACACATTCCTACCCCCTCTGCAGACAAGCCATGACTTTGTGGGACACAGCATTGACTTATCAAGTTCACCTGCAAGCACAATTCCTGACAGGAAAAATAAATACTCTGGCAGATGAACTAAGCAGAAACCTCATGGATCCCCATGAGTGGAAACTGGATCCACAAGTCTTCAGCATGATAACAAGGAAATGGGGATGCCCAGACATAGATCTATTTGCCTCCCCTCACAACTGCCAACTACAGAGATTCTGCACAAGGATTTATCACAAGCAAGCATGGAAAGTGGATGCCCTATCCTTCAGCTGGAAAACCCTAACAGTATATGCCTTGCCTCCACTGCCTCTCCTCCCCAAGGTACTCCTAAAGGTCAGACAAGAGAAGCCAAAAATGATACTGATTGTCCCAGACTGGCCACGCCAGCACTGGTACCCAATCCTAAAGAGCTTGTCTCAAGGGCCAGCCTGGACATTGCCTCAAACTTTTCACTTACTGACCCAACAAAACAATCAGATCCTGCACAGCCAACTCAGGACCTTAAATCTGGCAGCATGGCAGATAATGTAGCCATTCAGAACACTCCACTCTCCAAAGCTGTAGTGGATGTTATCTTGGATGTCAGGAGGACCAGTACCAGAAAATCTTATACAGAAAAATGGAAGAGATTCTGTGCCTGGAACCAGGAACAAGGAATTGACACTTTTGTACCAAATATTCCTCAGGTTTTACAATACTTAACTGAGATGCTGGACAAAGGCCTATCCTTTTCATCATTTAAGATTCATGCCTCTGCCATTTCAGCCTATTACAATACGGAACCACCTATCTTTTCTCATCCTTTAATAAGGCAGTACCTCAGAGGGGCCAAAAACATAAGACCTCCAAGGAAAGCACCAATACCTGCATGGGACCTAAATTATGTCTTGGAAAAACTAACACTGCCTCCTTCTGAGCCAGCCTCAACAGCTGATATAAAATTCTTATCCTGGAAAACAGCTCTGCTCCTAGCAATAACCTCTGCAAGATGAGTCTCGGAGTTACAGGCACTCATGGCTGTGGAAACTTTTATCATTTTCCATCCAGACAGGGTTTCTCTGAGGATGAACCCTACAGTTATGCCTAAGGTGGTGTCCGGTGTAGCCCTTAACCAAACCATTCACTTGCCTATCTTTTTTCCAAACCCACAGAACAAGGTTGAGAGACTTCTGCATTCTTTGGACATACACAGACAGCTATGCTTCTACTTGGACAGAACTAAAGCTTTCAGAAAGACTGAGCAACTTTTGGTGGCATATGCTGCAGGATCACAAGGAAAGGCTATCTCAAAAAAGACTATTTCAAAATGGATAGGCCATTGCATTCATTTCTGCTACTCACAGCATGGCAAATCAGTGCCTAAGGGCATTGGGCCACATTCTACCAGAGCAGCAGCCACTTCAGCAGCCTTCCTCAGAGGAGTACCAACCAAAGACATCTTAGAGGTTGCAACTTGGAGTTCAGTGCACACTTTTACAAAGCACTACTACTTACCTCTCTACTCTAAATCCAGAGCAGGCTTTGCCACTGCAGTTCTGCAGGGTCTCATAGCTTCTCCTAATCCTTTTTAGCCCAGCCACCCATCCTCAGCTTTGGGATTCAACCCAAGAGTAATGACTGTAACAGTGAAACACGATGAACATAGTACAGTTGTGTACCTACCATAAATGTAGATGTTCGAGTGTATTCACTGTTGCAGTCCAGGTTACCCTCCCACCATCCCCCTTTCATTTGCTGGGTCTTATTTGTACTTCTCTATTCTATAAAACCTATGTGGTGTATTTGCTTGTAGATGAAGGAAATGTTTATTTTAGTGCATGCGTGTTTTTTGGCATAATCTATTTAGCCTACCCTTTTGGTGGGGCACCTGACATCTGGGGCAAGAAAAACTGAAGAAAATGGCATTGGCTGCATCTTTTATACCCCTGGCACACTGACATCAGGGAGGAAGCAACAGCAACCGATGCCGGACCAAGACTTTGGAATTCAGGCCGACTGTGGGTAGCCTGCTAGCAGGATAACCCAAGAATAATGACTGCAACAGTGAATTCACTCGAACATCTACATTTATGGTAGGTACACAACTGTACTTTGTTAGTATTTCTCTGGGCAATTCTGATTCCAGCATTTGATTAATCTAAGTTCATCATTTCAATGGATATATTCAGAGTATAAATAAAATAATTAAGCTGATAATGTACAGCGTTGTTGCACTACATTCCCAATCTTGAATCAGTCAGTTATTCCATATTTGGTTTTAGCTATTGCTCAGTTATTTTATATTTGGTTTTAACTATCGCTCAGTTATTCAATGTATTTTTTTAACTATCACTTCATGTGCTGCATGCAAATTCTTCAGGAAGAAAATAAGGTCTCCCAGTATCCCAGCTGTTCTAAGAACTTGTCACAGTTTGTCTTAGACTACATAATCAAAGGCTTTAGAATATTCAGTGAAACAGAAGTAAATAATATTTTCTTGAATTTCCTTGCTTTCTCTAGTATACATCAACAATCTGCTTTCTGGCACCACTGTCTTCTAAAACCAGTTTAGACGTGTGTCAACTCTTGACCCATTTATTGCTGGACAATCTTTAGCATTGCCCTTTTTTGGGACTGGAGAATAAATTGATTTTTTTCAATTCACTGGCCACTAATATGTTTTCCAAATTTGCTAGCAAATTCCAAGCAGCACTATAACATCATCATTTTGCTTGATTTAAAGCAATTCAGCTGAAATTTCATCATGCCCTGTAGCTTGTTATTAGTAAAGCTTTCTATGGCCTATTTAACTTTATTCTCCAAGAGGTCTGGCTCTTGGTCAGAGAACATACCGTTGTATGTATCAGTGATGCTAGGGTCCTTCTTATAAAGGTTTTCTGTGCATTTGTGACACTCTTCTTAATATCGTCTGCTTCTACTAGGCCTTTCTCATATTGTCCTTCATCATGCCATCTTCATCTGCAAGTTTTCCTTAATATCACCAATCTTTAGAAGAGATTGATTTCTTGTCCTTCCCATCTTCGTGAAAAGATAGATGTCTTGTCCTTCCCATTCTGTCTTATTCCAGTTCTTTTCTCTGTTTATTTGAACAAGCCTCCTTATCCCTTCTTACTATTTTCCAAAATTCTGCATTCGTCTTAACATATTTCCCTTTCTCCATTTTCCTTTACTCACTACATTTCCTTAGCCTCTTTTAAAGTCTCCATGCACAGCCATTCTTTCTTCTTAATCTTTTTTTTCAGTTTGGATCATAAAAAAAAAAAAAAAAGAAAAAAAAAAAAACATTCAGGGAGTGTACAGTAAGTAGGGCTCCGCGTGCTGCGAAAAACGCAGCTGGTTTGTGTCCTAAAAGTGACTTAAGCCTGCATTACATCCCAGAAGTATCTTGGTTAATAGTGACTCTACTATTAAACACAGAAATAGCGCACTTACCAGACTGACAAAGGATAGAGTGACATTTCATTGCCTCTCTGGTAGGATTAGAAACATCACTAGTGCACACAGATCTGTGACATTTCATTGCCTTTCTGGTGCTAGGATTAGAAACATCACTAGTGCACACAGATCTGTGACATTTCATTGCCTCTCTGGTGCTAGGATTAGAAACATCACTAGTGCACACAGATCTGTGACATTTCATTGCCTCTCTGGTGCTTGGATTAGAAACTTCACTAGTGCACATGGATCTGTGACATTTCATTGCCTTTCTGGTGCTAGGATTAGAAACATCACTAGTGCACACAGATCTGTGACATTTCATTGCCTCTCTGGTGCTAGGATTAGAAACATCACTAGTGCACACAGATCTGTGACATTTCATTGCCTCTCTGGTGCTAGGATTAGAAACTTCACTAGTGCACATGGATCTGTGACATTTCATTGCCTTTCTGGCGCTAGGATTAGAAACATCACTAGTGCTCACTAGTGCATATAGATCTGTGTGTCACCCTCAATATGATTACAGACTTGAATTTGCTCCAGGGAGGGTGAGCAATATTGGTGGAGATGTAAACAGATGTTGGCATGCTGTCTGCTTATGTCTTAGAAGAAGGCAATGTCCTGGTACTGAATAGCATTTTAAATTTACCAAATTTAAGGAAGAAATAGCTTGCTTCAGTAATTCCTAGTAAGTTGGTAATATTCTTAGGGAATCCATTCTGTTTCTATGTGGGGTGTTATGTTTAACAGAATCCTTCATTTTGACAGGGTTTCTTGCACTCCTCACTCTCATCTTTTGCATAATGGCTAAAACTCTTGCTACCCACTATTTTTTGGCAGAATTCATCTGGTAAACCTCCCAGCATAGCAAATTGCAATCCAGATAATATCAAGGTTTCACTTTTGAATGGTAGAAGCCTAAGCAATAAATATCTGAACCCGAGGCCTTCCTTATCCAAAAGAGACCAGTATTTGTGTAATGTCAGAAACCTGCTTTTGGTATAACAATAGCACTCCTTTCGTTCTAGTGGTCAGTTTCTCTAATGCGTTCAGAGCCATCATCAGCTGTGAGAAAGTATCCATGTTTATTCATAACCTCACAGTCTCTTCCAACAGATTCCATATGATAAATCTGGAACTTGTAGTCAGTAACAGTCAATAAAATAATTTATCTCATTATAGACAAGTATAGAACTCATGATAAACTAAAAAACATATATTTTATTTATTTAACACTTGTTTACTGGAAAAGTCCAGCTGGGACAGAACCCATTTTCAGTAGAGGCCTGGGAAGAAATGCTCCAGATGCATGTCTCTGGAATGTGGGAGGAAACCCACACGGATGCTGGGAGGACATGTAGAGTCCACACATAAGGCACCCCAGCCAAGAATCAAACTGGAGAACCTCTTGCTGTGAGATAACAATGCTAACCACTGCACCACTGCATTGCCCATCATATATGCTAGCAAATTTCTGGACAGTTGACCAAATGTCTACCTGCACACCTTCCTATCTTATCTTCCAGTTTCACCACCCCATTTGTTATCTCTTCCTAGTCAAACCTGATCATGTCACCTGATCGTCTACCTGAAAACCAGCTCACAACTCCTATTAACTTCTGTACTTTAAGGGTGTACTTCAAAATAATTTACTATTTACCAATCATACTGATGATCAATAATGGTATAGCTCCCCAGCAAACCTTTTATCTGAGGTTGCTATCTACGCCTCTGAATTTTATTTCCTCTTAAATGATTCAATGAAAGTACAAGAGGAAGCTTAAACAGTATACCTTCATATGTTTGACAGCCACATCTTCAAAACTGCTGCCGCGAACTACAAATCACAAAATTCTAAAATCGTGAAAACTGAAGCACCGAATTACAAAATCTCGCCCCCTTTTTGACCCATGGTAGCACTTATTTCAGTGGTGGAGTGATCGGAAGTGTTGAAATTCGATATTATTTCAATGTTTAGGGAAGTTGGTGTGATGGAATTCACCTAAACGGTTTGCAGATGTGCACATTCGGAAATGTGCTTTCAAATGTATGAAGGTATACTGCTTAAACATAACCCATGTGATGGAACTCCCAAATCCACAAAGTCTATAACAAAAAATGCTCCTGTCTACCTGTAAATGATCCCTACAACATCATTATAATGAGATTTAAAACTGGCAAGTAAGTTCCTCAAGCTTCATTAGAAAATGCAAGCCTGAGTATTAACTTACTGTTGCAGTCAATCTTACCTCTCAACCTCTTAGCCCAAAAAATCTGGACAAAGGCAAAAATAATAGGGTCTATATTAGAACATCGAATTTTCAAAACTTTGAATGTTCTAATATTGAACCCTATTCAGCGAAAGCTGAAAATATCGAAGCAACAGAAGACCAAATTTTTTTCCTAGGGAAAGAATTCGGTTGTCCATTTCTGTTTTTCGGTATTTTCAGCGCTGTGGTGGAAAGTTACGAGTCTGGTTCAGGTAACTGTGCAATTAAGTGCGGATTAGGTTAGTTAGGGTTAGGGTGTGGGTTAGGTATGTGTGCGATTGTGTGGACGTGAGGGTTAGGGCAGGTTAGGCGAGTTAGGGTTAGGGCGCGGGTCAGGCAAGTGTACGATTGTGTGGATGTGAAGGTTAGGGTGGGATAGGTGAGTCAGGGTTAGGGTGCGGGTGAGGTGAGTGTGTGATAGTGACGGAGCTTAGGGTTAGGGTTTGGGTTAAGGTAAGTGGATAGTTAGTGGTGTGTGTATAGTTTAGTGTAGGGTTAGGTGTAAGATTTTAGGTGCATGTGTGTGGATTGCTGTTTGTTTGGTGTGCTTGTGTTGTGTGTATGTGTATGTTCGATGTTTTCAGCTTTCTCTGAATAGGGTTTGATATTAGAACATTCAAAGTTTTAAAACTTCTATGTTCTAATATAGACCCAAAATAATGTTAGGACAAAGGTCTAAAAATAGGGACAGATTTTAAATATTGCTTTTATAAACTTAGAAAGTGGCTTGAATAATAGATCTTGCGTTAACATGCATTTCCTGAAGGGTATGAAGTCTGAATCTCAAAGGTTTGTCATTATTTAATGATTTCAGTTCTTGATGATTTGCCAGAAAACCACAAATTTTATGAGGAAAATACCATAAATATGAGTCAAAAAGCTGGGCCTTCTGTGAAAATCTGGACAATTGAGAGGTATGCAGTCAATTCAAAAGACAACCATAAGGCTTTATTCAGTTGTATCAGGAAGGTTAAAATAAGTAATCAAATCTGCATAGAAATGGTCTCTAAAGGCTTTTTCTTTTCTGATTCCAAGGACATTGCTAATATACTTGTGGAAAAATATTCTTCCAGCGTAACACCAATCTCTGTCCCCTCATTTGCTCATTATTACTCACATCTACCTTTCCAAAATCACACTGGAACAAGTCCCTTTTGCACTTTTAAACATCAAAAATACCAGCTCCATGGTTTCCAACAATATCCACAGATGTCTGCTGAAAAACATTAAGTCTCAATTAGTAAAAGCCCTCAACCAACTCTTCAAACAATATGTCTCCACTGGCTACATCTCAGAGTGCAGAAAACAGCTGTTAGGATCACCTTGCATATAGGTGGCTCCTGTGCTGACCCTGGGAATTACTGGCCTCTTAGTCTCACTAGTATTATTTGTAAAGCTTTAGAATGTATCATAGCTGAACTAATAAATAATGATATAGATGATTTTATATTCCTACATATATAGCAGTTTAACTCTGTAAAAGGGCAGATCATGCCTGTTTAACCTGGGTATATTCTTTGTAATGGGTGCTGAGGCATGGACAAAGGGCATACAGTCTATACTGCTAACCTGGCCCTTACTGAGGCCTTCAACACTATCTCAATGCTGGGATTAGTGACATATATTTCCATCTCTATATTAACCCATATACAGTTATCTGGATAAGTAACTGGCTATCCAACAGAACCCATACTATTAAGATTGAAGGCATTTGATTCAGACAGAAAAACATCACAAGTGGTATCTCACAAGTATGTTTCCTGGTCCCCTTTTCTTTTTTGCATATACTTAGACAACTTGAAAGCTGATATCAAAGGACTATGGCTAACCCTTCCTGCTGATGATTGCAAACAGGAGGCAGGTAATACATCTCTGGAGGCAGTTATCAAATCCTATTCTGATACAGAACTCCTCCAGAAAGGGATGAACCAAAGACATGCTTGATGTGTTAATCATGGACTTATCTTCAAAGCCAAGAAAGGAAGCATATTTTCTTTATAAATCTAGTATCACCAGCGTGTACCATATAGATAACAGTCTACTTAAATTTGATCCTTCAGAGACTTTGCTATCTATGTTGATGATAGACTCTCCATTAACCACACTTCTCTGTTCTGATTAGTAAATCCTTATATAGTTCCACTGTAGTCCTTCATTATTAGGCCGGGTAGGCCCATAATGAATATAATGCCTTCTTTGTCATGTACCTCACTTTACATGTAAACAGACTTAAACTTGACAGGCTTCAACTTGTTAGCAGTGTAGTGGTGCAGTGGGTAGCATTGTCACCTCACAGCAAGAGGTTCTCCGGTTTGATTCTCAGCTGGGGTGTCTTCTGTGCAGACTCTGCATGTCCTCCCTGCATTTGTGTGAGCTTCCTCTGGGTACTCTGGTTTCCTCCCACACTTCAAAGACATGCATCTGGAGTGTTTCTCCCTGGGCCTCCACTCAAAATGTTCTATATCCCAGTCAGACTTTCCTGGAAAATAAATAAATTATCCTTCCAAACACAATTCTTCATACTATTCTCAGCTGCTCTGGTAGAGTATTATTCTTCTCCATCCCATATTGGCCCCTAAAGGGTAACCTCTGTTTAGTCCCAGATGCTGTGATTGACCCCAAACTCTTTGTTTTCCTTCAGCTAAATAGAATTAGTGGTAAAACAAACACACACTTTAAAGACTTAAACCTACAGTGCCACATTAACAATATATCCTGAAATGACATGTACCTAACACAAAGTATCCCCAATTTCTGGAATAAATTATCTTTATATATCAGGCATGACATTTCTCTGCCAGTCTCTAAAACCATTCCACATGATTGGAGGGGTGCTCAGAAATCTTCATTTACGATATGCAGGGATAAACTACTAAATGCGGTAAGCTATTATTCTCCTAACAATATTGGGTGATATGATGAGCTTCTCAATGATTTCCTTGGCTGCATGCTTAGCTAAAATCTATAAACCAATGAAACTATGAAAATACATTCCCGGCATGCATCATTGAGGAATCTTACTTGTACATGTAAGTGGCTCAACATGTAACATACTCACCTTTGGTTATAGAAGATCAGAAGGCTGTGGGTTCTATTCCCACATTAAGCGATTGGGTTCATTACTGTTCAGCACTCCTGAGTGTGCTGTCATTTAGATGAGATGATGAACTGAGCTTCCATCTACCTTAGTTGCAGGTAGCACAGGTGGATGTAAAAGATCTCATGGGTCATACCGTGGACAGTAGGGGAGGGCCTTTATTTATAAACAAAAGCTTGATTACACAATTACATATTTTTACTTACAATATTTATACAGTTCTTGGTCAATTCTGATTGTTTTTCTTAAACACATACTTGCCATTGCTTGGATCTTGGCTCATTAGCAGCAGTACAAAAGAACTGTCAGCCCACACTCTTGTTTCCCCCTCCCCCTTCCCTGTTTATTATCTTAAGCCAATCCCAAAGTTAATAAATGTTACCTGTGGCAGGCATCATTTTTAGAACTACAACTACCCTGTTACAGGCCCCATAAAGAGCTCAGTGTCTCTCCAGTAAGTGTTTTACAACTGTATATGCTTATTTCTGTTGAATTGTGTTCCACAGAAATCTAATTTGATCTATGCTGTATTACTGAAGGTTACTATGGCATGCTAGCTTGTGTTTGTCTGCACCAAATTGTTTAGTATATTAGTATGTGCTATTTGCATAGTTGCACCTCGTTAACTAATAACATTCCTGTATATGTGTTATGCGTAGACAGCTCATACTGGTGCCTAATTATATCTATATAAGGTTTGCAATCACTTACCTGAATGGCAGTTAGTTGAACAGCTGATTGTCGAAATCCTGGTTTCCAAGGGGCAGGAAACCAAATCAAGAGTGGTCAACCACATTTAGTCGAGTTGCATGGTGCACTCGATCTTTCAGCAAGCGACATACTGAGACTTCATGCTTCACTGAGGAACAGGGAATTAGCCCAGTTCCTCACTGTAGTGCGATTTCAGAGTTGGTATATTTAATGTGCAGGTGGTGTGGGGGGTGCAGCCCCCCTGCAAAATACTAGAATTAACGTACCGTTGAATGTATAGTTCAACGGTATGTTACTGTGCATAGCAGGAGGTGAGTGACGTCACCTAGTGCTATGTCGAATACATTTAACCATGCAATTTGATGTATTCAGTTATGTTGTGGGTTACTATTCGGAATTTTGGATTCAACATTTAGGGTCGACATTGGAAAAGTTTGACCGATGTTGATCCGACATTCCCATAGTAAACCTCTATATAATTTTGGTGTAAGTGGTGTATAAACTCACATTACAGACCTAGGACAGAGTGCTGCTTGCTATATTTTTATCTGTAATCCACTACGAAAGTGCCAAAAGACCAAGAGATCGCTGTTGAAAGTCACCAACAAGAGTTTATTGTATCTTCCACTTGCAAACGTTAAAACCAAATAAACGCTCTTATAACAAAAAACACATGTATCGCGTTTTCGTCCTTACATCTAGGACTTCATCAGACAAACATCATTAACAAACATTTACATTTATATAACTTAGTTCATTAGTCTAACCACATTGAATCCAATAAAACAACTTCAATTAATTCAAAATAACAAATCAGAAGCACCCTACTCATTAATATTAATGCCTATCTAGTTAAAGTGTCATCGTGCTTTATAATTTATCTACCCTTTTGTAACTCATCTCCTTATTTAAAATGAAACATTGTTTAATTTAACTGTTGCTTGAACAAGTAAGACCTGACATAAGAGGAGGACCTTGGGAGGAGATATTAGAAAGCAAGGAGTTATGGTGGCAGATTAACCTAGGGCTCTCAAAATTTAGAATAATTACTTCCACAATACACTAGAGGGAGCTAGTACACAACTCTTGCTCACAGTAGTTTTCCTGATAAAAGAAAATTAAATTACATTTTTTAACAAAGAAGTTTTTTAATACAAAATGATTTTAGTGTAAATTATAATATTTATTTAGTTTTTTAAATAAATGTATTCATTTTGAATGACAGTTAAATTAAACAATGTTTCATTTTAAATTAAATGCTCAAAGCTTATGTAACAAGATTCCAAACTTCCATGCCTGGCTCCAACATAACCACCCAGATATCCTATGCTGGAACCTGGTTAAAGCCACACATAAAAGATCCTGAAATGACTCACTCCAACTACAGTTTAATTAGAAATGACAGGAGTCTCAAAAAATGTGATGGAGTAGCTCTTCTATACTCCTCCTCCCTTACAGTTACTCCCTTCACCAAACCCATACCTTTATTCACCAATGCTGAACTAACCCTGGCCCTCATCCAGATGAATAGAAACAAACACGTATGTAAAGCCACTCCTTACATTCCCCCAGGAGACAATATCCCTGTTCTTGATGATAGCCTCTCCTGGTTCTCCTCTAGCATTACCAACAAGACCATAATCCTCAGTGACGTTAATATTAACTGGACCGATATTCAATCTCCAACTTCTCCACACAACATAAACTTATACAACTTTTCACAACTAATAAACTCTACTACCAGGCCCTCAAAACACTTCTCTGGTACTACTCTTGCCTGGATTCTTGTTTCCCACCCCAATACATCTCTGACAGCAGTATCCTACCTGACACTCTTAGCGATCAACTTCCCTCTTTTGCTCGTCGCCTTCCCTCCTCCTTACAACTATCCTACACTTATATCTCCTCCCGCTTTCTCAAAAACTTCAACCCTGAAACCTTCTCCAGCTCTCTAAATGCAAAACTGGAGTTCTCTAAAAACCCTCTCCATAGATAATGCAGTAGCCTAATTTAATACTACATTCTTAGACCTGTTAAATATCCTTGCTCCCTCCAGAACCAAAAGAATTAAAAGTAAAACTGTCCCATGGTTACACAAAGAAACTACAACCATTATGCATCTCTGTGACAAACCCTGGAAACATTACCAGAAAAATAAAACCCATACCACCCTGACTGAATATAAGCTACTATGTAACAAAGTAAAAAAAACTTGTTGCATCCGACTCCAAATCCCACTTCTCCACCCTTTAAAATAACCACAAGGCCAACCTCAAAAAATTCTGGAATGGTATCTCCACCCTCCTCAATCCTGGCAAAAGAGACAATGCCTGCCCTGACCCAAATGTCCCACACCTCTCCTTTGCCACCTAATTTAACTCCTTTATTGATTCTTTAGCCAAACTAACTACTTCATTCCCCAACAAAGCTTCACTTCCACCTCCTGCTATCTCTGCCTCCCCTAACACTACCACCTCCCAACCCCCTTCCTTCACTATTAAACCCATTCCTATCTCCACCATAAAAAAACTCCTTCGGAAACTGAAATCATGCTCAAATGCCCCTGATGACCTTCCTTCCTACTTCCTCAAAATTGCTGCTGATGCCATCACCTTTCTCATCTCCATTCTAATAAACTGCTCAGTCTAAGAAAACTATATACCTCTACTCTGGAAAAAGGCCTAAACCATTCCCCTTCACAAAGGAGGTAATAACAATAACATTCCCAATTTCCGGTCAATTGCTATCTTACCCCCATCTCAAAAGTTCTAGAAAAGTGTATCCACCTTCAGCTTCTACCCTACCTCACAGACAACCACCTAACTACCCCCAGGCAACATGGTTTTAGACCTGGCCACAGTGCTACAACTGCTCTCCTCTCCTTCTTTGAAACCATCAACAAAGCCTGAGATTCCGGTTGTCTAGTGTCCACACTGCTTCTGGACTTATCCAAGGCCTTTGACACTATCTCCCATAACCTTCTCCTATCTAAACTCTCTAATCTAAACCTATCCCACTCTTCTGTCAACTGGTTTTCTAGTTACCTCTCCAACAGACATCAAGTTCTCAAATGGAAAAAAGCCACCTTCTCCTTCCTTAATACACCTACAGGCATACCCCAAGGTTTCATATTGGACCCCCTACCGTTCAACATTTTCATAAATGATTTCCACCAAAACATTCCTTGTGCTAAACTGATTCAATACGCAGATGACTCAATGATCATCTGCTCCGCCACTTCCAACTCTACTCTCTTAAAAGTAACTCAGGATGCTTTCTCTTATACCAAACGTTGAATGACAGAAAACCACCTATCACTCAACGCATCAAAAACTAAAATTATGTTATTTTCCCCTTCAAAAAGTACCATTATAGACAAGAACTCATTCTCCATTATTAGTCAAAACAATACCTCTCTCGAGGTAGCCTCCCATGTAAACCTTCTAGGAATAGTCCTTATTGATGAACAGTTAAAATATGAAACCCACCTACTAACCTGTCTGTTTTCATTGTTATTGAGAGTAACAGGGTTTCCTGACCTTCTGTAGTAAGAGTGATTGGGTAATAGCAGGGACTAATAGGACCGAGTAGTAATTTGATCTTCTAACTCTTCCATCCTTACTGGTATATAAACCCTGTGTCTGGAAAAGGTTGTGCTTGTATTTATCAGGCTGTGGATGGTAATTCATTACTGAAACTAAGCAGAAATTCCTTAAGATTCCAAGAGCAGGATAAGTTACTTCTTACACTT
Source organism: Protopterus annectens (assembly GCF_019279795.1). NCBI lineage: Eukaryota > Metazoa > Chordata > Ceratodontiformes > Protopteridae > Protopterus > Protopterus annectens. Next base: position 416,654,383 of record NC_056742.1, read on the forward strand.
ATTTTATTGAATTGCACTTCTGTAATGCTTATAATTGTGCTATTCAGTTAATCTACTACATTTTGCAATGTTATAAAGCTTTTTTTACTGTTTCCCTGTATTTATGTACTGTTTTATATTGTTTTAACTGTATTTTTCATTGTTAGATACTGTTTCATTAGTCTAATTGCATGTTTACTGAATTACTTAACTGTAAACTGCTTTTTCATACTGAGAGTTGTATTTTCTGTTTGAGTGCTCTATCCATGCTTTTCTGTGCATTTTTGATTTTTTTGAGGTTTCTGTGTTCTAGTCTAGTCCGTTTGCAGTTAAAAAATTCTCTAGAGTCTGCTTGCTCATTGATCAGTTTAAAACTTTCAGCTACAGCTATTAGCTGTAATAGTATCCGTGCTTTTCTGTGCATTTTTGATTTTTTTTGATGTTTCTGTGTTCTAGTCTAGTCTGTTTGCAGCTAAAAGCATTCTCTAGAGTCTGCTTGCTCCTTAATCAGTTTAAAACTTTCAGTTACAGCTAGTAGCTGTAATAGTTTTAGTTTCCCACCCCCCTCCCTATTGTTGTGTGGTGTTCTCATACTTGGTGGCTTTGCAGTTGCCCGTCCATACTGCATATTTGATCTGGGACACTCCTTCCAGTCTAGTGTCATTAGTTCATTCAATCTAATAGAGAGAGAGAACATTTGTGAAGGCCAACCCACTCAGATTCTTAACCTTGAATTAACTTCTGTTCCAGCTTTCTCCATTTCCACTTTACTGAAAAAAAAATTCTATGCGTGTTTCCCCCCTTTCCTGTAACAAGTCTAGTCCAGATACAGATGTGCTATATCCAGGACTGTTTGTAGGCTCCTGAGCCCCCCCCCCCCGCTTAACTAGGGTTAAACTATTCCTGGCGCAATAAAGTCTGCTCTTCAAATTTTCCTTACAACCAGCCAGCTTTTTAGTTTTAGCACTCAAATCTGTTTCTTTGAACTCAGCACTTGTTCAGAACTCGTAAGCACTAAATAAGCTGCAAATTACTACAGCACTCAACTTTCCTCACTTGTCTAGTGGAAAGCAGTTTTTAGTACTTAATAAATAAGCACTTATCCAGGCATGTCTAAGGGTCAGCTCCCGGTGATTTCTCCTGCCAACCTGATGAAGCTGGGCATCTTGGGGCAATGCAGCAATTGCCTCATGTACACAGACAACCCTCTCCTCCTACCATCCAACACTACAACCTTTGAGAGATGCACTTATATAGCCAAACTGGAAGCAAAGCTCTCTTCACCCAAGACTGGACTGGACAGTCAAGAGGAGAAGCTAAACACTTGCACCACACCACAATCATCACATAGTCCCTCAAAACTTACACCACCAAAACACACACATAGAAGCACAAAACACATGCCTACATTCACGGAGGCTCTCAATAAAAATCTGCCCAAACAACCGAGACCTCCAAAGCAGAAATGCAAGCAACATCCACCCCCCAACACAACCCAAATCACACATAGCACACAAACTCAGTGTGCCACTCAACTACAGCCCATGTACCCAACACTCTAGTCATAGGTGACTCTATAGTCAGGTACACTGATGTTCCACTCACCAGGCTAAAGAAGGAGAAAGTTACTGTCAGATGCCTGTCAGGTGCCAGGATCCACCACATAATGCATGCAGTCAGGTCATTCCACAACAAGTACAAATATGACTCTGTCATTGTCCATGTTGGTGTGAATGATCTGAGACATACCTCCCTGGACTACATGAAAAGAGACATGCAGGAGCTCTCCGATCTTGTAGCCCAGCCAGGTATGACCCTAGCCCTGAGTAGCATCCTGCCATCACCTAGAATGATACCACAGTACAAGGACAAAATGATTGACTTCAACAACTGGCTAAGCTTCTGGTGTCATTTTAATGGAATCCAGTATCTGTCTGCCTGGGATGACATGATCGACAGACCATGATGCATTGCCAGAGATGGCCTGCACCTGTCACCCTTGGGATTCCGGATACTGGCACCCCTATAGTGCCTTTTTTAGGCAAGGTTGAAATGACAAATTCACCACCGTAACAGGTACAAGCAAGCAAAATCTGAGGGTAATGCTACTCAATGCTAGAAGTCTAAACCTCAAAATGCACTCACTCAAGGCACTCCAAATCCGACTTCAGACCAGTGACAAGTGGAGTACCGCAGGGTTCAGTCCTGGGTCCTCTCCTGTTTGGTATCTACTTCTTTGAAGTACAGGCTAACACAGAATGTCTTTGGCTAACTAAGTTCACAGATGACTGCAAACTAGGAGCCATAATTGAAACTCCTAACGATGTGGACATCCTACAAAAAGGGCCTCACTGAGACCGATGCCTGGTGTCAAAGCCATGGACTCAAGCTCAATGCCAAAAGTGCATTGTCATCCCCTTTGGTAAAAACTCTATACCCATGAACTACCACATATGTGGTAGTCTACTTAACACTGAAAGTGTGATAAGTGACTTTGGGACACAGGTGGACAGTAGTCTCTCCTTTGATAATCACACTGCCACAGTGGTCAGGAAATCCTTCTACATGGCACACCTCATCACAAAAGGTTTCTCATCCAGAAAAAAAGAGGTCATTGTTCCCCTCTACTCATCACTCATTAGACTCATTATAGAGTACAGTACCCCTTTTGGTATGTACCTCACAAGACATCTACAACAACTGGAAAGGTCGCAGAAATACCTCACAAAGAGGATTACTGGCCTGAAACAGATGCCCTATGCAGATCGTCTCAAAAAACTCCAGCTTTACTCCATTGCATATTGCCTACTCAGAGATAATCTCTGCCTAACATACAAAGCTATGTCAAACCCAAAGCTGTTGGACATGCTCCACTTAAAGAAATCCCAATCCCTCCAAGCTGCACGCTCTAGGGACCTAAACCTTGTCACTACAATAAACAGAACATGCTGGAGGGATAGATACCTGTCCCAGAGACTTCCCATACTCTAGAACAGACTACCTATGTCAAACAGTATTCCTCATTAGCACTCTTCAAGAAAAATCTTGATGATTGGATGGGAAATAGGAAATTCACCCCGGGCATCTCTTCTGTGGCTCTGCTTGACAGGGGCACAGGAAAATAATTTTCTTGGGTGGCGAAAGCCAGGGTACTTTTTTGGCTAGGCTTATATAGGCCGTAGGGCCAATAGCCTAGTACCTATCTATGAACCTATTAACCAATATAAAGAAAACCCACCAGAAACTAGACATGCTCTACCACCATAACTGCTATATCACTCCCACTACTAAACTTGTACTCTCTAACACCTTCCTCATTCCTTCTCTTCTATATGTGACCCACTTCTTACCAACCTTCAAGCTTCTCTAAAAACAAAGCTATCCTCCTGTTATAACAAAATTTCTAAGTTTGCTACCAGCTATAAATCCTCCTCCCACCACTGCAATGCCCTACACAAACTAAATTGGATCGAACATCCCAACCATCTTACCTATATTCAACTTACTCATGCCTATAAAGTATTTAATATCCCCATCTGCCTCTCCCTTGCCTCCTCCTTCAAAATGCACCTACCCAACAGACTTTTAAGATCCAATAACCAGAATTTGCTTGAACTGCACAAGCTTGCTCATCCTCCTGGAAAACACCTGCTATCCTTTTCCCTAGCCAACCTCTGGAACTCCCTGACACCTCTTATTCGTACTGCAGACAAGCACTCCACCTTTAACACCCTGTTTCATTCCCATCTCAAAACCCTCTGGGAATGTTCCTGCTCTCATCCCACATGACACCTCTTTTTCCCCTATTTCTCACACTCCTTTACTTCTCTCTTCTCTTCATCATACTGAGCTGCTCTGACTATGACCATCTTTACTTTTCTCGTTTACTCCTGCTCTTGCTCTACTTTTTATTTCTTGTTGTCCCACCCTTCTTACATTCAGCAATTAACACCTCATATCCCTCTATCCTACTTTAACTCTAAGATTTCATGTAAAACTGTAATGTCAACCCTGTGTTATTTCACATTGTAACAGATATAACAGGAATATGCATCAATGGATTTTTCTTATTTTAATTGACCTATTTATGTGTGTGTGTGTGTGTAATTTTACCTTTTGCTTTTTTTGACTGTATTTTCACTGCAATCGTGGATTTTTTGTCATATTGTGTAATACCATTGTTCTTCAATAGCATTGCACAAATGTAAATGCATAGTCTTCATATTATATTGTTGTTCATGGAGCTTTCCCCCTGGGACTCCATTGAAAACAGGCTCTTCCTGGCCCAATGGACTATCCCGGTAAACAAACTGTAAAATAAATAAATAAAAAAAATAGTTTTATAAGGATCATTCTTTCTACTCTTTTTCCATTTTTTTTGTTAATCTTAAATGCTATTCTAATTTGTTCTGGTGCTGTGCCTTTACTAACTTTACTTATAGCCATATCAAATTAGTTCAAGTTAACATCCTTTTCTAAAGTATCCTTTATTTCATTGCTTATGCATTTCACTATCTATATTTTCCTTTCTTTTACCTTGTTCCTTACATTTCTTACATATTTCTCTACTATTTCAGAAGTTTTTTTTCTGATTCCTTACAAACTTACCACTCCAATCTTTCATTCTGGGCATTATATTTATCTGTTGCCCTAAAATGGCTTAATTTCTCTTTTTTTTCCTTTCACTAATTATGTTTTTGACACTGTAACAAATTACACTTAAAATATTTGTCTCATATACTGCTGCACTTTAATAAAACTGGATATGCTCTTTATCCACCCCATTATAGTACGCAATACATTTTTGTCTATAGATCTGTTTTCCACAGTCATACCAACACTTCTTGATTTTTTAACTCATCCGCCTCTCTCTCGCTCTCTCTCTCTGTGTACTTATAAAATGCTGTAATTTCCTTATCAACTTCAGTGTTATTCTTTTTTCTCATCACTTCAGTTCAGAACAAATACTTGTTAACCATTTCAAACCCTTTCCTAGTTTAGTTATGTTCTTTTTGTCTCCGAATATTAACATTATTGCAGTGAGATCTGAAAGAAAACAAAATACTAAAATTTCTTCTACTTTTAACGTCCTTGAAAATATCACAAAATCATTTTCTGTTTTTAACCTTTGTTCTTCTGTAAGTTTACAATCTTTCCCTACCTAAGGTCATACTGAATTTTTCATTATTTGCTAACAAAGTCCCACAACTACTCTTGTTTTATTTTTTCTTGTCTTTAAATCATATTTAAAGTCATCTAAAATGAATGTCTCTCAATTGATTCCCCAAAAAATGCTTTCTCTGGGATTCAGAAAGTATCTCTTACAGTCGCATAAAGTGTTTCTCGTATAAAGTGCAGTTTACAAGGTTTTGCATGATGTGATTCAGAGACACATTTAGCCACAATGTGAAAGATCTCATTATCAGCTAATTTGCATATCTCTGAATTACATGTAATCCCCACTTGGGCTAAACAGCACTTTGCAGTGGTAACTACCACTGGTGACTTATGAATCATGTTGGTAGACAAGCCGGCCTCACTCACTCTCTCACATCACCAATCACCTCACCCACATGTACACATTCACAGACATCCCCTAACACACAGGCATTCACTATATATGAGGCATTCCTTCAGTCACACACAGTCATGGATACAGTCAACCATGTATCCTCCCCACACACATAGACTATCGATCATCTAACTAACCCCCTTACTACTTTCACCATGCAAACTAGAACTGACACACACACATGCATGCACACGCGTGTGCGACTAACCCCCTTACTATTTTCACCATGCAAACTAGAACTGACACGCACACATGCATGCACACGCGCACGCGCACACACACACACACACACACACACACACACACACACACACACACACACACAGTCATCTGACACCATTCACACTGCTGCAGACTAGCATACCACTTCTACACACACACACACACACACACACACACACACACACACACACACACACACACACACACACACACACACACACACACCTCCCACCACTGCATCTCCACTGATTTTTCCTAAACTTACCTAGGAAGGGTATTGTCTCATTGACTTACTGACAGAATGCAGCATTTTGGCCATACTAATTTATGCAGCTGAGAGAGTCTGTGAATAGTATGGCTGTGTAAATCCCTTTCCATGGGCATTCCCAGGGGACAGTATATGGCTAACAAGCATTAGCTTCTCCCTCGGAATGCCTCATTAGCATATACCACAGCTGTGCAGATGGACCACCCTGGCAAATCTAATGACCGTCGTGGTAACCATTTTTGAATCCCAGCCATGTTTGCAAATAATTTCTCCCTTTCTTTGCCACCTATGTAATCATATAAAATAATGATCTTTATTGCTCTGTCCCTCATTCTATAGTCCACTATCAGTAAACTCCCTGGTTCTCATGCTATAACATAGAAAACCTTGATTTATTTATTATTTACCAAGGTTACTCTTCTTGAATGTTTGTCTTGTTTCCACTGTTTACACAACTTCCATTCTCCATATCTGCTGAAACTGTTCCCTTTGTTTTTCTTAACATTTCTGATGTATGACAAACATACAATATCTTTGATTAATTTTAAACCTTTCCAGCATGGTAGATTTTCTTATTTCATTCACTATACTAGTTAAACTTAATGATGTTACTGAAAAAAATAACTCCTTTCCCCTTTTGTATCATGTTAAGTTGTTCATTTCTTTTTCCTTTTCCTCTGCCTGATATGGCCTCCTACTGAAATTAGACCTTCAATAGATTCTCCTACCTGACTTTCATTTGTATTCGTTCAAGCCTGTTTTGCTATATAATTTATTATTCATTTTAGCATCCCCTAAATTGATTACTTTACCTTCAATTTCTTCTTCCTCAGGCCTCCTTTCTCAAACTATATTCTAGTCATGCTCTTCTCTTTCTTAAATAATTTTTAAACTTCATCTCTCCATGAAGTGCCCTTCTTTACCACACCATAGTAACGAACAATCCCCCTTACTCCAATCAACAATGCATGATAAATATTTAAATTTTGCATCAATTTCCTTCAGTGTTACCCAAATCTTCCAAGCCCCAGGCAATAATTTTCTTCCATAATAAACTTTTTCACAGCGTAAATTTCTTTGCATGAGTCAGTAAAATATTTAACAATACACCTGTTCAGAAATAGTGTCTGTTCTAAACTGAAGCACTATTCATCTTCTTTCAATATCTCTTGTAGGTGTAAACACATACAAATTTCAAGGATAAATGTTCTATTTTCCTTTACCTTAAACATAAACCTGTTTTAACAGTTCAAATGATCCAAAAGATAGTTTTAAAAAGTTTGCATTCTCTGGTTGTATTAAGGAATGCAGAGAAGCTGGCATAAAACCCAGTGGTTCTAGCAGCCAGTCCCAAATGTCATACCTGTTAATTATGCTGTCCATTTTTTAAGAAATACTCACAGATGGATGTTTTTTTTTCTCTGTATTCCTTTGTTCTCTTTCTCCTTCAATGTCAGGATACCTGAGTGGTATAAGGTGCCAGACTCAATGGTTAGTCTCCTTCCATGGTTCATGGGAATCCTGGGTGGGAGGCTGGCATAATGGTTAAGGAGTTTACCTTAAGACATAAGGTGCATGGTTTGATTCTCACATGGAGTAATTGTCTAGGCTTAAAATGGCGCATAAGGGCAGTTAGCCTACTACTAATTTACCTGGGGTAACAGATATGTCTCCCAGAGACTGCTACTTCTCTGGAATAGACATCATATTCACATAAAACAGATCTCCTCACTGACCCTATTTAAACGCAACCTAGATAATTGGATGGGAGGCTGAAAATTCATCACTGGGGTGACACCAATGTCCTTCATGTACAGGGATAGCTGGTGTTGGTTACAGACTCACTCTGTTCATAAATTAGTTCTGACAACTACCCAAAAAGAGCAAATGGGGATACTTGGATTAACATGGTTAAGTTTGTAAAGGCTCTAAGGCCGTTAACCTAGTAACCTCCTATGAACCTATGAACCTGTAGTATAATATTGTTCCACTTCCTGTATGGCCTGATTCCTTGAAACAACCTTTTTTCAGACTTTCACTATCCTCTGCTGCCCTCTGCTGACAGTTAGTAATATTGTTTCTAGTGTCATCCTTGAGTATGCATTTTTCCATTCATGCCAGTGAAAGAACACTTGCCTTACTTGGTTCTTTTTCTGCCATAATCTCCTTTAAGGAATGCTACCATTTGAGTCTGCCTATTTTTCTTTGCATTGACTACAAACTGTGTGCATTCCCTTGTATTTTTAACTATCAGCTCAGCTCTCTGCACCACACTGTGCTCCATTGTGCCTTGCTCCTTTTCCTCCATTCTCTTAAAAGGAAGGAGCTCCACATCCCCCTCTACTTAAAGAGTAGGGGAAGCTCCCCAGTGTCCAGTGTCCTGGCCAAATTTACCCTCTACAATATGAGTACCACCTTAGTTCTCAGCAAAGGGTGTCTTCTGACAAAGTAGTACTAATCTGGTCAACAAAGCATGCATCAATCAATCAATCAATCAATCAATCAATCAATCAATCAATCAATCAATCAATCAATCAATCAATCACAGTCAATAAATAAAACAAAAGCTCATGGAACTCCATGCTAAAATCAGTATCAATAATAGTATAAATGTGATGAATGTATTATCAATGCATTCTAAGATTGTAGAGTAAGCATCCCCTTATGATCAAAAGAAGTCAGTCATTAACATGCTTCAGAAATAATCTTTATAAGTGCATGTGTGCATATCTATGTGTGTGTGTGTGTGTGTGTTTGTGTATATAGCTTTATGCCTCTACTTCTGTGTATCAAAAAAAAAAAATGTCAGCAGTCACTTTGCCGAGACCACAAATCCAAAAGCAGAAAACACAACACTGAAATTGTAAAACAACATCACCCATAACATAAAATAAATAAATAAATAAATAAATAAACTGCACAAATCAGTACACACATCTGACGCCATATACACTAGTCTAAATACAAATACAAACAATTCTCTACAACATATCAATAAATAATAAACTTTACAGTTTCTAAACCATTCCATATAATTAGCCCTAAACCACAGTTTAAATAAAAAATATATCAGTTCTACAGCGTACAACATACAATACTGAACCATACTTTGTCATGTTCTACTTTAATAAAGAAAGCAAACACCAAAAGACCTTTGATGACCTTTGTTGCTTAAACATAAAGAAATAAATGCATCAAACTTTATTAAATTTAACTTTCTTTCATAGCATGTTGACAAACATTAAATGACCATCCATAAGGGCAGCATAACACCACTCACCCTTGGGGAATAAGCAGTGTCCTCCATCTGCTCGCTTATCCTCACACTTCAGGCAGTGTTCATAGCTCGCCTTCATCCCAAAGCCTCATTTTCCATCCAAACCACCAGGTGCAAGCAGCGTCCACACACTCACTTCCACCACTCCAAACTTCCTTCCTCCAATTATACGCCAGAGGGGGAACAGAAGAGGGACAAGCCTGTCCCTCTTCTCCACCCACCAGGCTAACTCAGGCTGTTCCGCCTAACTCAGACTGCTCCTCCTCATGCCCTCCAATCACTGACTAACTCTTCTAAAAACAATCCCAAATTTAAATTAAATAAGTCACGACGATGGACCCCATCTTCCCTGAACCACATAGGGTCCCTATCAACAAACTCATTATGCCATATGGTACTCACTCCCATCCCCCCAACTGCTTTGACAGCCTAAAGTTTACAAACTTCTGTGCCTTCCCAACTGCAGAAAACTTACCAGCATCCTTCCAAGTGAAATGAGGAATAATCTTCAACCATACCAAACATAAAGTTGGATATAAAATCTTCCCTTATCTGATACACCAACTGACGCTTTGGTGTCATGCCCAAATCATTATCTGCTAGGTGCACGAGCAAAATTCAAGGAAGCCTCACTTGCATCTGAATCCTTGTAAATGCCTGAAACAGGCAGTTCCACTTAAGCCCTCTAATGCCATGCCATGTGACTTTCCAACCCCAAGTCAAAACTGTTACTCTTGACAGCAGCCCTCCTTGCTGCCCAATACACATACGAATGGCCTATGATTAAAATCCTTTTGCCTAAAAAGAGAGAGAGAGGGAAAGAGAGGAAAAAAAGGTTTTAATAGTAGAATAACAAAACACCCTTTGTTATCGAATATAATCCAAAAAGGCATTGAAAGACCATCACCTCACCCTTGTAATGACTTTGATCCAGTTGCCCCCCTTGCAAAATCAGATGTCCTGCCCATCCTAAAAGAATGAATGGAAAATTTCTCAGCATCAAGGCCCATAATATGAAAAGCTATTCTCATGACTAAAATCAATTGTCCCCCCATTAATGCCCTACCACCTACTTACTGGAAAACTAACTCCTGTCGTTCATCTTTATGGGCCGCAAACAATCTCCTTGCCCATGCCACCAGACACATCTGCTCCAACCTGTCTTCCCCCAAAACTATTGGTGCTCCTTTTCCTGCCTGATTGGTCTTAGATGACCGTAACTTACTATGAACTGCTCCAGGCAGCAAGATAACCATTCCACAACAATGACCCCAACAACCCCAACACCCTAAAAGCTCCAAAATACAGCCATACACTCAGTGTTCCCCACAACACATGATCCTCCAAATCCCCAAATATCCTACCCAATCCCCGTAGCAACACCTTTAAAATCCCCCTTGTCACTGGCCAATGTCTATCCCTGTTTAAACTTTTCTCGCTGCCCCATCCTTTCAGCACTCACCTGACTGTCCAGGATTTAGTTAAATCCTTCAGTCTTGCTATCCAAGCAAACACACTAATTGCCACCAAGTCCACTCTTGCCAATTTCACCACCTTGCCCTGTGCCCTAGCTCCAGCTAAATATCGCAACAGCAACTCTTCCAACCACACAGATACCTTCTCTGGTAACTGCCTAACAAACCTGTCAAAAGTATACAATGGCCTACCATATGCCTTCCTGGTGGACACTGCCCAGGACTGCTGAACCAATCCACTGATCACTGCTGGCCAAACCAGCACACCTTGTCTGGCACCACCATGGGGTCCTCTACTGCCATCAGGGCCACCTGCCAAAACCTGGAAAACTGAAAACAAGACAAGCTGTCAGCAATCTCATTCTTCACCCCCAGCACATGTACCCCTGTGGAAGAAAAATTAATCAACAAACTTTGGAGAACCAGTTTACTCAATACCAACAATAAATGTTCAGACTTAGCCATCTTAGCCTGTAAAACTCACACAACTGCAATATTATCCGAATTAAAAACAGTCCTCCTGCCCCTCAAATGTTCTTGCCACACCAATGACGCTGCCCCAAACTGGCATCAGTTCCAGAAAAGGAACATCCCACTTCCAGTCTTCTGGCCATTCAGAAGGCCATGGCACCATAAACCACTGCCCCCATACCAGGCCCCCCACCACATCAGTAAACATCTGTAAATCCCCTTGACTCACCCAATCTGACTGCCAAAAGGTGACACCATTAAATTGCTGTAAAAATTGCAGCCACAGGGTTAAATCCTCATGCTCTAATTTGCCAACTCTCACTCAGTGGTGCTTACTCTTGCCCCCTTTAAAGAGGAATGCCACTGACCTACAAAATTTCCATCCTGGATGAACTGCCTGACAGGCAAAATTCAATAACCCCAAAAGTTCCATAGCATCCCTCACCCTCATCTTATCCCTAGCCTTCATCCAAACTATCTTCTCCTTTAGCCTAGCTACTTTCTCTCCCAGTAGGTGAAATAATCCTAGCCCCGCATCCATACTCAACCCCAAGAAATGTAATGCTTTTGCCATTCCCTTCAACTTGTGAGTGGCCAATGGGACCCCCAACTCCATGTACATCCTAAAAAACTCCTGCATCACCAATACCGCTCCCTCTTTCCCTTCACCCACTAGCAAAAAATCATCCAAGTAATGCCCCGCTCTCTGTTCCTTCACCTGCTGTTGCCATATCCAATGTAAGGCCATACTAAACTTTTCAAAAGTGGAGCAAGACACTGTGAATCCCATCAGCATGCCTGTGTCAAAATAAAACGTATCCCCAACCACCATGCCCAACAATGGCCAATCATCCTCACGTACCGACAAAAGATGAAAGGCAGACTCAGTGTCCACTTTCACCGACCATAGATCCTCAAAATCTATGATGATGTGGACAGCATCATCCAATGACGCATAACACAACTTAGCCTCCTCCACTGGGATGAAATCATTTTCAGACTTCCCTTCTGGTAAGATAAATGGTGAATCAAATGAAATTCACCTGATTTCATTTTGGGAACCAACCCCAAGGGTGACAACTTAAAATGGATAAATGGGGGAGCTATCAAACTGGCCCAGTAATCTGCCCGCCTGATGTTCTTTCTCAACCAAAGCTTCCAAAATATCCTCCCTCCTCCGCACTGACCTCAAATTTTTTCCCACCTGGCCATCCCCCGCCAAACTTGACTTAATCAGAAACCCCTTTGAAAAACCCTCAATCAATTCCCATTTCATTGCCGGCTGAGGATACCACAGCAGCAGCATGTCCCAGAGGACATGCACCGTAATAGGTGAATGTGTCCCCCAGCCATCCCCTCATTACATGAAAGGGCCCCCCTCTCTGACCATGAAAAATTCCTCTGCCGTGTACCCCATGCAACCTCATAGCTGATACACCCAATCCCCTCTGACCTATAAAGGATGATACCTGACTGCAAAAGATGGGGTTTGATCCACCAATTGGCCCTCACACCTAATACACTGCACCACTGGGTGCACACCAGCACACTTTGAGCAAGCATGGGAGAATCTTCTTACTGTCCTAGAACATCTCCCGGTGTTGAAAGCCCAACATACTCCACACCCCCTTCTCTGACCTTACTTCCTCTGCTGCCATCTCTGAAGCTGTCCATCATAGTAGGCAGCCATATATCAGGTGAATTTCATTTGATTCACCATTCCTGCAATCCCCCCCAACAGGGACTGTAGGACCATTACCTGGTGGAGCAGCAAGTGTTGCTTCCAGTGGTGAGACCTCTGCTGTCACATCCTCGGCTGGCGGTACCGGGCATGCTCTCTTGCCTCTTGCTGCCTGGTTACCCTTCGACGTTTGTCATCTCTTACAAGTGTTGGGGCCCTGTGCCCTCACCGTTGTGGTGCCATTACTGGGCATATCCCGGAAAAGGTCCTCCGCCTGGGCCACAATGCCCACCCACCTCTGCCGCAAAGCTTGGACATCAGTCATGTTGCCCCTGGAAACCTGAAATGAGATAAAAATGGTATGGTAAGTAAGTGGCACAGAGAAAAAGAAAAGAAAAGAAAACACACACACACACACACACACACACACACACACACACACACACACACACACACACACACTTACACCGTGTCACTTTAAGGAAGGAGATCTCCCCTCCCCATATCTTACATTTATCCCCTACCAATTGTACAGAATGTCTTCCTGAAGAATAAACACCCCTGCCACGTGTCAAACCCAGACCCCTCTCCGATGCAACACATGCTCTAGAGGGGTCTATATTACATTGTCGAATTATGACAATGTCGAATGGATAAAATGTTGAAAGTGCCATTTATTGAAACTGTTCTTGTGGGCGGCTGCATCCCCCCACAGCCCCCACTAATTATATATACCAATTCGGAGATTGCACTACAGTGAGGAAAGGGCAAATTTCCTGATCCTCACTGTACCGCGATCCCACAAAACACTTTTTGATGAACGGCACTTTCGACATTTTAGCCGTTCAACATTGTAATAATTCGATAATGTGATATGGACTCATTCTAGAGTACTAAAATCTCAATGCTGTATAACCCATACAGAGTAAATAATGAACAATCCCGAGATGATATGCCTATGTAACTCCCTGTATCAACATTAAACACAGTTACTCCGAGCTGAAGCTAGTGCATTTCCTTCTTCCATCTGCCAACTGCAGAGTATAAACCTGCTGTAGTAAGCTCATTTTTTTTTGCTAGGCTGTCCGCCCTTGCACTTCCTAGTTGCATAGTGCAATCTATGCCGAATGAATATAGTAGATCCCTGTTGTTACTTTTTCTTTTCTCCTTTGGACATATATTGATTTATTTTCTGTAACAAATAAACTGCTACCGGGCATGCGCAGAAGCAGCAGTTATTCAGGGAACCTCATGTCCATGAAAGGAATCACCCTGCATGGCTCCCATTTAAGTAGACCAGCCAGAGGAGTGATCTGCCTGCCAAAGCATTCTTGCCCCTTCTAGCAGTCAGTAAGACCGTTCTTCTCATTTTTTTTATAATGAAGAAAACTGCTACCGCACAAGCGCGGCAGCAGCTGTTACTCAGAGAACCTTATGCTTGTTAAAGGAATCACCCCCCCATTGCTCTCATTCAACTAGACCAGCTAGGCCAGCCTAGGAGTGATGCTACGGTCCAGTTGCCCTTACAAATGACCCCATGCAAGCTCTGACAGTTGTATGGAGTAACTTTTTTTTTTATTCTTTCCTTTTTCCTTTATCAATAAGTGTACCAATAAGTATAATGAAGCTGCTACAGAGCAGCCATTACACAAGGGACTCATTCCTGCAAAAACACTCATGCTGCCCCTCATCTGTTCTGTGCCCCAGCGTTGTACCCCAATGAAGCAGAGGCACACTGAGGAAGGCATAGTTACTGTGCCCTTTAGCTTTCTTTTTTTTTTTCCTTTAAAACCACTACTGAGCATGTGCAGTAGCAGCCAACACCTCCACCAAACCATAACAGTAGAAAGCCACCAGAGGCCCAGAAGGGAAAAAAAAAAACAACAAGTTACCGGAACAATGCAGCTGTCCTCCTTTCAATGCCCCCCAGACCTGTAGAAAGCTCCTCCGCCCCACGGGAACATGCCCACCCCACCATAAACCACCAATGGAAAATGGCAAAGGAACAAACTCAGCATGTTGCTGCCAACAACTCCCCAGAAGAAACAACTTCTTTCAACCTGCAGGCAAGCCCTCCCCAACAAGAATCAAGGTAACCAACTGTAAGCCATTTCTCTTATTTTTTTTTTTTTTTTTTTTTTTTTTTTTTTTTGCTACAGCACTAAGCACAACGTCTAATTTATTACAAATGGTGAAGCCATCAAACTCAAGGCAATATAGGTAAAATATAGACATAAACAGATGAGACAAAGTCTGAGCACATGTTAATGCAAGTTATTTTACTGACCATGTCACTTCCCTCACCGGCCAGCAACAGATGACACAGGATGAAATTGAAGAGAATGTGCCACAAGAAGACGTTATAGAACTTTCTATAGATTCCCCGCAGGAAATGGAAAACAAGGGATGTGTCCTCAGTTTGGAAGAAAATGAGTTAAGAGAAGAGTTGCTTGATTTAATAGACAAAGACAGATATATCAAGATCAATGTGAGAAATAGACTGCAGAAGGTTAATAAAACCCCAAAAGTCAGAAGCTTGATAAAACAAATGAACACAGTAATTAGGATTGTCCATGGAAATCCACGCAATATAACAGAAGTAAACAGAATATATTACTGTGCTGCTAAATTAATAACTGATAAAGTTCTACCACAGGAATACAGGGTAGCGAGGGAAAAGGGGGCGGTGAAAGCGAATACCATCGTGGAAATATTGAACAGAGAAAACTATAAAGCAGCTAAGGCAAGAAGTGTCATTGTTAGGAGATTATAGAAGATGGAACAGATCAACAAAAATATTAAGAAAGATAGATGTGATAAAAGCAATGCGCAGTATTAGAACAGACCAGGATCTATTATGCACTACTGGAGATAACAAACTAAAAATTTCAAAACAGGCAGAAAGACTCAGAAGATACGAAGATAAATATAAGGGAAAAGCACAAAATAAGCAATTTACTGATGACCCAAAAAAGTTTTATAGAGAATTTGGAAATGAGGTAAAAGGAATTGATAGACCGCTGAAAAAAGAGGAAGATGATACATTTTGGAGAAGTATCTATGAAGATCCTGTGGAACATAACAAAGATGCTAAATGAATAGAAGTAAAAGAAAGAATAAGAAGTTTAAAGATACAGGATATGAAATGGGATGAAGTAACAGCCAGAGAGATTGAAACAAAGTTGAGAAAAGCCTCTAATTGGAAAATCCCAGGCCCAGATGCAGTACCTACCTTTTGGCTTAAATTATTAACTTCTTTACATGAGGATCTAGCTATGAGTAAGAACTATTTATATGCACACTCCGAACAATCACCACACTGGTTAATTAATAACAGGAAAAACAATGCTCTTACTTAAGAGTGAACCTGCAAGCTACCCTAAAAATTATAGACCAATAACTTGTCTTCCAGTGACGTATAAACTATACATGGGGATTGACGCCAAAAGAGTTTATAGTCATTTAGAAGAAAACTCAATTATGGCAGTAGAACAAAAGGGCAATAAAAGAAAGTCATATGGAACAAAGGATCATTTGTTGTTAAATAAAGTTATAGTGAAGAACTGTAAGAAAGGGAAGAATCTAAGTATTGCATGGATTGACTCTAAAAAAGCATTTGATAGTATCCCACATTCATGGATAAAAGAGTGCTTAAAATGTATAAGGTACATCCTACACTGATTGATTACATTACAGTAACCATGAAACAGCGGCAGACCATTTTGCAATTAAGCCATGATAAAGGACAGATTATTATCCCAGGGATAAAAATCCAAAGGAGGATATTCCAGGGTGACTCCCTGTCACCATTGCTATTTTGCCTTGCCAGTAATCCATTAAGATGTTTACTTAACAGCTTAGGTCATGGCTATAATTTGGCTTCTAGAAAACAACAAAGTCTAATGACTTCTCATCTTTGCTTTGTCGATGATTTAAAATTGTATAGCTCATCAGATGAGGAACTGAAAGCACAGCTGCAGGTTGTCAAAACTTTTTTATTGGAATGTCATTTGGTCTTGACAAATGTGCAAAAGCAACCTTTAAAAAAGGAAAATTGCAGCACCAGGAAAGCATCAGTTTGGGACAAGAATGCAAGAGGGGGTGTATAAATATTTGGGAACTGATGAAGGATCAGCAATAAAAAATGAACAAATGCAAATAAACCTTAGTAAGGAGTACTTTAGAAGACTTAAATTAATCCTGAAAACAACATTGACACCTAGGAATAAGATCCAAGCTATAAATCAATTTGCTCTTCCTGTCCTAACTTATAGTTTTGGAGTGATTGACTTGCCCCAAAAAGTGTTGGATAGATTGGATATTAAAACAAGAAGGATGATTCATGCTCACCAAATGATTTATAAAAATCACAGTATACCAAGATTATATATTCCTCGTTCTGAAGGAGGGATGAGCCTCCTTTGAAACTGATTACATGTATAGATCTGCAATCATGGGACTCCACACATATCTACTGACCTCACAAGATCCAAATGTGGTGAAAGTTTTGAAACATGAGGAGAATAAATCTAAGATGACATCTCTGCTTAATTTAGCAGAAGCATATCAACGTCAAGCAAGAATGGAAATCAACCCAGAAGTGGATAAAAACCCGGCATTAACAGAATGTGCTAAAAAACAAAAGAAAGAATATAAGGTGAAAGGCCAGATGAGAAGTTAAGAAATGTGGAGAAGCATATCAATGTCAAGCAGGAATGGAAATCAAACCAGAAGTGGATAAAAACCAGGCAGCAACTGAATGTGCTAAAAAAACAAAAGAAAGAATATAAGGTGAAGGGCCAGATGAGAAGGCATGAAATGTGGAAAATCATAAATATAGTTGCAAGTATAGAAAACTTCTGGAAGAGCCTCATGTTGATCAAGAACGAATGCAGGAATGGTTAAGGAGAGGTGAATTTACATCAAGAAATGAAAGGTTAATATTGCCAGCCCAAGATAGTGGGCTATGTATACGCTGGTTTACTAAGTCCATTGAACATGTGGGAGAAACAGACATATGTAGGTTTTGTGGAACCGAATTGGAAACAGTCACACACCTTATTGCTGGTTATGACTGTCTAATGGCAGAGGGACTGTATACTGAAAGGCATAATAATGTGGCGAAATTGTTACACTGGAGACTGTGCAAACATTATGGCATCGAAGAGGCTGAAAAGCACTGGAAACATGAGACACAGAGAATTATAGAAAATTATGAAGTTTACATCACATGGGATCAGCCAATACCAACAGTCCAAAAGATAGACGCTAGAAAACCCGATATAGTGTTCTAAGAAAAGAAGATCAAAGTAGCACTGATCATTGAAATCGCCACACCTAGTCACTACAGTGTCTTGCATACAGAGAGACACAAAGTCATAAAATACCTCGATCTGCAGGCAGAAACAAGAGCCATGTGGAAGAAGGATACCCAGACAGTTCCAATAGTAGTAGGAGCAACTGGTCTTATAAAAAAGAATTTAAAATCGTATATAGATATGTTACCAATTCATGTAACACCATATGAATTGCAGGAGTAATTACTGGGCACATTGTTTGCGCTGCGAAGAGCACTTTTGGCTAACACCAAAGAGTGAAATAATACTAATTTCATGAACTTTAATCATACTTTGACTTAGGAATGGGGTCCATTCCCATCATGGTATTAAAAACCCAGAAGACTTGGAGAAATTAAAAAGCCAGACAAATGTAGTGAAAGTTTTAAAACGTGAGGAGAATAAATCTAAGATGACTTCTCTGCTTAATTTAGCAGAAGCATATCAACGTGAAGCAAGAATGGAAATCAAACAAGAAGTAGAAAAAAATGTAGATAAAAAGCAGGCAGAAACTGAATTTGTTAAAAAACTAAAGAAAGAATATAAGGTGAAGGATCAGATAAGAAGGCAAGAAATGTGGAAAAAACATAAATATAGTTACAAGTATAGAAAACTTCTGGAAGAGCCTCATGTTGATAAAGAATGAACAAAAGAATGGTTAAGGAGAGGTGAATTTAAACCAAGAAATGAAAGGTTAATATTGGCGTCTCAAGATAGTGGGCTATGTACACACTGGTTTACAAAGTTCATTGAACATGTGGGAGAAAACAGGCAAATGTAGGTTTTGTAAACTCGAATTGGAAACAGTCACACACATTGTTGCTGGTTGCAACACACTAATGGCAGAAGGACTGTATACTGAAAAGCATAATAATGTGGCGAGACTGTTGCACTGGGGATTGTGCAAACATTATGGTATCAAAGTGGCTGAAAAACACTGGAAATATAAGCCACAAAGCATCATAGAAAATTATGAAGTTTATATCTCATAGGATCACCCATTACCAACAGTTCAAAAGATAGATGCTAGAAAAAAATGGATATAGTGGTTCAAGAAAAGAAGACAAAAGTAGCATTGATCATTGAAATCGTCACACCCAGTGACTATAGTGTTTTGCGTACAGAGAGAAACAAAGTCATAGCATATCAGGATCTGCAGGCAGAAACGAGAGCAATGTAGAAAAAGGATACCCAGACAGTTCCAATAGTAGTAGGAGTAATGGGTCTTATAAAAAAGAATTTACAATCGTATTTAGATATGTTACCAATCCATGTAACCCCATATGAATTGCAGAAGCAGTCATTACTGGGCACATTGTGGGTGCTGTGAAGAGCACTTTTGGCTGACATCAAAGATTGAAACAATACTAATTTCATGAACTTTAATCATACTTTGACTTTGGAATGGGGGTCCATTCCCATCATGGTATTAGAAACCCAAAATATTTGGAAAAATTATAAAAGCCAGACACTACCTCTCACCTTCAGCAGAAGGGGTACAACCCAAAACATATGCAATGCCATGCATCATGTGTTTCTTTCTCTATACTTTTTTTTTTTTTTTTTTTTTTTATAGTATTCACCAAGCACATGCTCTCAGCACACAGGCCATCTGCAGGACCTTGGCCCTCAAACTCAGCCACCAAACTGTATTACAAAAAAAAAAAAAAAAAAAAAATATATATATATATATATATTTGCATGTAAATACCTCCATACTCACCTCTCCTTGCTTGAGAATCTACCTAAGGCGTATCTTACTACCATCAGCCAACCTGAGGTCATCTCGGATGTTACCTGTGCTCAACAAAATTACGCCAAAATGTGGATCCCAACAGGCAACTCCTCAACTCAAAAGCCCTAAAGATCCTCCCCTTTCCATACCTCGCTTCCTCCCTTCATCCTTCCACTAGTTAACCCTTTCTTGCCTACTCTCCCTGTAAAGTCTGCCTATTCTACCTATCCTTTCTAACCCCCACCTTCCCCTGCCTGCTCAACTATACACTCCCTACCCCCTAAAGATGTCCCATGACAAATCTGTCTGTTCAAAACATCATTTACAGCTGTTGCTACCTACAAATATTAAGATTTATCTCCCCTTTTCTACTTATAGACCCAATCTTACTCACAATAACAGATGATTCAAAACTCTAAGTTTAAACATTTCAAGGAAAGCTGCAGTATAGTTTGTGAACTGAACTACTGAACACAACATACTGATACTATGAGAAGCATAACACATAACTCAGTCTCCACTACTTCCTTGCATGTACCACAAAATCTTAAAGTGATATTACTAGTTTACAGGTAGCACAAAATATATCTAAAACTAAGTTTTAAAACATAACACAATTCTATTAAAAGTTTATGGAGGGGACAAGCCCCCCTGCACCTCCCACACTCTTTGCAGATTATATATTCCAACTCCAAGATTGCACTAAAGTGAGGAGAAGGATAAACTTCCCGATCCTACATACACCGTGATCTGCATAGAACTCATAACTGCAGTTCGTTCTTTGCAGATGTGAAGTTTTGTAGTTTTGTTGTTCTAGATTTTTGTTATTCTCATATCAGCCAACTGAAAGTTGACATTTTGTTCTTTTGATATACAGAAGTAGATCCATTTATATATATATATATATATATATATATATATATATATATATAGAGAGAGAGAGAGAGAGAGAGTCCTATAAGTATGTTAAATATATGTATATATGTGTGTGTGTGTGTGTGTGTGTGTGTGTGTGTGTGTGTGTGTGTGTGTGTGTGTGTGTGTGTATATATATATATATATATATATATATATATATATATATAAATATGCTTACACACATACATATCTATATATAAATAAATAAACATATATAAATATCAGTATAAATTGGCAGATATAGTTGCAGCAGTTAAGACTCTTGAAGTCTAGTAGTTTTTAAGTTTAAGCCTATAAACCTATATAGCCAAGAGTTTAAGGGCATGTGGCATTCTAATACTCCTCCATCCTTTCGTTCCCCCTCACCCTTTGCCCTCTTAAATCCCTCCATGGAATCCATTTCTATAACCATTCTAGTAGTCTGTTTTGTGGGTTAACATCCCTCCATAGCCGGCCTTAGGCATAGGCCAACTAGGCGGCCTAGGGCGCCGATCTAGCAGGGGAACTTTTCCAGTATTTATTTGGTATAGGTAGACCAGGATGGAAGCACCAGTTAGTGTGGTGGGGGGCGCAATGGAGCCCTTTTGCCTAGGGCACCAGTTGACCTAAGGCTGCTCCTGCATCCCTCTACTTAAAGAAGTACTTTTTCATCACCAGGGAGTACTTGGTTCATGCAATCAGCTGCTCTTGTCTTCTGTTTTCCTTGCTTTCCCTAACTAGGGTGACGCCATCTCATCTGACAGGATTTCATGCACCTAAATCTCACACTCATCTCTTCTTGGCTATAATGAGATATATTCCAAATGCAGTAGTTTCTTTAGTCTCTAGTTATTCTCATTTCTGTCTACCACACTGACACAGTGCTTTTTGCTGGTCCCCTTTTATCAGCATGATATCCTTTAGTTCGTATGACCTTATTCTCTAAGCTCTGACAGAATCTTCTAGGAGCTTGTATCCAAAATTCTTCTTCTTATACTTGCTTCCACTTATGAATGAGTCAGTAGCTTTTCAAATGCTGATAAACCATTCATTTTCATTGTAGTCAGGCAATTCTGTTATACAATCTGGCTAGCCTTTTTTGAAATAAATCATTTTTTTTCATTTGGTCAAAGTCAATGTATTCCACAATTTGGTTAGCTCTTAGTGAGATGTCTGACTTAAGCCTTGCATTACTATAAGAAACCATTATTTTTCATTGATCATGTATAATATATCATGTCCATACCTCTCAACCTCTTAGTACAAGAAATCTGGACAAAGCCCAACAAAATGGGGGGATGAAGGCCCAGAAATAGGGACGTATTTTAAATATTGCACTTAGAAGGTTGCTAGAGTAACAGGGTTTGTTTTAACATACATTTTCTGAGGGATTTGAAGTTTGAAACTCAAATGTATGTCATTATTTAATGACTTCAGTCCTCAGATCATCCCTGTGATTTGCCAGAAAACCACATATTGTATGAGGAACAGACCAAAAATGTGAGCCAAAAATCTGGACATTCTGTGAAAATCTGGATAGTTGAGAGGCATGATTTAATGTTATGTTTCAATTCTAAACATGGTTTAATGCTTAGTTGTATGAAAAATATCTTAAATAGCAGAATGAAATCTCTTCTGAGTAAACTATATTTGAATGAGGAAAGATGTTTTAAGTTTTTAATGTTTCTTCATAATTTGAATTGCATATCTCATTTAATTTTGGTGATTGTTTTGTATTGCTTTCAGTTAGTTTATGACCTCAGAAACAGAAACTGGGGTTGTATTCTGGAACTGGTCTTATAACTGTCATAAACATAGGAATTTGTAGAGGGGCATATCTTGAAGGAAAGCATCATAAGTTTTGTTACTTCATATAGAAATAATTTATTGACACTGAATGAATGTTACTATGAAAAGATGTATCCTTCATGGATCCTTCAAAGTCACCAGACCTCGCAATTGCTAATACTATTATATCAGACAGAAAACAGGACTGTTCATTATTTTCATAAACAAACTGAACCACATTACATAGGTTTATATAAAATTTAATCACCTATCTAGATATTATATTGGATAATCTTTCACATATTCCTAGTGAGTGTCTTAGAGAAAAGATCCAGGGTCCAATGTTCAATCCTTATTTATGGTCACTATCAGGAGCGCAGTTTGCAGGTTATATCTGTGCCTGTGTGAGTTTTCTAAAATTACTTCAGTTTCCACCCACTTCTCAAAAACAGCTGATTTATTCACTGCACTAAATTGTCCATATATTTATATGTTGTATTTATCCTTGTCTTAGTGGCACAAGTCATGGCTGAAGAAAGTCCATCCAACTTACCAGGTGAAAAAATAAATTCATTTAACTATGCAACCTATCTTACACGTATTAACAACCTTTTTTTTATATCTGTGCTATCTAATAAAGCTATAAAAATAGGTTCCACTAGAGAGCCTTGAGGCTTACTACTTCTTATCTTAGGCTGGTCAGAGGATAGACCGCAAATCTTTACAGAAAGGAATTTGTGACATGAGTAGTCTCCCCAGTCAGAAACATATTTGTATTGAAACTCAATATAACAGTAAAGCCGAATTAATAAAAAACAAAAGTAATAATTTAAAAAAAGGCAATAAAACCAGACAACTTTTATTCACCACACATTATCAGTAAGCGTTTTCATCTCCGTATCAATGAGACTTCTTCAGACTAGGTAATGCAGTTGAAAAACACATTTAAATACAAATTAATTACATCATACGATACAATGCATTAATGCTTGAGCCCTTTCCTTTTAAGGTAGGCAACAAAATCTTCTCGCCTGTTGAGTCCTGGTGGATAGCAGGCATTCGATTTTACCTGCCATAAATACTCTCAACAGCCTAGTTCATCCTCAGCATTAAACATTTGATCAAAACTTTTTACTTCATCTAAAACAATGAACTTAAAATCAGCCTTGCATTTACCAGTATTATAATGCTTGCCAAGAGCATTACTTTCATCCCCTATGTTCACTGCATGTTTATGCTCATAAATTCTTCTGAACAATTCCCTCGTGGTGCGGCCAATATAAAATGAACTACAAGATTTGCAGATAACTAAGTAAACAACAAATTTTGATTTACGTGTATAATGCCCCTTTATAAAAATTTAAAAAATATTTAGAATTAGTTCATTCACATCAATATATAAATAATCACAAAAATTGCAAGTGTGGCATTTGAACATCCCTAATTTAATGCATTGTGTATTGATTTAATTTAATTTTGACTAAAATAATTTTTTAAAACTTGTTCTTCTCTTTTGGACAAAAACAGTAAGATACTACTTTATAGACCTCAGGGCAACATCTAAAAATGTTCAGTAATTAACTATTATATTCTCAATAGCCCTAATACGCACACTTTTACTAATTTTCATAGAAGCACTGAAATCAATTTCATCAAGTTTTTGTGGTATGATTTTATCAGATTTTCTAATGTTACACATTTCCTTAAACTTATCCTCCACTAAAGTCTTAGGATAATCCCTGCTTATGAATTTATTACACACGCTGACTCTTTTATGGATAAAGTCATCATCTCTCTTGGTCAGTCTATTCACCCTCAATTAATTGACTTTTTACAATATTTTCTTTTGTTTTTTGGGGTGCACACTGTTGTAATGTAAATATGTATTATTCTG
Organism: Protopterus annectens; assembly: GCF_019279795.1. Taxonomy (NCBI): domain Eukaryota; kingdom Metazoa; phylum Chordata; order Ceratodontiformes; family Protopteridae; genus Protopterus; species Protopterus annectens. The sequence goes on from NC_056742.1 coordinate 416,678,978, forward strand.
CACATTCTTCTAGCTTATTTTAGTAAATAACTTCCCATTCTATTTCAAAACTACTACATCTAAATAATTCTAAAATTATTGTAAATTAATGTGAATTGTAAAAAAAAGAACTGATATTATTTATATATGTTAAAAAATAATTCAGGGAATCTATCCCCCTCTCTCCATATCATAAACACGACATCAATAAAATGTTTATAAATCACTATGTTGTCAACATAAGTATCTGTTAAAATGTTGGCCTTCTCCCATCCATTGCTGAAGATGTTAGCATAACTGGGTGCTATCGCAGCTCCCATTGCCACTCCATTAGTCTGGCAATAAATTTTGTTCTTAAATTCAAAAAAATTATAACTTAAAATTATATCTAGCATTTCCATCAAAAGGCTAACTGTATTAACAGAAAATAACTTGGAATTGATTAATTCAATTCTAACCATTTCCATTCCTTCTGAATTTGATATAATGGTATATAATGAGGGTCTATGTCAAATATTCGAATGTCGAATACCATATGGTCGAGACCACATGTTCGATACCTGGAAGTTCGAATATCTAATAAAAAAAAAAAAAGAAAAAGAAAAACATACACTAACAGTGTGAGCACTTACTGCTTAAACATACCAACTCCAAGACTGCACTTCAGTGCAGAAAAGGGAAATTCTCCCATTCTGCACCATACGGTGCCGTTAAAAGTCAACCTTCGAACACTTGAAATGTCAAACATATGGTCTCGACAATATAACGTTCGACATTTTAAGCGTTCGAATAATTGACATAGACCCTATAATGATTTAATATCAAGGGTGACCAAAAAATCAGATTCCAAAACATTAGTGTTTTTTATCTTACTTATAAAATCAAAAGTGTCTCTGATATAGTAGCTACTTAATTCCACTGCCTGTTGCAGGTTTGTCTACAGAAATATGTATTGAACTCAATAAGAAATGTAATGGGCCGACATGTAAAAACTATGTAAAAACGTGAAGCACAGGAGCTAGAAGTCCATGGTCCAAAACGTCTACAACATTTCCACAGAAGAAAAACTTTGTCAGCTATGATTTTCTCCTAACAAATCCATCTTGATCGGAATCATGCTACCGAGAAGTTTTTCAGAGCAGAAACTTAACACGCACCCTTTCGAAACATTTCACAGTCTATGATTTGTTGGAAGTCCTTAAGACTTAATGCCACAACTGGCCAGGACTGCTTGTAACTGTCAGACTGAGCACACAAATGCTTGAGACGTGCACTTATGGCTGTTCTTTAATCAACAGTATCCTGCTGACCACTGTGTTATATTCTCGAATAAATTAACCAAATTTTTTAGAATGGCTGTAATCCTGAAGAAAACAAACTATTGTTGGTCTAGTCTAATAAGATTTTTGATGTCAAAAACTATCAGGTCAGTTATAATATGTTTAATAGCTTTGCATCTAATACTGTTACGACTGATGGACCTATAATTTCCGGTGTTGCTGGTAGGACCACGATGATGGAGTGGCATCATCATCATCATCATCATCATCATCACTACCGTGTACCAAAACTCAGTAACAAAGGCTGTGGTTAAACTCAGGTTAAACAGTTTAAGGAGCTTCTATGCCAGAGCATGTTTGATACTATTTATTAAACAGCCAGGCATATTATCAGGTCCCACTGTAGAAATATTTTTGGTCTTAAAATGTACATTTAGTACATGTTCTTTAGTGTGATGGAGGTTTGAGTGATTGAGGGATATGTGGACTTTGGATGGCAGTCTCAAAAGCTTTGTTAACAAGAAAGTGAGCTTATTTTTTTCTTCTAGAATTGTTTTTCTTGTCCATCTACACTGGTTTACTCAGGCCTGCAGTGAATAATGCAGTAACCTTCCTAAAAGCCACACTTGTATACTTTCCATAATATTCCCTATACAGACAAGCATCAACCTAAAACAGAACCATAGCACCTTCATCCACACTGGTTCATTACTACTTACAAGCTACTGTTTTCAGGGTCATGTCTTTTAAAGCCCTGTCAGTCAGCAAGGGCCGTGACATCAGGGAAGATCCTGGGAACAGAAGTGGATGTCCATCCCTAGAAATGAAGGACAGACATAAAAATAATATATAGTTCTGCTGTCATTAGAAAAAACACATACTGCAGACAGTAGTGTGCAGATGTCTGACTAGTCCGTTAAAAAGAGCTTCTCTCAGTAGGCTGTTACTCCCAGAACTTCAGTTTTAAAGCCCTACCCTTAAGACAACTTTCCAATCAGATTGGAGCTGTAGCAATAGATTTTGTTCTTCACCCCCCCACATTGCTCCTGCTAGTATAACCCAGGTTATAATAGATTCAAATCTTTTTGCTGCTCTGCAACCATCACTTCTGCTCCTTTGTGCTGGGATGTCACAGCAGAATGTTTCAGCCTAAGTGTGGTACTTTGCTGAACCACAGATGTCATTTTTTCTGCCTGTGTGTTATCCTTTAACAGCCCTTTGTTAGTCTCTTTACCCTATCTTCCCCTGCTACATCAACACAGCTGCACCCATCTTTATATCAGAGGTAAACAGTGTGTGACCCTGCTGTTTATTCTCTCAGTTATATCTGAAGAGGACACACTGAAGAGTACTGGACACAGGACTGACCTACGTTCTACACTACTGCCCACTTCTATTCCTGACACCTGTTTATGTCCCAGTCTAAGTATTCTGTTTCTGCAATCTCAGGGAAGACTTTTAAAGAATCCCTGGAGTCATTCACCAATAAGGAGCAGCTGGGATTTTTTTGCAACTTTCTACAAACACACTAGGTCATTATTTTGAAAAAAACTAACAAACAAACAAAAACATTTAAAAAAACATAGCTCTCACATTTTTTTCTAGATGAAAATGGTGTGTAATTAGTATCTGTTAGAGGATCTAGAAAAATTAATTCCCAGTTTTCTCTGATGAATTTCAGTTGTTTTCCTTCTCCCAGAAAAAAGAGAATTTAATAGAATTCACTGTCCTTGTTTCTGTAACTTCTATTTCAATGTGCAGTGTGAATGTCAGATATTAAATATTGTTGGATTGCACTGTTTATGATGTGGGTTATTTATTTATGTATGCATGCATGTATGTATGTGTTAACTGAGTAAATAAGCTGGCTGTTAAGTCTCCTTTCAGCATAACTCAGGCAAGAAGGTATAGAATTGATACAAATGGCAGAAGGATCAGAACTGCTGCAAAGATGTTCATTAATAAACACGCGTGTATTTATGTAACTTAAGTACAAGTCTGGGAATGGTTAACAGTCTAAGAAAGATATGTAACTTCAAATATGTACTCTTCAGAGTGAGGAAAACTGAATTGTTGCAATACTGTCATTAGGGACTCAGTCTTTATCTCTGAATTTAAAACACTGACATTTGCAGGAATTATTGTAGTATCCTTTTAACTATTTTTGAATAAAAACAGATTTGTATTAATTTCACTAATAAACCAACATGCTGTTCCAACTGTCTTTTGCTACTGTTCCTCTTCCCTAGAGTTATGGTACTAGTGGTGAAGGACACCATTGTCTGCAGACTTCAGGAATTAAAGCTGTAAGTATGATGATTTTTTTTTTCTTTGCATGGCACAGATTTTGTTTGCCATTTCTGAGGCATCTGTTGCACCAAATACTCCAAACTCACCTGAACTTCTGTTTGATGTACACATAAGGATACAAAGTTGTGTTAATTGTGTTCATCTAAATAAGTGTGACACTAGTGCATGGTGACTGTTACAAGCAGAATGTGTCATGTAGGTCTGCATGATGTTGCCCTCCATGGCTATTTGTTTTTTGGCCTAGACTACTATGTCAATGTTTCTAAAAAAATGCTTTTGAGTGGAAGCACGACAAATTACAGCAGCACCAATGGGCAAAACATGACTTACTGCATTCAGATTATCAAAACTTGTACCATTTGCAAAGCCTCCTATAGAAATATCACCTACTCCAAGGTGTTACAACCTCAGGATAGCTTACATGCAGTGGGATATCTGTGTGTGGTGTTTCTTTACTTGAACGAATGAGGTAGAGGATAGAGGTCCCCCGCACAAAATGTTTTTATGAAACAGTTTGTTAAATGAAATCTATGAACTGGCACTTCACCAAAGTGTATTTTTCATCTGCACTAGTCTTTTTTGAAATCTGGATGTTAACTACAATAAAATGCCCTTCTAAAAGATCTTTTGGCATGGTGGTATGTGGTGGGGTGTTTCTGCACTGTCATATAACTTTGCGATATTAACTTTCATTGATAAATTTCAGGTAAATATAAGATATTTATGCCACAGAAATAAAACAAACTGGTATATAAGAATCCAGATTTAAAAATATGTACTTCTGTTTTGGTTTGGGCATCAGCTGTAGAATGTTTGCACACATGAACAATCTTTGGTTCATATTTTGAAGTATGGTAAGTGAAGGACTACAGCAGGCTACAAAATATTTTGTGTTTCAAAGTACATTTTGTTAGAAGTTTCCATTGAGCATGAGGATTTCCTTGCTTATGTTTCACCACATATCATATAGAACTACTTGGAAGTACCAAGTTGCTAGAATTGTTTCAGAATATACTTTTGTGAGGTTTTATTGCATTCTTGGAGCATTGCATGATGAACATACCTACATTTAAACTTCTAGCCATGGAAGAATATAAAATTGCCATAAAACCAATACTGCTGTATTTCAAAACATTTATTCACAAATATATTACTTATGTTTTGTTACATATGTACCACGGGGTCACAGACAAAAAAAAAATACCAGTTGCATGGTAACACCTTATAGCTAATCTGTAATGAGGAGATTCTGTTCTGCTTCAGCGAGATTGTAAGCATTGTATTCCACTCCGCTGCTTTTTATGTATTTGTCAATGGAAACACATGAAAGTGTATATGGGCACAACTGCACAGAATTAATGTGCATTTGGGCAATCCCTTTCATCTACAGAACATTCTGTGTATGAACATTTTGTTACTTATGTCTCACCACAGATGTTCTCAGGAAACAAATGAGGCTGTCATGGGGCCTGCAGTATTAATGTGTTTCAGACGTTTTATTCCATTTCTGGAACATTCCATGAATGCGTATTACATTAGTCATCATTCATTCCACAGACTTTTTTGGTATATATTGTATTTGAAGAAAACAGTTTGTGTTAATTCCTGATTTAGATTGTGTGAAGTAACTATATAAATAACATATTAAAGAAAAGTAGCCAATTAACATACCTGAAATGTAATAATAATATAAACGCTGATCTTTAAAAAAAATAACTGCCAAGTAGAAATGTGAATATAAAATGATTCTGCCTTTAGGCAAAAGTCCATATATCTGCAATATTTTGTAAGTAATATTTTGTGAACTAGATTTACAGTATTTAAATATGAAAATGTACAATAAAATATAGACTTAATGGCAGTAACATTCAATGGATTGAACATAGTGGGTTGTAGTCTGCACCATGGTGTAGAGGGATTAAGCCCTAATTACAGCCCAGGTGACCCAGCCTCGATTAGTGGCTTGGGCATCTGAAGCACTGGCTGGGAGAGATGGCCATGTCTATCTCAGAGGGATTCTCATTGCAGTACTCTGTGAGGGGATGTATGGTCCATGAAGAGAGAAATAGTCCTTGGATGTTTCTGTGATGGGCATAAGGGAGAGGTAGAGACAAGAGAGTAGGCTGTAACACAACAATCTGTCCACAACATCCACCGAACCAACCAACGGCAAAGGAATAGTGCAAGATAAACAACAATGAAAGTTTTTTTTAAGAACATTAGTGCTTTCGTAGTGATAAACCACCACTTCTTCAGACATTAAACATACATAAAAGCAAAAACAAATATTTACTTCTCTGTACTAAAAAAGAATCTAGTCAAACTGAAACTAATTAATCACTTAACCACAAATTAATCACCTTAAAGGAACAGATCTGCTTTCACATATGCTGTGTACTGAACATTGTCAAATAAATAATGTGATTTAGAAAACATCATAATAAAACAGTTTATGAAAATAAGTGTGTGCCTAAAACATAGCCATCAGTACAGAAACAAAACTTTTATGAAAACATTATTTAAAAATCATTCTATTTTTAACAACAGGTTTAAGTGGAACTCTGTCACTAAGCCCTTTCCCCATATCTGCTCTCAGTCTTATAATCCATCTAATTTCTGACGTTTCCATATTATTAACTAAATCCCCTCCATGTTCATTCTCTCTGTTGACCTCTATCACCAGAAACCTAAATGAATGAGATTGACCATGAATTGAGACATGTATGGCCAGGGCATTAGTTAGAACTGCATTCTTAATGCTCTAAGTGCTGCCTGATCCTAAACTTAAACTTCCTGTTGGTTTTCCTAACATTAAAAGCCGAACAAACACAATACACAGCCAAATAAATCATGTCCAATGAATTACAATTCGCAAATGTATTAAATTTGAACCGGATTCCATTTTCCGGATGCAAAAAATCTACCTGTGGTATCTAAAAATCCACAATAATTATATTTATTGCAGGGGAAAGTACCATATCTGACATTCTGAGTGGAAACCACAGAACTGTCTTTAGGATAACATAATAGCCTTCTAAGGGACTTTTTGTTCTTAAACAAAAAAATAAAAAATAGGTCTATCCCCTACTATAGTTCTAATATCAGGGTCATGTGTTAAAGATTAGCCAATATTGCTTTACTATGTCAGTTATCAAACTGACGTTACTAGAAAAATGAATGGGGACACGCACTAACCTTTTTGTCGTACCCTTCCCCTTCTGAGAAGTGCAGTATTATATGAAAAGTATAGTTAGCACTTTCATGGGCAACCTCAGCCCTCTTCTTCAGACCAAACTCAATTCACATTAATCACATAAACCTATAGCATTTTCAAACAATAACAGCCAATAAAAACATTGCCTGTGTCTTTATAGGTGTTACAAAGTATCCGTTTACCATGCGGACAACCCTTAAAGGAACAGCCTCCTTAAGTAAAGAATCCACTTGGCTATACGTAGTATCACTAAAAATGACACTCGAGCAGTATAACATCCAATATTAATAAAAAAATCACCCTAAATCATGGCATGTCCATAATTTTGAACCTACATGTTTTTATTCACAGTAGAATTATTATATGCACTACTGTGATTGCTTACATTAAGTTGATTTATATGTATATTTTAAGTTTATATTTGCATATTTCATTTTATTTATCACATTTTAGTATTGGTTTAGGGTGATTTTTTTATTACTATTGGACGTTATACTGCTTGTGTGTCATTTTTAGTGATACTATGTATAGCCAAGCAGATTGTTTCTTTAAAGAGGCTGTTCCTTTAAGGGTTTTCCACATGGTAAATGGATACTTTGTAACACCTATAAAGCACAGGCAATGTTTTTATTGGCTGTTATTGTTTGAAAATGCTATAAGTTTATGTGATTAATGTGAAGTGAGTTTGGTCTGAAGAAAAGGGCTGAGGTTGCCCATGAAAGTGCTAACTATACTTTTCATATAATACTGCACTTTTCAGAAGGGGAAGGGTATGACAAAAAGGTTAGTGCGTGTCCCCATTCATTTTTCTAGTAACGTCAGTTTGATAACTGACATAGTAAGAGTAACAGTAAGATTTTGGGCTATAGCATAGTGCAGATAGAGGCTTGCAGCTTCTGGAACTGTTTGTAGTGGTTTGTTTGTTTTGAGCACATTTTATCAGGTCATCTTGGATTGGAAAGGGCCTATCTGCACTTTTGTGAGAGAATGGTGCTGATTGGGACCTGTCTGGTAAAGGGAGGCCAGTTTATGGCTTGGAATAAGCATCCTCATTGGTCCTTTTCAATCTTTTTAGAGTTTTAGAGTTTTTTTCAGGTTTTTAGCTTCTGGTATTTAGGCCCTGCATTTGAGCAGGTTTCTGCTTGTTTGCATGTCAAGCAGCACCATGCACTGCTGCTCAACTGTGTGCCAAAGCCAGACAGTTAAATTCAAAACATTTTCCCCTAAAACCAGGTAGAAATATCCTCTACTGAGTTCCTTTGTGTTCGATCTTGAAAAGCCATCCCAGTGACAACAGTCTTCAACCTAGAACCATGGACAGTTGGACTACCCTTGTTTCTCCTGCCAACCTTGTTGACTTGGGTCTTGTGAGGCAGTGTAGCAATTGCCACATGTATACAGACAACCCTCTAATAATAACACACTGTAGTACAGAGTGCAAGAGATGTATTTACACCAAGAATCTAGAATCCATGCTCCCCCTCACTGAAAACAGTAACACGGAGAAGGTTGTCAACTCACCCACCACTACATATGCATATATTACCACTACTCATACACATAGCACACGTTAAACACATAAATCCACATATAAGGAGGTTCTCTTGAAAAGCTTACTGAAACACCAAAGACCTCCAATACACAAGACTGCTATGGCTAACATAGTCCCCACAACACTCATGACACATAGTGACACCAGTGTCTCACCCACCAAGCCCATAAGGCATAGCACTCAAAAAACAAGTTTCCTTGTCATTGGAGACTCAATAGTGATGCATACGGATGTCACACTCATCAGGTTGGACAAAGAGAAAGTCACGGTCAACTGCCTGTCCGGTGCTAGGATTCATCAAATCACACATGCACTCAGGTCTCTCAGCAACAAGTACTGTTATGACTCTGTCATAGTTCATGTTGGTGTGAATGATCTGAAACATACCTCATGAAGAGAGACATGGTCGAATTCTCTGTGTATGTGTCCGAGGCAGGTAAATCCCTAGCCTTGAGCAGCATACTACCCTCACCTAGAATGATGTCACAGTATAAACAAAAAATGATTAGCTCAGTTTTTGGTGTCATTCAAAGAGGATCCAGCGTCTGTCAGCATGGGAAGCCATGGTCGACAAACGTCGCTGTTTTGCCAGAAACGGTTTGCACCTGACACCTCTAGGCTATTTGCTGCTGGCAAAAGCTCTTTCCTCCCCCATAGTGCCTTTTTTAGGCAAGGTCTCGAAAACAACATCACCGACATTAAAGTAACCAGTCAGAATAAAATAAGGGTTATGCTGCTAAATGTTAGGAGCTTAAATCAAAAACTGCACTCCCTGGAAGGACATCTATCACTATAAGATGTAGATGTCTGTGCAGTCACAGAAACCTGGTTCAAGCCCTCAGAGATTACCTCAGCCTTGTGAGGCTACAATGCCTTCAACATCTTCAGACCAGAAAATGAACATGTGAAAACCAAAGGAGGTGGTGTTGTAATTTATACCAGAGATAAATTCACCTCCCACCTAGTTAGACTGGACAAGTTACTCCAGGTTCAGGTTACAGTGGGTAAGACCCCATTTCAAGCCATAGCCAGTTATAGATCCCCCTCCATGAGTCACAATGCCCATGAAGCTTACTTGACCAAACTGGTGACAATCCAAATTTTACTGAACACATTGGTTATGAGGATTTCAATTATACCACCATCAACTGGGAAACCTATGCTAGCCCTAACTTGCTAGCACAACATTTCCTTGACTTTGTTAATTCAAATGTCCTGGAATAAATTGTCCATACCCTGACAGGAAGAACAAACATTCTAGATCTGGACATCACCAACATGTCAAACAGGTGCACTGCTGCAACTGTCGAACCTTCATTAGTTAAAACTGACCAGTAATCAGTCACATTCGAGCTGGTACTAACACCAGAACTCACAAAGGGTGAATTTAGACAAAAAAACTTCACCAAGGCAAACTATATCCTCCTAGGTGAAGGTATAAATGCATTCCAAGCCCCACCCCAAGCTGGAAGTGGCAACTATGCCAAAGCTTACACTAAAGCCCTGTACAAAAACTTGCATGAATGTATAAACTTGGCTGTACCAGAAAGAATCAAAGCCAGAGCCCCTATTAAAAACAAGCTGCCACGGTGGACATCCAAATAAACAAACTTTACAATAAATGCAAAATGTTGCTGTCTAAGAAAACAAAGGCAAGGCCACAAAAATGGAAAACACCCTTCTCAGCCTCAACAGGTAAATAAAACAACTTGTCAAACCCTCCAAGGGCTCCTTTGAGAGAAACATAGCAAGTACAGGCAAGGATAACTGTAAGGCCTTTTACAGCTACATACATAACCTAAAGGGTAGGACCCACGCATGTGCAGAATTAGTGGCCAATGGTATCACACTCACTAATGCCACAGAGATAGTAAACCTGCTAGTGGATAGGTTTTGTGAAAATTTCACTCCCTTATCCCCTCCTAACTTAAAACAAACCTTCCCCCAAACTTCCCTCCACCCTACATATCTAAAGCAGGTACTCAGATCCCTATCCAAGGCAAAAACACAGCCTCTGTGGGACCAGATGACATCCCTGGCTGTCTTCTAAACAGGCTAAAACATGAACTAGCATCACCACTAAGTACCCTTTTCAAGCATAGCCTAACCAGAGGCTTTGTTCCTACAGAATGGAAAACAGCAACAATTATTCCTCTCCACAAAGGTGGCCTAGTGACAGACCCAGGGAATTACAGACCCATAAGACTGACCAGCCTCATCTGTAAGGGCATGAAACATATCATTATGGACCTCATAAATAAAGGCATAGGTGATCTCCAAACCCTGGATCCTATTCAGTTTAGCTTCATGAAGGGCAGATCCTGAATGTTAAATCTGCTTTGAAAGTGTGACAAAGGCCATTGATGAGGGCAAATCTGTGCACAAAGCATACCTCAACTTGGCAAAGGCTTTCGACACAATCCCACATTCAGGCATTACTAATAAACTTAGCAAACTGAATGTAAACCCCTTCATTGTAAGATGGGTTGCCAACTGGCTCACAAACCAGGCACACACTATCAAAGTAGGGGACTCCACCACAGCCATCAGACCTGTTACCAGCAGAGTGCCACAGGGGTCAGTGCTGGGCCCCCCACTGTTTGGTATATACTTCTCAGATATTCAGGTCAAAACTAAGGGGTTGTGGCTGATCAAGTTTGCAGATGACTGCAAACTAGGTGCACTCATTGACTCCCCAAATGCCATCAGTATACTTCAGGAGGGTCTTATGCAGACCAACGACTGGTGTATTAGTCATGGTCTCAAACTGAATGCAAATAAATGTATCATCATTCCCTTCAGCACAAACAATGTCCCTTCACACTATCAAATCAACAACAATACCTTAAATACCCATGACGTGGTATAGGACATGGGATCACAAGTTGAAAGTGACCTTAACTTTGACCACCATGTGTCTACTATAGTAAGGAAAGCTTTCTACATAGCACACTTGATTAGTAAAGGCATCACCTCGAGAACAAAAGAAGTTATAACCTTCCTATACTCGGCACTTGTCCAACTCATAATTGAGTATAATGCCCCATTTGGTACGTACCGTACTAAGCACCTGCAACAATTAGAGAGACCTCAGAGGTTTCTAACAAAGAAGATCAAGGGGCTTCAGCATGTGCCATACACAGATGAACTAAAGTCCCTGTCACTATACTCTGCCATATAGACTTCTTAGGGGAGTCTGCAGAGCAATCCAAGGCCCAAACTTAATGAACTTGTTGCATATCCGTAAATCAAATGGGACTAGGGCTACCCATTCCAGGGACCTATATATGGCCTGCAACTTAAACAGGACATAACTGGAGGGGCAGATTTATCTCCCATAAATTGCCACATCTTTGGAACAGGCTACTAATTCATGTGAAGCAGTGCATCTCTATGGCAGTGTTCAAGAGGAACCTGGATGAGTGGATGGGGTGTAAATTCTTAATGAGGATAGGGCTTACAACCCTCCTGGACTAAATGCAATCTTAGGTATTGAATAGCATTTCTATGGCATTACATTGGGATGAAATGGCTAGGCTTAAAATGACCCCTGGGTCAATAGTCTAGTAATCTCCTATGATCCTATGATCCTTATAAAATATTACAAAAAAAAGGTATACCTCATTTTACTATTGTAGATCTAATAGGACAGATGGTCTTATCTTAATCTTTGTAAATGAACATCTATAAACCAGAAGTGAAGAAAGCAACTCATAACTAGAAATTGCAGAGCCCCCCTTTTGGTTACCATAGAGCACCTGTAATATTCCAGAGGCTGATGGATGACATTCTTAGACTCTAGATAAGATATTAAGCAGCTTCCCTGCATGATGTAGTAATATATTATAAAGATTAGGAAAACCATATCCCTAAAGTTCAAATTATTTTACAGTCCCTGCATCATAGGTTCATAGGTTCATAGGTGTGTACTACGGAGTCTTTACAAGCCTAGCCCGTAGGATTACCCTGGCATTGTGTCACCTGATCTTAGTTCCCAGTGCCCCTGTCGAGTCGAGACACTGGAGTGATCCCTGGGGAGAATTTTCTATTTCTCTTCCACTCATCAAGATTTCTCTTATAGAGGGCCAGTGAAGTGCTCTGTTTGACATGTATGGGAAGTCTATTCCATAGCATGAGAAGTCTCTGGGTTATGAAACTGTCCCTCCAGCATGTTCTGTTGATTGTGGTAATGAGGTTGATGTCTCTGGAGTGTGTGGTGCAGAGGGATTGGGATTTCTTTAGATGTAGCATTTCTAACAGAGCTGGGTCAGACATGGCTTTGTAAGTCAAGCAGAGATCGCCTCTAAGTAGGTGATATGAGACAGTGAATAGTTGGAGTTTTTTCAGTCTATCCATATAGGATAAGTGTTTAAGGCCTAAGATCCTCTTTGTGAGGTACTTTTGTGGCCTCTTCAGTTGTTGCAGGTGTCTAGTGAGGTACATACCAAATGAGGCATTGCACTCGATGATTGGCCTAATGAGGGAAGAGTAGAGGGAGACAATGACCTCTTTCTTCCTGGATGCAAAACCCTTAGTAATGAGATGTGCCACATAGAAGGAGTTTCTGACCACAGTGGTAATGTGGTGGTCCAAACTGAGGTTGCTGCCAACCTGTGTTCCCAGATCTCTAATGCTTTCTGTGTTCAGTGGACTACCATTGATGTGGTAATTCATGGGAACTTGTTTTTTCCCAAAGGGGATGACACATTTTTTGGCATTGAGCTTAAGGCCATGGTTCTGACACCAGTCGTTGGTCTCAGTGAAGCCTTTCTAAAGGATGCCAACATCACTTAGGGAGTTAATAATGGCTCCTGACTTGCAATCATCTGCAAACTTTGTCAGCCAGAGTCCCTTTGTGTTGGTCTGGACTTCTGAGAAGTAGATACTAAACAGGAGAGAACCCAGGACTGATCCCTGTGGGAGTCCACTCGTGACTGGTCAGCAGTCTGACTTGGAGTCAGCTACTTTCACACTGTCGGTTCTCTCTGAGAGCCAGTTTGCAACCCACCTAGTGCTATAGGGGTTGATGCCAAGCTTAGTGAGTTTTTCTATGATTCCTGAGTGGGGAATGGTATCAAAGCCCTTGGCCAGATCAAGGTAGGCTGTATGAACCACCTTGCCTTCATCCACAGCTCTGGTGACTGACTCAAAGAAGTTGACCAAGTTGAGCAGGCATGATCTACTCTTCACAAAACCAAACTGTGTGGGATCCAGAGTTTGGAGAGTCCCTATTTCCTTGTTTATTAGGTCCATGATGATGCATTCCATAGTCTTTGCATATCAGACTTGTAAGGCTAATGGAGCAATAGTTCCCAGGGTCTGTAGTTGCTCCTCCTTTGTGGAGAGGGATGACTGTGGCAGTGCGCCATTTGGTAGGTGCAAAGCCTGAGGTGAGGCTGTGATTGAACAAGGCACACAGTTGAGGTTCCAGTTCACTCTGTAGTTCATGTAGAACACAGCCAGGGATATTGTCAAGCTGGGTTGTCTGCTAATCCATCTAAATGCAAGTGATGCATGGCAGAAGAGGTCTATATAACAGATTGATGGACAGTGAATCCACAGTTGGAGAAATCTGAAGCAGTATAAAACTGGCCCAAGCCAACTACTCCAATACAGGATATGGCTTTTTTTTTAGGTCTTGCTAGCTATTATCATATATTTTTTTCTAATGCTGTTTCCATTGCTTGTCCCATGAGTGACCTAACTGAAGGATCAGTGGAGAGTTGAAGCAGAACAGGTTTTAGGCAACTAGGCAACCAAAAGGTATGCTGTGTTCAGAATCTAGACTATTAGCTTCAGACTTTCCAAGCAATTCTTAGTGAATACAGATGCTCCTGAAGCAGGCACAGGTGCTGTCTTGTCTAAGACTGTTGAGAGGATGAGCATCCCATCTGTTATATAAGTAGAAAACTCAGTAATCCCGAGGTACTTATATTCAACCACAGAGAGAAAACGCCTTATCATAAGATAGGCACTGCCTACTAAAATGATATTTATTGGGTAGGGAGTTTTGTGTTAATCAATAAACATGTTCATATGCAATGACTCTACCATCAGAAAGACTACAAACTAACACTGTCCAGATGGGCTTTGATCCTTCAGCTTATAGTTTTAAAATGCCACATAATCCAGACACCAGTTATTGAATGCATACTGGCTGTATCTGGCTTACATCGCATAGAACAGTGCTAGTAGTAGTGGTTCTAAATTGAGGGAGAGGTGATGTGCCACACTGAGTGTTGGCTCTTGGAAGCCCACCACTTTTTGTGGTGTTTTGTCTGCTATTTATGCACTGGTTGGGGTTGCCTTTACTGGAAGGTGTAATTGCTTCTTGACCTTTGAGGTAAGATCTAACATAGTGGTGTATCATAAAAGGGAAATACAGCATTTCGAAGACTGTAGCAAGCAGAGAAAACTGAGAGATCAGAAAGAGAGGGAAGCTGGCAGATAAAGTAGATGGAGAGGGAATGCAGGCAAACGAGAGAGAGAAAGAGAGAGAGAGAGAGAGAGAGACATACACACACATACAATTCTTTATAACAACTGATAAGGAACAACTGTTCCTTGGGGTGTATCATGACCACTAAATCTTGAGAGAATCAGACTTTTGAACTCTGGGTCTAGAGTGGGTTCTGAAAAGTAGTTTCCAGTTAGATATGTATGAAGACAAAAGGCAGCCAGGAAGGTCTCCCTGAAACCTTGAAAAGTACTTTAGTTGTTGCCCAGCAATGGAGAAACCAGCTTTGGGGGGAAAAACAACTCGCATAATTCATATGTAAGAATACTAAAATTGTACTGGATAAAAAGACACCACATTGAAGTAACAGATATAGATATAGATACAGATACATACATATATATATATATATATATATAGCTATAGATATAGATATACTTACATATACATGCAATGAACTGTTCTTTGATCGCCTTTTTTCATGGTGCAGCTTAGTTATAGCTAAAGGTATTGCATCCAGATCCAGGGATGTAATTCTTCCGATGTACTCGGCACACATTAGGTCAATCCCTGAGTATAATACCCCTTCCAGAATATACCTATGCAAACACTTGTCACAACTGGAACAACCACCACCATTTCTCACTAAAAGGAAAACAAGACCCTAAACTGTAAAATCTATGCAGACCATCTCAAAGTCTTGTCCCTCTTCACATTATCATGCAGGTTACTGAGGGCAGACCTCTGCCTTGGCATACAGACCTTCAACAGTCCCTGTTCTGTCAGACCTATTACACATTCACAAGTCCAATGGTATCATAAATACCCACTCAAGAGATCTAAATCTCTTTTACAAAATAATTACAACATGTTGGAGGGAGAGGTTTGCATCACAAGGAATACCACTTAGAGGGAACCATCTTCCATTCCACATAAAAAAAGTTATTTTCTAATTCTATTCAAATGTAATTTGGATGAATGGATGGATAACCAAAAACTCGCCACCAGTTTAGCACACCTGTCTCTAATGAATAGGGGAAACATGAAAATGTCTCAAAATAGTCCCCCTTTATAATCGTGAAATACTGAAATCTCGGATTTTAGTATTTCACGACCATAAATGTGAAATCTTCACATACCGGACCTTCACAATCCCGAAACTACAAATCCTGAACACACAGCATACACCACACCACACATAAACCACAACACCCACACTACAAAACAAATAAACACACAAAAACAAAACACCACAC
>NC_056742.1:416700025-416707525 GCF_019279795.1 Protopterus annectens
ATTTATATCACAGCCAAGGTTTAAGTCTTTAGAATGGGTAATTCTGATGCTGTTCATTTGTGTATATGCAGGTGGTCCATCAGAGTGGGGTCTGACAATGCCCTGTATGCCAGGCATAGATCTCCCCTCAAATGCCTGTAGGAGACAGAATACAGGGATAGGGCCTTGAGGCGGTCTGCATAGGACATATTACTTACACCCTGCATTCTTTTAGTGAGGAACCTCTGTCAGTGCTCTAGTTGTTGGATATGCCTGGTTAGGTACATATGAAAGGGGGCATTATTCTCAATTAAAGGTCTGATGAATCCTGAATACAATGGAACAATGATTTTCTTGAACTTAGATGCCATACCCTTGTTCATAAGTTGCACAACATAGAATGATTTCCTCATCACTGTAAACACATGGTGATCAAAGACTAGATTACTATCTATGTGTGTCCCTAAGTCCCTGACTACTGTGTCAACTCTAAGGGGTGTATTGTCAATATGATAGTTACCAGAGATAGATGACCTCCCAAAGTATACTATTATGCATTTCTTGGCATTTAGTTTTAGTCCATGGCTCTGACACCAGTTGTTTGTCTATGTCAGCTCCTCCTGGAGAATATTTGTGTCATTGTGAGATTCATTGACACCTCCTAATTTGTAATCATCTGCAGATTTAGTCAGCCAAAGACCACTGACATTGGCTTTGATGTCTGAGAAGTAAATGCCAAAAAGGAACGGTCCAAGGGCTGATCCCTGAGGGACTTCACTTGCGGCTGGCCTCTTTGTAGAGGTGGACTCCCCAATTCTAACTTCCTGAGTCCTGTCTGTGAGCCAGTTGGCTATCCACTGGGTGGCATATGGGTTTGTACCTAACCTCCTGAATTTTTAAACAATACCCGAGTGGGGTATTGTGTCAAATGCCTTGGCCAGGTCTAGGTAGGCAGTGTGAACTACTTTGCCTTCATCCATTGCTTTGGTGACCTTCTCGAAGAAGTTCACCAGGTTGAGTAAGCATGATCTGCCCTTGATGAAAGCAAAATGGGTGACTGTAATGTTGCTATATGTGAAGTTTGCAGTTAGACCAAAGTGATTGGTTGTTAAGGATGATGACTTCACTGGCTAAGCTAGATGGAAGTAATCCAGTGAGGAAATGTGAATGTACTAAAGATAATTAGTCACTTGATGAAGTGATTGCGACTGTACTATAGGTATAGTTTGCAGTTAAATCAAAGTGATTAGTGGAGATGGTTGATGACTGCATTGGCCAATAAAGAGGTATGAATATATAAGGAATACCCCGTCATTGGATAAAGTGACAGTTTTTTTTTTGGTGGTGCTTGCGGCTAGATTAAGATGATTGGTGGATAATAATAAAGGTGAATAGTGATCGAGATGAAGCCCATTATATTATGTTGATTGGATCATATGGAATATACATCTTTTAAATATACAATGATTGGTCATCATTTTGAATTTATATGAATATTTATTCAATATGATTTTGGCACCTAAAATTAAGTAAGCTGACTGGAGGACAATGTTCAAAGGAACTATTTAAATATTTGTAGTTTTAGTTAGATGAATCTGAAGAAGGGTTATTAGTAACCCAAAAGCGCTAATTCATCTTTTTATTATTCATGTTTTTACAGGAAGTTCATCATTAAATACGTCTTATTATTGAACCTGGCTGTCATGACCTCGGTTGCATTTTTTACGATTTTACTTGTGCAACGGAATGAGTCTTTGGTCGATATTTTCACTCTCCTGCTAATTATATATATATATATATATATATATATATATATATATATATATATATATATATATATATATATATATATATATATATATATATATATATATATATATATATATATATATATATATATATATATATATAAATATATATATATGGATCTACTTTCATTAATCAAAAGTACACTTACCCGAACCACTAAATCGTGAACCAACATCAGCCAAACCTTACTTTTGTGAATCCATGGATCACGAATATTTTTTCTAAGGGAAATGAACCACTTGGCCACCAGGGAAAAATAAAGCAAACAGACACAAATTAAACCCATTAAAGTGGGGGGGCTTTACCTCCTCATCCCTCACACCACCACTAACTAAATATACCAACTCCAAGATCACACTACATTGGGGAAAAGGGCAAAGTTGATCCTAGTGGCTAAGTGGTGTGTTTCCCTTAGAAAAATACCAGTGATCAGTGTAGTTGCAATAACAAGGTTTCAGTGAAGTTGTCTTGTGTTTTCCAAATTTGGGTAAGTGTACTTTCGGTTATTAAAAGTAGACCCATATATATATATATATATATATATATATATATATATATATATATATATATATATACACATATATAATATATATATATATATATATATATATATATATACATATATATATATATATATATATATATATATATATATATATATATATATATATATATATATATATATATATATATATATATATATATATATATATATATATATATATATATATATAGAGAGAGAGAGAGACCAGTTGGCATAATGGTTAAGTTGTTCGTCTCCCATGCACAAGGTACAAGGTTTGATCCTAACCGCCAACCAGTGCCTGTTTGGAGTTTGCATGTTCTCCTTATGTCTCTGTGCGGTGTCTCCCACTTCCACAAAAACATGCTGAGTGTTTCCATCTCAAACTCACCAATGAATGGAGCTGTGGGCAGCAGCACAGACTCTATATTGTGCCCTATAGAGGTAAGAGTTGTACAGACCAACCGCTTTGGGGCATCTACTTTGTTGCACAGTATTCTCAAGATAGGAGAACACAGATCACAGACTGCATGCCATAGCAGGGCTAGCCACCCAATGGTGTAAAATATGGCTCTGGGTGATTCCGTCATGTTGACTAATGTTGTCAAATGGGCATGGGTAGTTTCCGGTGATAAGTGGATCAAGGACCAGGCCTACTCTGACCTATGCCAGGGACCCATGCTAACTTATGGTTATAATGGTTAAGGTGTTCGCCTCCCATGCACAAGGTACAAGGTTCGATCCTGACCTCCAACCAGTGCTTCTTTGGAGTTTGCATGTTCTCCTTGTATCTCTGTGGGGTTTCTCCCACTTCTGAAAAAACATGGTGAGTGTTTCTATCTCAAACTCACCAATGACTGGAGCTGTGGACAGCAGCACAGACTCTATATGGTGCTCTATAGAGGGAAGAGTTGTACAGACCAACTGCTTTGGGGCATCTACTTTGGTGTGCAGTATTCTCAAGATTGAAGAACACAGATCACATACTACATGCCATAGCAGGGCTAGCCACTAAATGGTGTAAAATATTGCTCTGGGTGATTCAGTCATGTTGACTAATGTTGCCAAATGGGCATGGGTAGTTACCGGTGATAAGTGGGTCAAGGACCAGGCCTACTTTGACCTATGCCAGGGACCCATGCTAACTTTGGGGAGGGATGTATGTGCCTCTATTTGCCACTGTGTGCCTGCCATAAAGCCCATCAGCCCTGGGTCAATAAGCTACTGACTGGACAGTGTCTAGCTACCCAGCCTGGGATAGCTCTGTAGAGTTAAAGCTGGACATAAAACCAATCAACCTGCCAAACATGAACTAAGAATTGCTACATTTAATGTGGGTTCATTGACGAGAAGCAGCTTGGAAGTGGATAACATGATGATATGTTGGAGGCTGGGCATCCTATGTATCCAAGAGATAAGATGGAAGGGCCGTGCAACAAAGCTACTTTGTTTGGAATCCAAAGTCTACTACTCAGGAGGGGGGCAGGCTAGAAATGGTGTGGGAACTGTGGTGAGAGAGAGGCTTCAAAAGGCAACGAGGGATATCGTCAGAATTAGTGACAGACTCATGGCACTCAGACTCCATTGTAATGATAAGGCAGTATTCATAATCTCAGCATATTCCCCACAGTAGGGTTGTGATAGTGAGGAAAAGAGTGCATTCAGACAGCAGTTGCAGGACCTGCTAGATAAAGCAGGACAACATGAATTGGTGTTGATAATGAGTGACTTGAAAGCACATATCGGGACAGATAGAACTGGATACAAGGATTGCCTGGGTCCACATGGGTGGGGCAACAGGAATAAAGAAGGATAGGTCATTCTAGACTTCTGTCTAGCAAATGGCTTAATAGTAGCCAACAGATTCTTCAGAATGAGAGACAGTGGATCAACTAATCCATTGTCCCACCAGGGGCTCCAATATCCTAGACCTGGTCATTACCAACATGGGAGATAGATGCTCCACACCAGTGGTCACCCCCTCATTGGTCAGATCTGACCATAAGCAAATCACCCTTGACATCCACATCCCACCCCCATCCCCCAGTAAGGAAACCTCCTTAAAAAACTTCTCCAAAGCCAACTTCATGCTACTGAAGTCAGAAGTGATAACACCCACGCAGACGGGATCTGGAAGTTCGACTACAGAATCCTACACTAAGGCACTGTACGAGCACATCCACTCGTGCATGAATCGTGCCATCCCAAATAGAACCAAGATGCTCTTCTCCAAAAAAAGGAAGCCAATCTGGTGGTTCCCTGCTATAAACAAACTATACAACAGAAGGAAGAAACTGTTGCAGAAAAGAGGAAAATACCAGGATGCAAAAAACTTCCTCACCAGCCTCAGTAAGAAGCTGAGATCTCTCATAAAATCCTCAAAAGCTAGTTACGAAAATAAAATTCCAAAGACAACCACAAGGCATTCTATAGTTATGTCAAGAATCTAAATGCCAATGCTCAGATCTGCATTGAGCTACAACAGAATGGCATTAAATATACTGATCCCAAGGATATTGCCAATATCCTGGCAGATCGATTTAGTGCCAACTTCACTCCCCTCTCACCCCCTAAAGGGCCCATCTCAATACCAAAAGATTGCCAAATTCCGATAATCACAGCCACACAGGTAGAAACAGCACTATCCAAAGCTAAGAATACAGCATCCATGGGACCAGATGACATCCAAGGCTGTGTACTACATGAACTACAAAATGAACTGGCACTCTACCTAAGTGTCATGTTTAATCATAGCCTCACCTCAGGCTTCGTGCCTACTGAGTGATGCACAGCTACAGTTATCCCGATCCACAAGGGAGGATCCACTTTGGATCACGGGAACTACCATCCCATCAGTATGACAAGCCTGATCTGCAAGGGCATGGAACGCATTATCATGGAACTTATAAACAAAGACATTGGCAACCTCCAGACACTGGACCCCACCCAGTTTGGGTTTGTGAAGGGCCGATCTTGTCTCCTGAATCTGATTGACTTCTTTGAATCGGTCTCCAGAGCTGTGGACGAGGGTAATGAGGTCCACACAGCTTATCTGGACCTCGCCAAGGCCTTCAACACCATCCCCAATTTTGGAATCATAGATAAACTTACTAAGCTTGGCATAAATCCCTACGTCACTCGATGGGTTGCCAACTGTCTTACTGACAGTACCCAGACTGTAAAAGTAGCCGACAACAAATCCAGCTCCAGACAAGTGACAAGTGGAGTACCTCAGGGTTCAATCCTGGGACCACTCTTGTTTGGCATCTACTTCTCTGAAGTACAGGCCAACACTAAGGGACTCTGGCTAACAAAGTTTGCAGATGACTGCAAACTGGGAGCCATTATTGAATCCCCAAATGATGTGGATATTCTACAAAAGGGTCTTACAGAAACAGATGCCTGGTGCCAGAGCCATGGGCTCAAGCTTAATGCCAAGAAATGTATAGTCATCCCCTTTGGAAAAAAAACATGTACCCATGAACTACCACATAGGTGACAGGACACTAAACATCAAAAGTGTGATCAGAGACTTAGTGACACAAGTGGACAGTGGTCTCACTTTCAATAACCACATCACCACAACAGTCAGGAAATCCTTCTGCGTGGCACACCTCATCACTAAGGGCTTTTCATCCAGAAAAAAGGAGGCCTTTGTCCCACTGTACTCATCCCTCATTAGACCCATTATAAAGTATAATGCCCCATTTGGTATGTACCTCACAAGACATCTGCAACAGCTGGAAAGGCCACAGAAATACCTCACTAAAAGAATCACAGGCCTAAAGCAGATGCCATATGCTGACAGTCTAAAAAAACTCCAGCTATACTCTGTGGCATATCGTCTACTCAGAGGCGATCTCTGCTTAACATACAAGGCCATGTCAAACCATGAGCTGTTGGACATGCTCCACTTAAAGAAATCCCAATCCCTCAGAGCCACACGCTCCAGGGATCTAAGCCTTATCATCACAATGAACAAAACATGCTGGAGGGATAGGTTCCTGACCCAGAGACTCCCCATAATCTGGAATAGACTGCCCATACATGTCAAGCAGAGCACCTCATTGGCCCTCTTCAAAAGGAACCTTGATGATTGGATGGGAGATAGGAAATTCACCCCAAGGATCATGTCAGTCGCCCTGCTAGATAGGGGCCCAGAGAAGTAAATATTGTGGGAAAAATTTCCAGGGAATTGTTATGGCTAGGCTTGCATAGGCCTTAGGGCCGATAGCCTAGTACCAACCTATGAACCTATGAACAAGATCACGTTAAAGAGTGACCAACATGCACCTCAGGTAGACTTCCTCCTAGTAAGGAAAAGGCACTGGGGAAGAATCAATGACTGCAAAATTATCCCCAGTGAAACAGTCAGCCAACAGCATAAACCACTAGTTGCCACAATCACCTACAAGCAGTGGTCAGAGAAGGATCTAAGGTCAACAGAGACCAGGCTAAAGACCTGGAAGTTGACTGAAGAGAAAATACAACAGTTAAATAAATTACTCAGGCTCTAGCACCCCAAGAAGAGGAGTAAATAGGTCGTGCTGAAGTAGAATGGCAGTGCCTCAAAGCAGCATGTGTGAGAACCACAGAACAGATATGTCAGGTATGGAAATAAGGTACATAAGGAAAGCTGGTGGTGGAATGCAGAAGTCCAGGAAGTCATCAAAAGAAAGAAGGAGTGCAGGAAAAGGTGGGACATAGAAAAGACTGACCAGACTAGGAAGGAATACTGGTTGGCTAACAAAAAAGCTAAGAAGTAGTTGCAATAGCAAATAACAGGGCATCAGAGGCACTCTGCCAGTTTGTGGAAAGTGGCTCATTAGGTGACACAAAGAAACTATATCAGGTTGTAAGGAGAAGAGACAAAGACAGAATGATAAAGAAAATAGTCTGACACCCTTCATAAGGGATGCCAGCAACAACCCGCTCACCAGCCCACAGGACGTCAAGGGCAAATGGAAGGAGTATTTCTAGCAGCTTCTGAATGAAGAAAACCCCAAAGAAGGTGTACTGCCCCAGAAACAGCCTACAATGACAGACGAATAGGAGCCCACCCTAGAAGAAGTAAGAATAGCACTAAGGAAAATGAAGTCAGGGAAAGCAGCAGGGTCAGATGAGGTCACAGCAGATATAATATAGAAGCTGGGTGAGATAGGGGAGAAATGGTTCCTGAGGGTACTCAT